>NW_019154085.1:101351054-101654910 GCF_002288905.1 Enhydra lutris kenyoni
TATAGATCCTGGATATCAACCTTTTGTCTGTACTGTCATTTGCAAATATCTTATCCCATTCTGTGGGTTGCCTCTTTGTTTTGTTGACTGTTTCCTTTGCTGTGCAGAAGCTTTTGATTTTGATGAAGTCCCAAAAGTTCATTTTTGCTTTTGTTTCCTTTGCCTTTGGAGACATATCTTGAAAGAAGTTGCTGTGGCTGATAGCACAGGTTACTGTGCTATGGTTACTGCCTATGTTCTCCTCTAGGATTCTGATGGTTTCCTTTCTCATGTTGAGGTCTTTTATCTATTTTGAGTTTATCTTTGTGTACAGTGTGAGAGAACAGTCGAGTTTCATTCTTCTACATATAGCTGTCCAGTTTTCCCAGCACCATTTATGGAAGAGACTGTCTTTTTTCCACTCTATATTTTTTCCTGTTTTGTCGAAGATTATTTGCCCATAGAGTTGAGGGTCCATATCTGGGCTCTCTACTCTGTTCCACTGGTCTATGTGTCTGTTTTTATGCCAGTACCATGCTGTCTTGGTGATCACAGCTTTGTGGTAAAGCTTGAAATCAGGTAATGTGATGCCACCAGCTTTATTTTTGTTTTTCAACATTTCCTTAGCAATTTGGGGTCTCTTCTGATTCCATACAAATTTTAGGATTATTTGCTCCAGCTCTTTGAAAAATACCAGTGGAATTTTGATCAGAATGGCATTGAAATTATAGATTGCTCTAGGCAGTATAGACATTTTAACAATGTTTATTCTTCTGAGCCAAGAGCATGGAATGGTCTTCCATCTTTTTGTGTCTTCTTCAATTTCTTTCATGAGTGTTCTGTAGTTCCTAGAGTACAGTTCCTTTATCTCTTTGGTTAGGTTTATTACCAGGTATCTTATTGTTCTTGGTGCTACAGTAAATGGAAATGATTCTCTAATTTCCCTTTCTGTATTTATTAATGTATAAGAAAGCCACTGATTTCTGTACATTGACTTTGTATCCTACCACGTTACCGAATTGCTGTATGAGTTCTAGTAGTTTGCGGGTGTCATCACTGGCCATCAGGGAGATTCAAATTAAAACCTCATTGAGATACTACCTTATACCAGTTAGAATGGCCAAAATTAGCAAGACAGGAAACAACATGTGTTGGAGAGGATGTAGAGAAAGGGGAACCCTCTTACACTGTTGGTGGGAATGCAAGTTGGTGCAGCCACTTTGGAGAACAGTGTGGAGATTCCTCAAGAAATTAAAAATAGAGCTTCCCTATGACCCTGCAATTGCACTACTGGGTATTTACCCCAAAGATACAGATGTAGTGAAAAGAAGGGCCATCTGTACCTCAATGTTTATAGCAGCAATGGCCACGGTCGCCAAACTGTGGAAAGAACCAAGATGCCCTTCAACGGACGAATGGATAAGGAAGATGTGGTCCATATACACTATGGAGTATTATGCCTCCATCAGAAAGGATGAATACCCAACTTTTGTAGCAACATGGACGGGACTGGAAGAGATTATGCTGAGTGAAATAAGTCAAGCAGAGAGAGTCAATTATCATATGGTTTCACTTATTTGTGGAGCATAACAAATAGCATGGAGGACAAGAGGAGTTAGAGAGGAGAAGGGAGTTGAGGGAAATTGGAAGGGGAGGTGAACCATGAGAGACTATGGACTCTGAAAAAGAACCTGAGGGTTTTGAAGGGGTGGTGGGTGGGAGGTTGGGGGAACCAGGTGGTGGGTATTAGGGAGGGCACAGGTTGCACAGAGCACTGGGAGTGGTGCAAAAACAATGAATACTGTTACACTGAAAAGAAATAAAAAATTTAAAAAAAAGATTAAATCTTGTAAAAGCAGTAAAGTGTCTAACACAGATATCTGCCACAGTGCACCTTCATCATCCTGAATTCTTAAACTAGTTATACTTGTGTAATTATATTGGGAGTAAAAATGGTCAAAACATGTGCAAATAATTGAAATTTTGTTTTTGGAATATTTGAGAACTTGATATTTAGATGAATATCAATACTACATTATACTGCATGTTACATAGAAATTCCCAATTGGTTATAAGTTTTCATCATTTGCTTTTTGGGGGAAAAAAGTGAGCATTGAAAAATGTGTGCTGAAGGAAGCCAGATATTAGATGAACAGGACACTTGGGGAAATTTCACAAAATATTGTCACATTCTGACAGGGAAAAACACATTCCCCTGTAGTTTCCATGGGTATGTCAGACAATCTTATACGATGCATCAGTATATTTCTTATCTCTCCGTGCCATTTTTAATCATGTGAAATCTACAATGTTGAGTTGTACTTTAGATCACAAAGTACAGAATAGAAAATATAAAATGCAGACAACCCAGAAAGAGCAGAATCAAAGTCATCCGTAGTTAGACTTGTCTTTTTTATAGGTTTCTGGAAAGCATGCTGTAAATTTTCCCAGTAACTAGCCACTGGAGTCATATTTCCAAGTAGTATTTACAGAGAGAAAGGTAATGCATGGCAGTTAGAGCATACATGAAGGAAAACTATTTTGTTATCACCCCATAATAGAGAGAACTATGAGGTAATCAAATTGGTAGTACATTTGGGGGGTAATAGCAAGCAAGAGCGTTAGAACTTCAGACAGAATATTAGTATGCCATGATTTATTTTACAGTGGAGAAGGTATGATAAGGTCATACAGAAAGATAGCTAATTTGCCACAGCAATGGGAATTTTCAGTTGATGAGTGAATGAATGGAAGGAAGGTGATATAGGATCAAATCAAAAAAGATTATATTGTATTTCCATGTGATTTGCCCATACCAAGAAACTTTATTCCTCTCAAGTGCCTGATGCAAAAGTTACACATCAGAGCCAGACACAAAAGAAAACTGTGGCTTGAATAAAATTTTAGCTTTTCAGAAAAATGCCAAGATGCATCTTACCATAAGGGGAAGTTAGAAGACATTTCACATTTCAAAATATGGGTAGTAGATAGATCCACCAAAAAATTATTATCTGTGGGCTCGGTAATCTGTTAAGTAACTGGAGTGCTGTGTTGTAATTGGAACCACATTGATGATGCCACTTGATACATAATTACAATTCTTACAGTGCATCCTCTAGCACATCTCCTGCCTACAAAGACATTAACCTAACACTACTATATAGTGTGCCATCCCTTTACCTTTTTCCTTCACTGTTCTACTGCTTGGCAAACATTTATCATTCTTCAAGACCCAGTTCATGTGTCATCTCTTCCATGAAGACTTCCATTGACATCTGCAAGATGAATTAATCACCTTTCCTGTGTCTCTATAACACCCACCCACACATGTCACTGTCTAGCTTTCCAGTTTTCCTGTGACTCTTCAAGAACCAGAATGACCATATTCATCAGTGCCAGCCCAATGCCTACATACTCTTTGACAAATACTGTGTTAACAGTTAAAAGCTAGTTAATAATAAAAATTATTATAAGTTTGAAATGGGCTATCAAATTATTAAGTGGATGGAATTTCAAAAATCTGAGTTAGAATGATAGAGCTCCTCCAAACTCTGGTCAGGCTCTAGGCATTACTCTGACATCCATCCTTTCTTTCTAGCCACCCTGGGAGGAGTTCTGGATCCAAGCCCTCTGCAGGTTCTAGTAATCTTTGAGAAGCTGTAGGTGATGATGAGTATGTCAGAGGACAGGAGAAGTAGAAGGAATGGTCTGGGAAAGAGAAAAAAGACAAATGGATGGAAGGAAGGCAATAGAATGGGAGGAAGGTGACAAGAAGAACAAACTTTGGGATGAGACATAAGTCCATCAAAGTCTGAAATACTATTTCAGGCAAATCTAAATTAAACATAGCCAAATCCTATTAAAATGTTAGAATATACACTCTAGGAGATAAGCAGAAGCAATAGAAATAAATAATTGCTATTTTTAGTAAGAGGATGATGTGGTATGTGCTAACTCTTGCTTATTCTTTCAGGAAATGCCTCCTGGTTTTTTCTGTAATACCAACATAATGACTGATGGCTTATGTCCTTTTTTCTCAAGAAGATCTGGTAAGTGGTGGAAAGTCCCTGAGATTTGGAGTCACGTGAGAGATTTATTTTTAGCTCAAATATCAAAATTGTTTTAGGAAATTTCCATATCTTTTCTCATCCTCACCAGAAAAACCTTCATATTCAGAAATTAATATCTAGCCCTCAGAGCTATGTAAGGATTCGTTGAGATCTTAAGAGAAAGTAGCTGTCACATGCTGGCTTGTGTCCCAGACTCAACATTTTCCGGCTTCCTCACTCCCCTCTTTCCTTTCTTTTTGTTTTTCTTCACTTTGTCTATTGAAATATGTGTGTATGTAAGTATATATGTATGTACGTATGTATGTATTTTACTAGCTTGATATCTGAACATGATTCAGGAAAATGAATGAGTAAATATGTTGTCTAAAACTTTCTAAAACAAACTTGTTTGGGTTATATTATGAGAAAAAATTTTGGCACCTCATGAAATGAAGGTGGGCCTACAGAAGGATTTCAGTAAATATGTGTAATTGGTTTTTTATATGGTTTGGTTTAAACAAAACATCAGACATTTGAGACATATAGAATATGTGCTTGTTGTTACTCATACGACTTCTGTGTTGTTGGCTCCTAAGCAGTCTTTTATCAACCATTTTCTTATTTACATATGTTGTTCATACATTTCACTTGGAAGCCTCAAGTTTTAAGGAAGTCTTTTATACATTTCCAAGACTAAATATACAGCAATCTCCTCAAAAGAGTGCTACTTCCAAGTTCTACACAGAAGCATTACAATTATTCCTCTCCCCCAGGTTTGACATGGTGCCACCATCTTTGTCTCCTTCCTCTCCTTTCCCCAGTTCTAATTCAATTCCTCTCCTTAATTACTTCCTCTGTTTCACCTTTTCTTCTCCAATCAATGGTCATTATTAGCCTCAGCTGTAGGCACTTTTTTTTAATATTTTTTTCAAACATTTCTTCATTTGCATCAGGTGTCAAATATTTACTGATATGCCAGATGTTGTCCTTGCAATTGAGGAAACAACAAAGAATAAAATAGGCATGATCCCTGCAGTCACAGGATTGTACTAGAAGATTAGACTGTGGTAGAAGAAGGACATAAGCTAATACCAGATGCTGATATATGCCATCAGAAAATGGGAGAGTGGTTGAGGAGGGAGATAGTGAAGCTATATTGCATAGACAGAACAGAAAAAGTCTTCAAGGACATGAGTTTAGAACTGAGACTTGAAAATATTAGGCCAGGAAGAAACCATTTGTCTGGATGAGATTGGAGGTAAGGGATTTGTCCTTCTGGTTCTTTCTAATTGCTATAACCCCAGGCTGCCTGGAAATCCTGCTTCCCTTCACTCTTCATGACTAATGGTCACAGCCCTGCCACCACTACTAACTCCAGATTCTTGAACTATCTCTTGTGGTTTCACCACTCTGTATCCATAGCTTTAAAGTTACTCACTTTATACATAAAAACTCCTCAAATTATCCTAATTTGAGCATACCATCTGTTACCTGCTGGTTTCCTTACTGATACAGTAATTTGTACTAAAATGGCCTCAGGAAAGAGGCTCTCAAAATTGAATTCTGGTGTTGTGTTAGTCATATATTTCCGGGATGCAGGGTAACATCTTGCTGAGTGAGGGAGGAAGTAATGAGACTTAGGTAGGACACAAGTAATCTATGGCATTGTGGTTACTGAAATCACTGGTGGTGGCATGAGATAGAATTTAGATGGAGGGCAAAGCCCTGGGAATTCAAAGATCTGAGTCACTTGGTTGCTACCATGACAGTAGTGATTATCATACCACCTGAATTCTCCTACTGTACCTTAAGAATGTACATAGGAGAAAAGAATATAAGAACCAGGAATACAAATTAAGAATGCATGTGGGAAAACACAAGGCCACTATAGCAATTTCAAATAATATTCTGTAATGGCAGGACACATATGGCTGAAGCCCAGGCCCTGAATATGTTTGGAAGAGATACAGAGTTGCAGTGCTATTTGAATCCTCAATCACACGATGTTTCTCATACTAAGGTGAGAAGACCAGTGACAAAGGAATGGAACATTGGTCTATAGAATAAGAACATTTAGACATTTATGGATATGGATGAAACCTCATATTTCAAAGTATCTCCTCCTATGGAGGGAGTCCTCCTCAGCCTAAAAGCCTTTAACTGACACATAAGCTATCACTGGCAGAAGGCTAGGAAATTGGTAAAATTGGTGGTGGAAAAGACCACTCTTATTTTCAACATAAGCCCTGTGATCAACTAGAGAGAGAGGACTGAGAGCAGCTCTATTTGCCAAGACTGAATTGTGTCCTTTCTCCATTATTTCCCTCTATGTGAAAGACTCTGGTTGTATCAAACATTTTAGGTTTTGTGTGAGTGTGACTGAACTGCCATTATCTAATGATGATGGGACTTTATACATCTCCTGTGTTAGGATCACAGGTTTTTACCCTTGTGATACAGGACAAAGTGAGAGTTGAGATATAAATAGATGTACACTGTGCCAGTAATCTTCCATTTGTCTCTCCAGATCCACTCTCTACCCATCTTTACTCTCCTCATTGCCTTGCAAGGCTGACCTATATAGACTACATCCGTGGTCCCTGTGCAGCTTGACTTTCAGTTTTGTTTGGCCAGTAGGGATATCAGACAAGAGATTAGAGGGAGGAAATTGAGGTCAGGATGCTTGTTCTTTCCTTATGAAGGTGCCATTAACTGGTTGTGTTGATTGACACTGACTACTCTTTTTCAAGGTAGATACTGTATACTATATATGGCTCTCTCTCCTTACCTCCAGCAACTACTCATTTTTTTGGGCCAAGGGACAATGACAGCTCTGCTCCTGCTTCCAGCCTATGGTTCCTCTGTTTTCACTACCCTGTGGCCTGTTGTCCACCCACACATTTGTAATTAATGCCTTTTAAATAAACCCTCCACAATTGTGTTAATTTAACTGTGTCCTCTGTTTCCTGTTAAGACCCTGACTAATGGAGCTGTATTATGTACTACATGATGTTGAGACTTAAACAAATGATAAGACTAATGGGCTGGGAGTTCTGTTTGTTTCCAGGTAGCATTTTTGGCTTGTAACAGCTTCATCCTCTCAGTTATAGTGTACCATTGACAATAAACTGGGTCTTGGCAATCCCTGCAATTAAATCTTACCATTCAATTCTTTATCTCCCAAGAAATAAAAGTGTCCTTCCAATTATAATGAGATGGAAGTTAAGAAAAGTAGAGGATAATAAAGACAACAGGTAATGGCAGAGACATAGAAGTTGAAGTTGCACTTGCAAAGGTATTACAGTAGACAGGGCAGTAGAATGATGGAATAAAGTATTATATATGAGTAATGATTGTGTTGGGCTGTAACTTCCCAAGGAAAAGAAGTGGGAATAAAGTGATAGTGTACGTAATTATTGTCATGCCCCCCACCCCATCTTGGGAGTTTTGGTTAGTTGATCTGGCATGGATATACATATAAAGATTGTTCACCATAATTCTGTAAATATACAGAGATACCAATTATTTCTGTAATTATTATATAAAGATTGCCCGGCATTAAATAATCCAAAACACAACAAATGTGGTTTTGTTCCCAGCAATGATGGACTAGTTTTAGATCATCCTTCCATCTGAAAGTAAGTATACAGGTAACACAAAAGGATAATAAAATATGTTTGAAGCCATGGAAATCTACCAAGGTGGTAAGTGAGGACTTCTGGTTCTGAGGGCCAAGAGTCCAGACAACTGAGCTTGGTATTTGGAGTCAGTCATCTCTCAACTGGAAAGAAGTGACTGAGATACTAGAAGTTATGAAGAGATTTCAGGAGAATCACTGGGCTGGAAAAACAAAAGCTGGATTCAGGAAAGGAAGGAAGAATGGCCTTCCTTCACAAAGGAAGCATGGCCCTAGGAGATACTAGGAAATTCCACTAGGAAATAACTAGAATTTCAGTGGGGACTCCACTCTAACAGACTGTTTCCCGAGAGTATATAGTGAAGCAGAAACTGACAAGCCCTTCAAAGGAACTGGGATCCAACTCTCAAACACTCCAGTTCCTGATTAGATCAAGATTGATACAATCATAGAACATCCTATAGTATTTTAAATACATAGGTACAGACTCATATATGTAGGAACAAATGATTTATGAAAATAATGGCCCTGGAATGCAGTGGGTAAAGCATGACATTTTAAAATAAATGATGATGGGTTCATTGAATACCCACATGAGAAAAAAAAATTGACTCCTAAGTATACCATGCCTTAAGATTAATTCCAGAAAGAGTGCAAATCTAAATGTGAAAATAAAACAAGAACATTTCTACAAGATAATTTAGAAAAATGTCTTTATAACTTTAAGTTAAGATTTCTTCAAATGCTCATGGGATGATGAAGGCAGAGGTTGGGCGATGCATTTACAAGCCAAGAAAAGCCAAGGATTGCTGGCAAGAAAACATCAGAAGCTAGACGCAGCAAGGAAGGCTTCTCTTCTGTGGGTCTCAGTGGGAACATGGCTTTGCAAGCACCTTGATTTTGGACTTCTAGACTCCAGAACAGTAAGCAATAAATTTCCATTCTTTTAAACCACCCAGTTTGTGGTTCTTTGTTACAGAAGCCCTACAAATCTAATTTAAATCCCAAAGGGAAAACAATCCAAATACCCATCAAGATTAAAATAGATAAATATGTCATATTTACAAAAGAACAAAGTGAAAAACTCCTACATACAAGAGCAAACATAAATTTGAGGGAAAGAAGCCAAATATAAGAGAGTATACACTACATAATTTCATTTATTTAAAATTCAAAAACAGCCAAAATAAGTCTATGGTGTTAAATGTCCAAATAGTGATTATATTAACAGATAAAGAAAGGGCACCAGATGGCTGACTTCTAATGTTCCATTTCTTAACCTGGATGATGGTTATATGCATGTGTTCACTTTGTGATAACTCACTGTGTACTTTTTTATACATTTGTATATTTATGTTATATTTCAATCATCGGTTAGTAAATGAACTCATAGCATATTTAAAATGTCATTCACTAAAGAAAAAAAACCAAAAAGCTTGAAAAGGGGAAAAATAAATGGATTTAATTATCTGCTTCCAGAGAATTCTCCCCAGTGATACTACAACTGATGTTAAGCAAACATACTATTTGAGTAACAGAAAATAGTAAATTTGGGGTCAGAAATTAAGTCTTTAAATAGCTAGTCCATCCCCAGATCATACTATACATAATTCCTGCTCTTCAACCTACATGAAGGGCTTCAGTCCTCTACTCAGAGGATGTGGTTCTTAAATTGCGGTTTATCTAACAAAGCCTACATTCTGGAACATTTCTCACCAAAGAAAAACAGAGATTACAGCAGGTTGAACTTGAATTATTGAAATCATTCGTGAGTTTGGTAAAATGTGTGTAAATAAAATGGTTTGTAGATATAACTTAACTTTTAAAGAATTAAGGGTCCTCTCAAAGATTGTAAGGAGGGGAGTTTGGAGCATGTTGAAGGAACCAATTATTAGATTGTGATTAAGGGCACAGCATTTAGAGCCAACTTTCCTTGGGTTGGGAGAGTCACTGTTACACCACTCACTCTCAGTGTGAATTTAGGAAAACTACTTAATTTTTGATAGCATCTGAATATGAAAAATACAAAACTATCAAGTAGGTCATTTTATCCCTGTTTTACAAAGGAGAAAATTTAGCTTAAGACAGCTAAGTAAAAACTAATTAGTTCACATAGCAAATTGTGTTGACACAGTTGAGATTTAATTCCTGTGCAGTTTAAATCTGAAATGTGACCTTTGCATATTGTCTTGCCAGATACAGTTCCAATATTACCTCCTATGATATGCTTTCCCTATCTAAATCTAAACCCCCTAAGTACTGTGCAAATTTCTGTTGTAGTACTTGTCGTGCTATTTTGTTATTTACCTCCGACCATCTGTGACATATACTATAGACATCAACATCTCTCTTGGAACTCCAATAAACCAGGAGATCCTTCAGAGTAGAGAGCTTTTATACCTTTATATATTTATATTCATCCCCAGGGTCCAGCAGAAAGCCTGCACAAAATAATCAAAAAAGATGGAAAAATTGAATATACTTAGATGAACTATTAAACATTAAGGAAACAAAACATAACATTCTATGAATCTGAAACATACACAACTCTTGTTATTATACTATGTTTCTAGGAGTTCCATGAACTAGTCCCTGATATGTGGAAATATTTTTGTCTCTGGCAAGAGTCTGATTATATGATATCTTCTGTTTCAGATCAATGACTTTTTTTTAATTGTGTTATGTTAGTCACCATACAATACATCATTAATTTTTGATGTAATGTTCCAAGATTCATTGTTTACTGACAGAAACAATTTGTCAAAATTATTACAAATTCCCAACAAAATAGTCTATGGAGAACTATATGGTACACTTGCATATTTAAAAAAAAAAAATAATCTTCAAAGCATGGGAAGAAGAGGAAACATCTATTTTTAGGGGATTCCAGAAATGGGTATGGCTTCTGATCTAGTCTGTCCATGAAGCATTCAAAATTACCTTTCCGATGTCAGTTGTTTTAGGACCATAAAGTATTGCAAATATGAGAAATATGAGGAAAAGCATATATATATTCAAGAGAAATGAGACTGATTCTGGAATGCCAAATAGTTCTGCATTTTCAATGGTTCCTAACCAATGCACTCACTTTAAGTCTGTAATTTGGTTTCTTTATATCAAACTATAATTTCCAGAATGATGAAAACAAACTTGACATTGCTGTCTCTTGGCTTTCGTAGTTAGGATACAGAGCATGCCTCCAAATTTTCTGTAACTGCATACACATTTGGTAATTCAATAGTCATTCAGACTATCCTGAAAGTTGAAAGATTTTGGCAATTCTAGTCTAACGTGACACCTTCCCCATTCAGAGTTATCTTGGATAGATAATTTAAAGTTTCATTTGGGCCCTTCATCAGGACTAAAGACTCTACAAAAGTGTAATGATAGGATCACTGATCCAAACATTCCTAAATCACCTTTTTAGACTTAAATCACTTTTAACTACTCAGCCAGTAACGCAAATGAATTTTACATTTTCTAAATATGAGTAAGTCAACAAATTAAGAGACTTGATTACCACTTACTAAATTTGTACTATATAATAGGGTGTAATAAAAATCATACTAAGGAAAGTATTCCAATTTTATCACCTTTAAATTCTTTACTCTAAATTAATTAATAGTTACAAACCCTGGAGATAAAACTAAAGGAAGAAAATGTTTTCACTTAATTGGTTGATTTGTTCTGAAAATTTTCTGTTCTTTCTGAATATATGTTTTTCTGTTGCTAAGAGATTGGACCCAAAACAAAGACTGGATCAAGTCAACTGAATATGTAAGATATTTTTATAATACCTAAATATTTTAACCACTTACATGACAATGTGGACATGTATATTTGGAATTTATTATAATACCAATAACTATGGTATAATATTTACAAAGTTCAAAACAAAACAAAATAAGGATTAATCAGCTCTATTTAGTGGTGACCTGACTGAAAAAATCTTCCAAGAAAATCTTCATTAATCAACAAAAATCATTCCAAGAAAATAAAATTAAATAAAAGATTTCGAGGTCATCTTCATTACTACCATAAAAGTCAGTAAATCCAAAACATTTCCTTTTAGCAAAGAAATGTCAGTCTTGGTTCAAGTTTGAATATGCTGTTAATATTTAATATCTAATAACAATACAAGACATAGGGAGCAGGAAATTCATAACTTTCAGTTTAATTAACTAAAAGTTGCTGGAATCACTACTTTAATTAAGAAATCCAGATGGCTCCAGATTTCAGGCATAAAACATGCCACCACCTTGAGAGGTGTCATCTTGGGTAACTTTCCTCTTTTAAAATCATCACAGATGTTCTCTAACAGAGAAAAATACCTGTGGAACATAACCAGTGACTTATCGGAAATTCAATTTCTGAGAGGACATTCTATTAAGTTCCAGAGCACAGCCTTAGTATTATTATCTGGCATATGGTTTAATTATTCAAGAACAATGATTTCTGGTCACCCAAACATCTCAGTTTATTCATCTATTTTTTCAAGGGCATTTCAACCCTAGAATCTTATTCTCTTAAAACAGTAACAATTTCCCAACAAGGACAATGATTCATTTCCTCCTCACAGTGTTCTGGAATGAGAAATTTGTTGATTCTATTTCTCCAGGATTTATGTTAGATACTGAAGGGGGAAAAATTGAATCAGGCAGTCTTTCAGAATGAAGCCTGGAGACCCCAACATGTACTGATGTCCACAGCCCACAAACCAATTTATAAAATACCAGAAGGAAACCACCCCCCACAAAATGACCTCTACCTTTCTAGCTGCTGGTTTGTTTTTGTCATTGTTGTTTTGATAGTTTTGTTTTGTCTTCACTATAACTATCGGTGATCATTCTCTGAGTCTCAGAAGTGTCCCCAAGTTATCATGAAGACAACAGTAGTTCAAAAATGAAACTCTTGCTTTTGTTTTACTCCATCTAATTCTGAGCATCTGAATTTCTTGGTCTTGTCTTCTCTTTTGCCTCAACATTTATCCCTCAGACATGACAGCAGAGATGTTTTCCTGCTTTTCTCCCCAGTGTTCCCAACGACCCAGTGTGCACTTCCCACTGTTTCTGTCTACAAGCTTCATCCCCTTCAGCTGGAGACCCCAACCCAGCACTGGCCAGTGCAATCCGCACCTTTCTCTACCTTTTCATGGGGGATGAGTAGGCAGGGTCAGACCTCAGAGGAGTTCTGAAGGCTTTTCCTTTTCTTGTCTTCTGAATATTCTTCATTATTATATTTCCCCATCACAAAAGATGATTTGAACTGTTTTCCTGATCTAACTTCTCACACATTGAAATCATGATAACTCATTTAGTAATGTTTTCTAAATAGCATACTTTATAAGTTTAAAACAATTTAATTTTTAAAATCAAAAAGCTCCCTATAAAAACACTTACTTTTCTCAAGTTATCTGAAATGATTTAAGGAGAAATAAAAATATGAAAAAGAAAAATGACATCTAGCAAAGGGACACTATGTTGTAGATAGCAAAAATGTAACACAAACCAGTAAGATGAGGAATAAAAAGATTAATTTATTATATTCTAAGACATTCAGGTACTAGTCCTTCTACTACTACATAGCTATGCGTCCTTGAACAAATTATTGTATCCTCTCTGAGCATTAATTTGTATTATTTTTTAAATTAAGAAGTAAGTCATTCCTAAAGCTTTCTTTCTAGTTTTAACATTCTATAATTCTCAGAAACATTCTTATAGTCATAAGTATGAATATATTAGTATGATCCTCAAGATAGTGTGAACTAATCTCACCAGTTTCTAATATAGTAAGAGACACCTTTTGTTGGCTGAAGTTAGATAAATGAAATCAGTTTCTAAAAATACATTGGAAGAACTGTAGGAAATAAGTAATAAACATTGATTGGTAAATTTATCGATATCTTGACATATTTATGTACTTAAAATATAAGAAAGTTATTATAGCTATCAGTGCAGGCAAAAATTCATCCAGAGCTTAATGAATCAGAAAATATGTAATGTTAGCTTCAGAGACTCTAGTCCAACCCATATCCTTTTCTTTATTCTTCTCTGTTCATTCCATATCCTTGAAGTAGCCAGGTCTCTGATACACCTATGAATTTTTACCCCATTAAGCCCTAGATGCAAAAAACAACATGAAGAAATCAATCATGTTATTATTCAAATATTAGTCTCATTTTCAAACATTAGATACCAGCTTAATGTACTCCTTCTTAGAGAGGTTTTGGATTTTAAGGGTGTCAAATATAACCCATGATGCAGGAATTCCACTCCTCTTTATATACTTTGAAGAAATGGAAATCTTAGGTTAAAAGTACATATTAAAATGTTGAAGGAGGGGCGCCTGGGTGGCTCAGCGGGTTAAGTGTCTGACTTCAGCTCAAGTCAAGATCTCAGGGTCCTGAAATCAAGTTCCACATCAGGCTTCTTGCTCAGTGGGGAGTCTGCTTGTCCTTCTTCCTCTCCCTCTGCCTCTCCCCTCTCTCTGCTTTTGCTCTCTCTCTCTCAAATAAATAAAATCTTAAAATAAAAAAAGTTTAAAATGTGCAAGGAGCCATTGTAATAGCCAGAAATTGGAAGCAACCTAGTTGGAAGAAATGAACAGATGAAAGGATAGTTAGAATGTATTCACACGACAGAATACTAAACAGAGGCAAAATAAATGAAGTGAAGCTCATGTACCAATACAGGTGACTTACAAATATAATACAGGGTGAAATTAAAAAAAGAAAGTTAAAAAAGCTTTATACAGGGGCACCTGGGTGGCTCAGTGGGTTAAAGCCTCTGCCTTCAGCTCAGGTCATGATCCCAGGGTCCTGGGATGGAGCCCCACTTGGGGCTCTCTGCTCAGCAGGGAGCCTGCTTCCCTTCCTCTCTCTCTCTCTGTGTGCGTCTCTGCCTACTTGTGATCTCTGTCTGTCAAATAAATAAATAAAATCTTTGAATAAAGAAAAAGCTTTATACAACATACTAATTATGTAGGATAAAATCATGTAAACAATGTGTTATGACAAAAACTACATATTTTATCACATATATAAAGGCAGATTCTAATTGGATATTATATTGTCTGATATGGTTTTAAACCTTACATAAGTAGTATCGTGCTCTTAAAAAATTTTTAACTAGCTTTTTAATTATATAGATAAATTAAGGGATGTAGAGACAGAGACAGAGAGACAGAAAGAGAGGGAAAAAGGAGGGATGATGATAGGTGGATAGATAGATAAACAGATATAGAAATAAAACTATGAAGAAATGCATAAGTAAACATTTCCTCTGGAGAAAGGACAAAGGGTTGGAAACTGATACATTTCTGATACACCCATGTCTTCAAATTTCCTTTCATTTTTTTTTTTTTTTAAATGGTGGATCATGGACCCATGGTGGTTACAATTTATCATTTTTAATATGTCTGATATTTTCATAATACATATAAGTTATCAAGATCATTTAAAAATTATCTCTTAAGCAATTCCCATGAAGGAATTGAGGGGAGGGAAGTGGTTTCTGAATTCATACTGAGTTTGACATTAAGATTGATGCTTTTGAATGCATGGCCAGTTCTGGCAGTGTTTTGCATAGTATTGGGCATATGATGGGTCAAGCAAACATCTACACATGCATACAAGACATCATAAATAACCTTTTCAATTAAAAAACTCTCTTCAGGGGCGCCTGGGTGGCTCAGTGGGTTAAAGCCTCTACCTTCGGCTTAGGTCATGATCCCAGAGTTCTGGGATGGAGCCCCGCATCGGGCTCTCTGCTCCGCGGGGAGCCTGCTTCCCCCTCTCTCTCTGCCTGCCTCTCTGCCTACTTGTGATCTTTCTCTGTCAAATAAATAAATAAAATCTTTAAAAAAATGTTTAAAAAAATAAAAAAAAAAAAAACTCACTTCAATGCTTCAATGTGTAAACCTGGCGATTCACAGACCTGTATCCCTGGGGCTAATAATACATTATATGTTTATAAAAAATTTTTTTTAAATTAAAAAAAAAAACCCTCACTTCAAGGTTGGTAATTAACAAATGTAGTGCTGATCCTCTTTGAAACGTATTAATTGATGTTTTTCCTATAAAACGTATATCATTTTTAGTTGAAAAAATAAAGGTTGGGGCTTCCTGGGTTGTTCAGTCAGCTAAGCATCCTGAGTTCAGGCCCTGCATTGGGCTCCACGCTGGTGGTGGAACCTAATTTCGAAAAATAAAGTGGCAATAAAGGCATCACTGATATAAATTTATTAGTATTTGTCATTACTACAGAGTATTTTTTTTAAAGATTTTATTTATTTATTTGACAGAGACACAGAGAGAGAAGGAACACAAGCAGGGGAAGTGGGAGAGAGAAAAGCAGGGTTCCCGCCAAGCAGGGAGCCCCATGTGGGGCTTGAGCCCAGGACCCTGAGATCATGACCCAAGCTGAAGGCAGACGCTTAATGTCTGAGCCACCCAGGTGACCCATTACTACATAGTATTAAGATAGATTGTTACATATTGAGTTTTTTTCAGGGTTTCCCCCCATATCATCAGTTCTATAGATAATGTTTCTTACTGATATTTAGGGATTTTAATTCATACAAAATTAAAATTATATTTATATACCAAGTTCTTATATTGTATTAAACTTGAGAATTTATCTAGCTCTGAGCCCTGAATTTAATTTCACTATATTTAGTCAATGATTTTATATATGCTTACTGATGTACCTTTAGATTCTCAAAGTTTTCTAAATAGCATACTTTAAAGTATGGAACGAATAGAACATGTAACACAATTCTGTTCTAATAGCACTTTCTGATAAACGCTTACGGATTGATTATAAATTTTGTTTTTGTGTTCTAATCAAGTAAGATCTAATGCAATATAAATTACAACAATTTTAAAAGTGTAATTTGTGTCAGGATGAAAGAAACCTGGATTTTAAATAATAAATGTAACTTTCATAACATATCAGAAGGAAGAGTTCAGATTTTATTAGAGAGAAATGATCCAAACATTAAATCCTAGACACAGGAATGAAGCATGAATACATTAAGAGATTTCTTCATCTTAAAGTGATAAAAAACAAACATCTTTGAGATGAGATACAAAGGAAGGCTTTCCTTGTTACACCATTCTATTTTCCTTTCCCTTGTTTTCTGGGCATGATCACAAGAATACAGAATGAATTTCAACAGGTGTAAAAACAGTATTAAGCTGTCAAATAATACTTGAAGGAAACTTGCTTTGGCAACAAATCTTACAGAAAAATGGTTTGAGGTTTTCAATGAGCTTAAGATCAGTCTGAACAAATAATAGCAGCACATAACCAGCAATAACCTCAGCTGCATTAAGAGTTCTAGAACATCATATTAATTGAATTTGTCTGTTTGATAGCAGGGGGATGTATTAAGAGAAAGCTGAAAAACTAGGCTATGTTCACAAATCCAGAGGAGGGCGCTCATGAAAATGAAGGGATCTGGTCATTATAGCAGGGAACACACAAAGAAAATAAGTAAAATTTAAGAGCTTGTGATGTCTAGCTTAGAAAGACTTGAGGTGATTGCACCGAGTATCTGCTGATATCTGAATGGCTGTTGGTGTACTTTTCCAGTCTAGCTTCACAAGCAAGTACCTCGAATGTTGGGTGCAAGTTACAGGTTTCAGCTCACATTATGAGTATTAGATTCCATTATTTGTTCCAATTCTTCTTTCTTCAATATAGCCACACTCTTTGTCATGTGATCTAACAGCTTCTGTCACTAGAATCAGAGAGTATTTCCCTGACTCATTAATTTTGATCTTGTTTGGGGAATGGAATTTGGGGAACTATGACAATGAGCCACTTGAGAGCCTGGACCTTTAGTGATGTTGCATGCTTCTGTCCACCACTCTTGGTCTACTCTTGTTATGAGAAGCTGCCCACTGATCAAAGGAGGTTGGAACCTGAGGAGTCCTAGACTCAATCTGAGAATTTGGAGCCAAACCGGGTAGATCAGAATGGTCTCCAAGTTGACTGACTCTAATAGCTTTTAGTTTAATTTTTGTCTTCAATGAATTTTTTCCAAACTGATTCTTTTGCTTGGCCTACAAAGTTACTTTGACTAATATAATAGTCACATGCTGACTAGTATAATGGCTCATTAGGAATAATCATTTTAAATAATGTGCAATAGATTTTTCTTAAAGATTTTATTTATTTATTTGACAGACAGATCACAAGTAGGCAGAGAGGCAGGCAGAGAGAGAAAGGAGGAAGCAGGCTCCCTGCTGAGCAGAGAGCCCAATGCGGGGCTCGACTGGGATCATGACCTGAGCCGAAGGCAGAGGCTTAACTCACTGAGCCACCCAGGTGCTCCTGTGCAATTGATTTTTTAATTGCATCCTCAGCATATTTATTAAAACACATTTGTAAAGACACACCCAAACTCTTTCCTTGAGCTACACCTTATCTTTGATTCCTTCCCCCACTAAATTATTGGCCCTTACTTCTCCTTTAACCTCCCCTCTATTTCAAATGGGTTTCCAATGCCAATTATATTATGATCAGTAAACTAGTATCAAAAACAATTATAGACCAATGTCGATTCAAGTTTAGGATTAGACCAATATAGATGCTTATGTTCAAAACTTCACTTACCCATTTTCATTGTTATTTACATTGACTGACAGTACCATGCCTATTTTAAACCAACTTGAACTAAATCCTAATGAAACAAGAGTTGCATGTTTCAGAGTTAGGGAATCTCTGTATTCCATTTACAGAAGTTTTGCCTTGTATAAGGAAATCTCTGTATTCCATTTACAGAAGTTTTGCCTTGTTATACAAAAATGCATTGTATGCAGCAAGTAATTACAAGTGCTTTGTATGTACTACCTCATTTAAGACTCATAACAATATGATACATAGTATTTTCAACATTTTATAGCTGAAGAAACTGACCCACTTTGAGATAAAATGATTTGCCTAAATTCACCTAATTTGTAACGGGAAAACCAGGATTCAAACCGTTCCGGGCTGACACCAGAATTTTGCTTTTGGCCCCCAAATTCCACTGCTTCTGTAAATGAGATTTGATAGCTGTGTATACTCTTTTGTTCCATAACAATCTCAAGGCATAGTCTTGTCAACTAATTAAAATAAAACTGAAATCCACAACTACTTTTAAGGCATATGGGTTGTCAGGAATGGAATAAAGCTCAGGGATGGTCTTGAGGACAGGATGAGAGTGTTTTGTACCCGTTATTTGCATTTTTAAAAATGGCAAGATTAATTATCCGTCTAAGATCATAAAATAAGTAATAATATCAAAGTATTTTCATGAATTAACAACAACAAAAAGCATAAATAAATTAATTAATAAATCCTTAAAAAAATGCAAAGAGCTGGACCAGGGACCATATCCAGCAATTTGAGCTTCAAGTGAAGCCTCTCAATGGAGCAAAAGATCATTCACAAAATGTCATTTATGGTCCATGTTTGCCCAAAATAAAAGAAACTGAATTTGAATAGTAAATTTATAAGGTACATTCATGTAACTATCAAATCATGTAAAAAATTCTTAATTTTATTAAACAGACTCTTAAAAAGATGCAGGTTAATCTTCTGAAAATAAAAACTCATTGGGAGGGCACCTGGGTGGCTCAGTGGGTTGAGCCTCTGCCTTCAGCTCAGGTCATGATCTCAGGGTCCTGGGATCGAGCCCTGCATGGGGCTCTCTGATTGTCAGGGAGCCTGCTTCCTCCTCTCTCTCTCTCTACCTGCTTCTCTGCCTACTTGTGATCTCTCTGTCAAATAAATAAATAAATAAATCTTTAAAAAAAAAAAAAAAAACTCATTGGGTATCCAAATCCATTCTTAGAACATAACCTTCATGTTGCCTCCACGATAAATGCTGACCCATATACATGTGACCAAAACCATTTCTTAAAAATGAAGGATGATTAAATCCTTAAAACACACACATACACACACACCTTTCTCTAAAGGTAACTTTTCAACATAATCTTATTTTCTGGTGTATTCCATCATGATTTTCCCAAGAATGTTTTAGAACATCTTCCCCAGACTTACTAATGATCTGTTAATGAACTGACAGACTGTACTTATGTAAATTATGGAGTTGCTGAACCCAGAGTTGAAGTTTGGTACATTTCAAGGATATGAAATCAATCATTCTAATATTCATAACTGTCATCTATCTGCCCTTCACATCCATGCTATTTCATCGTCCCTCCACCTTGAAGAGTCTCATAGGTGACTCTGAAAGTCTGGACATTTTTAAACTCAATTAAATGCTTTTCTCTGTACACTGGTTTCTGAACTCAAACAGTTTTCCCTACGGCAGTTATTTGTGGTTAAAAAAGCCCAGTTCTGCAGATCATTGTGGTTAGTGAAAACCAAGGCTGGAAGTAAGGAGAAGGAGGGGCTGCTCCTAGATAGGATATAGCTTCTGAAAATAAAGATGATAGCAGGTACAACCTACCAAAGAGAAGATGTGAGGGAAGGATAGAAGGGTAGACTCATACAAGGAGGTCCTAAGGGTCCCAGGTGTCTACTCAAACTAGTCAACCACTCAAGGAGTATTCCATGAGCACCCACAACTGATGTACCCAAGTCATGAGGCAAATTGTATGTCACATGCTCAGTCCCCTATCCTGGAGAGAGTCCAAAAGGTAAAAATTAATCTTTCTTGAAATGTCCCTATAAACTGATTCTAAAATTAACGTGACATGCAAAGTCAAAGAAATATTTTTCTTTCTGTTCTGCGTTAATCAAACCATTGTAATAATAATTAAGAAAATAAGACTAGAAACAGTGTGGAGAATGACTTCTATGCTAAAAGATTAAAAATCAGACTATTTGACCAAAAGGAAAAGAGCCTATAGAGTGACATACTTAATACAATACTTATATAATACATAATACAATACTTATTTTCAAATAGTGTGTAAAAATATTTACCAGGGAGCCTCAATTAGCTGGAATAAATTCAGACTCTAGGTTACAATACTATTCTTTATTCTTCAGTTTTTCTGATCCATCCATAATCGACTATTTGATGGCCTATAAGGATAATCAAAGGCATTCTAGAACTTGCTAAAATCTGATGTAGCTATTTTATTCCTTCAATTACTCACAGACCCTAATTTTTGCCTCTTTCCTTTCCCTTTCTTTCTCTTTTCTTCCCTCTCTCCCTCTCTCTTCTTTTCTCCCCTCCCCTTCTTCCTGTCCTTTCAGAATTGTGTGTGAATAATATTTCTAATTCTTTTTTTGACTGGACAATAGAAGTGTTGATGAATAGAGATTAGGAGACAAAATAAAAGTGAGACAGTAGATCTACCAAGAAATAGTAAAAAGGAATATCTTTAAAATTTTCTGATTCCCTACCCATCAACAGTAGAGCCACCCCATACTGTCCCCCAGGTCTAACCCATCTCCATCCACCCCTCTGCATTTACTCCCAAGTCTTAAAAACCAAACTTCTTTATTGTTCTAGAATTTATATTTGCTAGTTATCTTGACACAGACTTTCATCCTCTTTATAACTCTTTGAACTAAGTATCATTTAGGAATTCTATAGGAACTTACTAACTTGAGCGTAGCCCATCTGCCTATGAAAGTAAAGAAAAATGCTCGCTCTCTCTCTCAAATAAATTAATTAATTAAAAAAATGTTGGGGTGCTTGGGTGGCACAGTGGTTGAGCATCTAATTGTTGGTTTTGGCTCAGTTTGTGATCTCAGAGTTGTGAGATCAAGCCCTCCATAGGGCTTTGTGATGAGAACAGAGTCTGCTTAAAAAAAAGACTTTCTCTCCCTCTCCCTCTTCCCCTCCCCCCTGCTCTCTCTCTCTCTCTCTCTCAAATGAATAAATAAGTGTTTAAGAAAGATGCTGGTGCCCAGAGAGCACAGACACTTCCAGCCCAGGAGAAATGTGGTATGTATGATGTTACACATTCACCAAAGCCAGCAAAGGGCCCACAGTCATGGACTTTCCAGCCTTTGTTACCTTGACTTTCTCTCATTACATAATCTAGCTGACAAATCAGAAGCCACAAATGATGAGGGAAGGTGAGGTTTTTATGTGAAAGATGGCAGTCAAAGCAAGAGCCAGTTGGCTAATAGAATGCTAAAGAAAGAAGATAAAAGTGATGTTCCTTAATTATGAAAGTGCTGATTCCAGCATCCATAATACAAGCATACCACATAGATATTGCCAGTTCTATTCCAGACCTCTGCAATAAGGCAAATATCATAATAAAACGAATCAGATGAATGTTTTGCTTTCCCAGTGCATGTAAGAGTTATGTTTTACACCATACTACAGTCTATTAAGTGTACAGTGGCATTATGTCTAAAAAAAAAAAAACAATGTACATAATTTCATTAAACATACTTTACTGCTAAAAAATGCTAACCGTTATCTGAGCTTTCACTGAGTCATAAGCTTTTTGCTGGTGGAGGGTCTTGCCACCATGTTGATGGCTGCTGACTGATTGAGTCATGGTTGCTGAAGGCTGGGGAGGCTGTGGCAATTTCTTGAAAGACAACAGTGAAGTTTGCCACATCAATTGACTGTTCTTTTCAAAAACAATTTCTTTCTTTTTTTTTTTTTTTTAAGATTTTACTTATTTATTTGAGAGCAATTGAGACCATGAGTGATGGAGAGGGGAACAGGGAGAGGGGGAAGCAGGTTCCCTGCTGAGCAAGAAACCAGACTCAGGACTCCATCCCAGGCCCCAAGATCATGACGTGAACCTAATGGAGATGCTTAATCCACTGAGCAACCCCCAAAATGATTTCTCTATAACATGTGATCCTGTAGCATTTTACCCACAGTAGAATTTCTTAGAGTCAGTCTTTCCAAACCCTGACACTGTCAACTGAGTTTATGTACTATTCTAAATCCTTTGTTGTCATTTCAACAATCTTCACAACATCTTCACCAGGAGTAGATGGCATCTCAAGAAACCACTTTCTTAGTTTATCCATAAGAAACATCTTCATCCATTCAAGTTTTATCATGAGATTGCAATTCAATCACATCTTCAGGCTCCACTTCTAATGTGTGCTATTTCTACCACATCTGCAGTCAGCACACACACACACACACACACACACACACACACACATACATTTATCATCTATATGGGTGCAGATCGTGGTGCCCCAAAACAATTGCAATAGTACCATTAAAGATCACTGACCACAGATCACCATAACAAATATAATAATAATGAGAACATATGAAATATTTTGAGAACTACAAAAATGCAACACAGAAACCCACACGGAGCAAACGTTGTCAGAAAAATGGTGCCAACAGACTTGCTGGACACTGGATGGCCACACTTTCCATCTGTGAAAAAATGCTACATCTGCAAAGTGCAATTAAATGGAAAACAATAAAACAAGGTATTCATGCACAGTTTTCCATGCTTCTTCTATCATTTACTAGCTGTATGACTCTGGACAATTCTCTTGATAATTTTATTCATCAATTTCTTAATCTTTGAAACTGGATTAACAAGGCCAAGTTTATTCCTGTGTTGTGAGGATTAAATAATAAAAAGTACCTGAAACTTTGGCATACGGTTAGGTCAATAGCAATGCTATCAATTTTTATTTTCCCATGTGAAGCTATTAAACATGAAAATACATTGAAAGGTTCTGAACGTATCACTTTATTTCAGCTCAATAAATAGTTCATGCTCATAATAATGGCCCTGGCTAATAAGAGCATATTTAAAAAATGGTCTGAGCCCCTTGTGTAATAGAGTAGGCTAGATATGATTAATTTAGAAACTATTTTAAAAGTAGTTTCTTGGGGACTCAGTTGGTTAAGTGTCTGCTTCAGCTCAGGTCATAATCCCAAGATCTGGGGATCAAGTCCGGAATCAGGCTCCTTGCTCAGTGGGGAATCTGTTTCTCCCTCTGCCCCTCTCTCCACTCATTCTCTCTTTCTTGCTCTCTAGCAAAAACAAATAAAATCTTAAAAAAAAAGTTTCTCAAACTAGAAGCACAAAGAGCACCTTTTTCATTCATGAGATATACTGACTTCTTTAGCAAAGAGCAAAAAACATGCAAAGCATAACTCACTACCTAATGTTGCTAGAATTAGTGGTGCTTCATATAAATGAGAAAGAAAAGGAACTAATATCACCACTAAAATAAAGAATTCACTGAAACAATGTGCTCCTATTTTGACAGGATATATTGAGGTAGCTTTAAGGAACAATGATCCTCAGTAGGAGTAAGGGTAGGTGCAATCTCTGTTCTTAATGTCTTCTAGAACATATTGGCAATCAATTGGCAATAACATATATGTGGCAGCTACTGTGAATTATACTTTGTGTGGCATATTAGGGGTACAGAGAAAAATGATACATATATTCTCCATTTAAGGAACTGTCAAACTGGCAGGAAAGACATAAAAAGTTATGATACAGTGTAATAATTGCAATAAGAGATTTATACTAAGCATCCCTGTGAAGCGAAGGGTTAAGTACTTCTTTCTGCGGATGCTAGTAAACTTTGATAAAAAGATATACTGGATTGAATAGTTCATGTCTACCCAGAACCAGTGAGTCTGATCTTGTTTGAAAACAGTTGGCTCTAATGAAGTCATAAGTTAGGATAAGGTTTTACTGGATTCATGTGGGCTCTAAACCTAATCACTGGTGTCCTTATAAGAAGAAACCAAAACACAGCAGCACGGATCCACGTACACAGAAGAGGAGAGCATGTGAAGACAGAGGCAGAGATTGGAGCCAACCACCACAAGCCAAGGAAGGCAAGAAGCCACCAGAAACCAGCAGAAACAAGGAAGGATTCTCCCCTAGAACCTCAGAGAAAGGGAGGCCCTGCCAAAACCTCAATTTTAGACTTCTGGTGTCTGTAACTCTGAGAAATGAATTTCTGTTGTTTGAAGTCACACAGCTTGTGATAACCGGTATTACAGCATCCACAGGTCTCCAACACAGAGGGGCTTGAACGGATTTGAGCTGCATTTTGAGGACATTATATAGCATTTTGTCATATGGATAAGGGGAGGAAGATCACTGCAGGAAAGGATATAGGATGTGAGAAACACAGACAGAAAAGCAATGTGGTCCCATCAAGGAATGGTACTGTCTTGGCAAAGGTCAAACCTAGAGTTCCCAGATGTGGGGGTAGTAGGGATATATGCCTCACACTCCATCTTTACCAGCAGCCAGACTGCACTGAGATTTCTTTCAAAGCACAAACGAAAGACTGATCAAGAGTAAGAGCTACCTCTTTCTTCCTCATAATGTGTTTCTATTCACCCACCTTAGCCATGTTGATTCCCTAATGTGGGTATTCTTTGTTTTGCTTTTTCCTGTTTTTTGTTTCTTGCTTGAATTCCCCATGGATGTCTAAAATCTGGGATACCCACTCAGAACTTGAATGACTCTGGCGTCTCCCTTCAAAGTAACCCTTCCCAGTTTTTGTTTTGTTTTTGTTTTTCCTTCCCCACTAGGTTCTGAGCTAGTACACACATACTCCATGTGCAATTTAGAGATCATTATGTCCCATATTCTAGTTCTACATAAATCCTACCAACTAGATCATGTTCATGCTAGTGGTATGATGCAGGTGAAAAAAGAGAGCTGTACATGTCAGGAAACATATGATGGGGGCCTGTATTTTGAAACATCAAGAGTAAATCATTTTCATCCAGGAAGTAATTTAAACCAAGCTAAATAGCACTGAGTTCTGTATTCTAGCAAGCTGTCCTTCAGAAGGCACGAAAGTCCTCCAGAGGCTGAAGGAAAAGGAGTAAATGTCAGTGTCATTTTCCATTCCCATGTATGTCCATTCCCTTCTTAGATAAGATTTGAATGGGGGAAAAATAAGCCTTAAGGAATCTTAGAAGTGAAGAAATGAATAATGGTGAGAGTTTCACATTTGGATTATATAATCCATAGAGACATCCTCTCAGTTTCTGAGCATTTGGAGGCTCTATAATTTGTAGCCTGAGAAAAGACCCCATCCCGAGGAATTCCATACCTTCATGGGGGCACAGTCTGGGCTGTCCCCACATTGTGGCACCCATGCTGTGCCTTTGGCAGAAGGGTTTTTATGGAAATCACTATGAGGTTAGCACAGCTAAGCTCATCACCTACTGAGTTCATTTTACAGCTCCATGTTCAGGAATACCCAACTAAAAATATTCAGAAGAGGAAAAATAAATAACTATCAAACAAGCCTCCAAAGCCTGCTTCACGTATCCTCACCCCAAAGTTTGTCCTAGTATTATTTTGACTTTGAAAGCTTGATGGAATTTGTCAAACTTGTACTTTCTTCAGGTATGCATATTAAAGAAAGAAACAGGCAGAGACAGGCAGAGACAGAATTTGGAAGCAAAGGGAAGAACAGAACTATTTTTTCTCTCCAAGCAAAATATGAAGTTTTTCCTGGGAATGAAACTATTGGCAGGTGGTAATTATCCTATCATTGGCAAGTTCTAAGGGTTAGTCTCAGTTGATATTCCAGAAATTAAAACAAACGGAGTTGAAGGATACCTTGTCACAAAAGTATGTGTAGAACACCTTGTTTTAGTGTTCCACAAGTTTGTTTTTTATTCTCTTGTTATTATTATACTCATACTTGTCGGGAATATATTTTCTCTCATGTACTCCTTGATGGATGGCAATTAAAAAGGAACAGATTATGAAATACTTCATCTGATGGTCAACAGCATCTTGCCATTTAATCTTCTAGAGCACCCATGCTAATTCTAATAATAATTAAGCCTCAAGGTTTGCTCATATCAATTAGTTTACTATCATTACAGTTAAATGGAACATAAATTCATTCTTCTCAACAATATTCCCACTTTCTGGGCCTGTGCTTTATACTTTCTCATGTATTTGGAAATGAAAAATTTCAGGTGTCACTGGAGAAAAGAGTTGGGAGAAAAAGCCAGAAAAGCCATACCAAAGTGCTCAAGTTAACCAAGTCAAAGAAAAAGTAATTTCAAATATTCTGCTGCTTTTTTATGTGGCTAAGAAAATGGACCTCTAAAACTCATCTTGCTGGGATAGTCCTGTACTATCTCTCCATCCCGGCTGCACCTCCCTTTCCATAGTCACCTCTAATAGCTCTTTGAGAGAGGTGCTGGGGAATGGGGCTAGTGTTCAAAGTCATCCATGGTAGAATGCTGAGGGAAGACCAACAACTGCAGGAAAGAAAGAAGAAAACACAGTGAGAACACAGGAGGAACTCAAATGGAGACTGAGCACAAGCACATCTAGAAATGTTAAGATGTCTTGAAAGGGGCACCAGACTAAAAGTAAAATGGAAAAGACCTGAGTCTTCTTAATTAAAAGTTAAAGTCAGGGTGATCTCAAAAAGACAGAGAACTCAGGCAGGCATTGGAATTATAAATGTGTAATTTAAAAATGTAGAAGCATGCTAGAAAAATTAGGAAATTCAGAAAACTATTATCTTTGGAAATACATAAAAGCTTTCATCTTCCTTCTCTTTTTCCACATTTTTCAAAATTTTATGCAGTGAGCAATAATTATTTCATAATAAAAATATATAAAAGGGGCACTTGGGTGGCTCAGTCAGTTAAGCATCTGACTCTTGATCTCAGCTCAGGTCTTGATCTTGGGGTCATGAGTTCAAGCCCCCAAAAAAGAATAGGAAAGAAATAAAGAATATTAAAAAATGTAAATCTCTCTTGAATTGCACTGTGATACTATTAAAAGAGAATTAATCCAGTGCTTTGCAACACAACAAAACATCTTCATTTATATAAATCCACAAGGGGAAAAAAAACACAAAACTTGAATACACTTAAGTCTTCGCAAGTAAGGGACCATCAGACTCTCCTAGCTTTAACAGGCCAACCTGGAAAGTTCCATAGCTTTCCTCACTCTCTGGTTAACTATCTAGCTCCTCAACTCAGAGAGGAAATGACAAGCATAATGAAAGGTCTGGAAACATCCCTGCCAAAGCCAGTTTCCCGGAGGAGGCGAACTAACACTAAGTGAACAATTCTATTTTTCTCTTCTTGTTTCTCAGGTGGTTTGACATTTAAAATAGCAAAACATCTGTGGGCAAGAGTCATGCTATTCACATCATCTGAGAACAGGAAGGACAAGAGAGAAAGCAAATGAAGGACAAATGTAAGGACAAACACAACACCAGGAAGTTAAAAAAAAATGACAAATGAAGGCATATGAGAAATCTATTAATAAACGAAGCACATTAAAACACCTTAGTGGGAGGCAGAAATAAGTGTGATTTAGGCACAATGTTGCTGTTGTGTAGTTTTTGGTGAACTATATCTAATTTTACAAACTGACCTCGTTCTTGTTTTGTAAGAAACTTCAGTGAAGCCTTATCTGCCTCAAACTTTCACAGAAGTGAGTTGAAGCTCCAGGCCTTGCCCCTCCATCTAGCTGCAAAAATCGTCCTGAGCGTCTCTGTAGTCCCCCTTGAGGGATACCCAGGATCACATGGAGCCTCCTCACTCTGCCCAAGAATTAAAATGTATTCTTAGGGTTTTCTGGGCCCAAGGACTGTTCTTGCTCTCTCTCACAGCCCCAGAAACTGTCTTCCCTGATCCTTATAACCTGCCTGACTATCTAAGGAGCTTTCCCTACACCTAACCTCATACCTGCTGGAACTTCTATACACAACATTCCATCTAGACCTGTCTGGACTCAGTAATTCTGTTCCAAACTATGGTCCCCAAGTTCATTCCTGCCCTATTGTTAAATAATTCTTAGCAAGATCTGGAGGAAGGAAAAAAAAAAAAAGATTATATTCTTTTGTAACCTATAAGGGGAGACAAAGCTAAAGGACAGGAAAGTCGTGGTTTGGAAGGAGCAATTCTGGGTGGCTCTTTTTTTCCCAATGAATTCCACAGTTTCTTTTTTAAAGTATTTATTAGAATTTAAATCTAAAATGCAATCCAAATAACTGAGGCCTCTTTGTCCTAAAAATTTTACTGAAAATCCTTAAGAAACAAATGTAAACTCATTCAAGATTTAGGACAGATTTATTCATTCCTTTTTATTCTTTCTCCATTTTTTTTTTTTTTTTTAAGTAGGCTCCACAACCAACCTGGGGCTCGAACTCATGACTCTGAGATCAAGAATTGCATGCTCTATTGACTGAGCCAGCTAAATACCCCTACTGATTTCATTTTATTTGCCTTGGGGGTGGATATCTGAAGCCAAAATGTTAAGAGGAATGAAAGATCAAATATTCATGTATCTTTATTCACATGATCAGAAATCCATGTTAAGTAAAATCAGTCAAACCCACTTTTAAAAAAATGGAAACTCCAAGCCCAAAACTATGATGGTAAGAACTACATTTTCTAAAGGATTAAAATTTTTTATTCCCTTTCTGTTAATTCCCTGTCAGTGGTGAAACTCACAAGAGGCAAAGGGGCTGTATGCATGTTTGTGGGATAGCAGTAAAGGGTCATGGATGATTGTACATTATTCAGCAGTTTTCTTAGGTTACCAGAAATCCTAAATGACAAGGTAGGTACTGGGACACTAATGGTTGTGGCTCATATTCTGAGTGTTTGTACTAGGAAAAGGATTACTAGAGACGTAATCTAAGTCCAGATATCCCTGGGTTTAATATAATGCTAGACAAAACCCAAATGGCTCATATGGCTCACATTTCATGGAAGATTCCTCATGGTAAGGGATATATTCCCTATTATTGTCCAACTCTGGACAGTTTCTATCTAGACCTTTAATACATGTTTTAGAGTTATGCAAGATGCTAAAAACAATCTTTGCTTGTTCTCTTTCTCTTCATCTCTTTCTCAAGAGCTACCTCTCCATCTTTCCTTCTAACTTCATTTTCTGTCATAACTAATTTCATGCATAAAGAGATAGGAAAGACTGAATTGCATTTTTCATATTTGCATATCAGATTCTGGCTATCTTATTTCACAAATGGTGTGTGTGTGTGTATGTGTGTGCGCGCGCGCGTATGTAGGCATTGAAGAATTGATTGCCACTAAGATTTAACATTCCATTTATTTTCCCCCATTTAAAAAAAATGAGGAAAAAATAAAGTCCTTTAAAAAATGCATCCCTCCTACCCTCCTACCAAGCAACCAAACTTTTGTTTTAGTTATTTATTTATTTTTTTTACTCTTCTAGTATTACCACATAGTTATCATCCTCCCAACATTTTTTTAAATGGGTATGTGATCGATGAATAATACAAAGTGTCTGAAGTTGAAAATCACATTATTCTGAACATTGCAGAATGATTGCTAGCAAATATTTCCCAGTATGTTGTCACCGAAATATCACATACTAGTTAGATGTTGTGCGATGCATATGTCAGGAGAGAACCTTATGTTCACAGGTTTTGAAAATATAATTTCAAACTTCAGATAGTAGAAACGAGATACCTATTTGCAGAGTGTAAATTCATTCTGGAACACTGACAGAGTGACAGATATTAAAGTAGGCCCCATATTTCAAAGTGACAGTCTAGGCTAACATGAACCTTTTAGAGTTAGGACAAATCACTAGAAGATACTGCCAATTTGCCTTCTTCTTTTAGTATTACTATTGCTTTCAATATGTTTTGCATGGTACTGCTTTTCTGTAGTTTTGATGCATTTAAGCTGAAACCTCAATAAAATTATGTTCCAGTTTGTAATTGGTGTTATTTCAGAAAGCAAATGACTCTTTCTTTTCTGCTTTCAAAGAGACAGGTTGCTAAACAAATTAGTCAGAATTAGTGGCTACCAATTATTGACTTCATGCAAATATTCAGATCCTTTCCACCATACTTGCATACATTTTCTCTAAACTCAGAAAATCAAATGAAGTAGGATCTGCTTCCACATTTTACAGACGAGGACCCTACTCTCACTGGTACTATGAGTTCTTGGCTAAGGCCACAAAGGTGGCAGGTAAGTGACAACACCAAAATTCTGACCCAAAATTCTACCTGGAACAAAAGCACTTGATCTTTTCGCTATCATTTTCATTGCCAATTTCAGTAAGTGTAATAACTCAAGAATTAATATGTACATATAAAATTCTCATTGGACCTTTTATTACATAGACAAATTGAATAAGCCTGACATTAAAGAGCTTAGCAAAGGGACACCGACTCTTGATTTCAGCTCAGGTCATGATCTCAGGTCGCAGGATCAAGCCCCACATTGGGCTCCACGCTCAGTTCAAAGTCTGCTTAAGATTCTCTTTCCCTCTCCTTCTGCCCCTCCCTGCCACTCACTCTCTTCTCTCTCTAAAATAAATAAAATCTTTAAAAAGAAAAAAGCTTAGCAAACTGTTCTCATGTAGTCAGCATACTCACTGTATGTTTTAAAATTTTTAAATGCATTTATTTTTAAATTTCCAAACACAAATAGCCCTTATTTGTTATTATTCTAAAACTAATAATTCACATATTATCCTACAATATAAATTAATTCTGAATCAATCATTCCAACACATTTCAAATTTGGAGACTTTTTAACATAAAAAATATGGCGAACCCCATGTCATAAATGAATATAATTTCTCATTTATTAGGCTTATATAGCCAAAAATTACTCAGTTTCTTCCCCATAGTATTATTCCTGGGCAAATGTCTTCCATTACTTTGCTTAGAGATATGCCAATAATTATTTATGCTCTCTCTATAACAAACAAATGTCTTTAATTAAAAACTTTTTTTAAAAAATTTCACATTAACTGGTATTTTATTTGCTTAAAATCTAAACATTATCAGTTGAGAATAAATCTACTGTAATGTATTTTTTGGAGGGAAGGGAGCCTTTAATTACAATTTTTTAAGGTGCGATTTTTCAAGTAAGATGACCACATGTTTATAGATATTTAAATACTTCTTTCCATTTATCCTAGCACATTTACTAAATAAATATGTGTTAATATATACAACTAAAATATATACATCTTTTAAAACTTGAGTTGGCCTATGTACATATATACTCATAGATATTTATACCTGAAAATATAAACATATTTTAAAATTTGAATTGGCATCAAAATCTATATAAAAATCAATCACATAACAAAATCTGGAAACATTATGCTAATGACCATTACAATAAAATCAGATTGATAGATTAAGATTGATAGATCAATAATCACAAGTAATGTAAACTCTTTTTGTGCAGCTTCCAGTTTTCCTTATTGCTCTCTGGAGCACAAGCAACAGATATTTAGAACCTTGATCTGTGACCCACTGTGAAGCATTTCAGAAAGAATGCAAAATAGTATGTTACTAAAGCCAAGTCCATTCCTACAGCATTATAAATCAATTCTAAACAGATATTTCCTTCAATGAGTATGAAAGGACTATGGACAATGTCTCCACCCAGGGAAAGAATTTCTCCACATAGGAAAGATAATGTGAAGAATTATTTGAATTATCTACTTAAAAAGGTATTTGCAGGATGATTCAGAAGAAAACATTAGAAAATATATTTGTGGGGCGCCTGGGTGGCTCAGTGGGTTAGGCCTCTGCCTTTGGCTCAGGTCATGATCTCAGGGTCCTGGGATCAAGCCCCACATCGGGCTCTCTGCTCACCAGGGAGCCTGCTTCCTCCTCTCTCTCTCTTTCTGCCTGCCTCTCTGCCTACTTGTGATCTGTCTGTCAAATAAATGAATAATATCTTATAAAAAAAAAAAAGAAAATATCATATTTGTGCCCTGAAAGAGAATCAAAAGGATATAACCTCCATGATATTTGTTAAAATAGATGTGAGGATGGGGAATAATTGGAAAGGAAGCAATTCCAAGGCACAAAAGTTTCTTTTGAAAAGAAACGCTTAAAAAGCTAAATTATATAGAATATCCAAATAACTAATTAAAGGACAAATTTAAAATTTTTAAAAAAGATTTTCTTTATTTGAGAGAGAGAAAGAGAGCCAGCACAAGCAGGGGAAGGGAGGGGTTGAGGAAATGGAGACGCAGACTCCCCCCTAACCACTAGGGCTCGACCCAGGACCCCAAGATCACAACCTGAGCCAAAGGCAGATGTTTAACTGACTGAGTCACCCAGGTCCCCCTGAAATTTTCATGTAACCCATGAAATGACAAAGAATTCTAAATATGAAATAATAAAATATATAGAGAGAGAACAGATATTAGAGTCTGGAGCAGTTGATACTAAGTATATTTTTATAAGAAGTTTCAAAATAATAAATGCTCACTGAATCTTAGATAAAACTAATAAAAGGAGTGACTGTCTAGTGATATTAAGGTAGAAATGTAAGATGCCTATATATAGTGACTCAGCAGGCTATAGATAAGAAAAATGTTGAATTTTAACCCTGTTAAATGTTAAGTTTTAACCCTGTGTATGACACATTGCAAAAGAATATTAGCTGCAGAGATTTGAAGAAAACGTGTGATGTATTTTGAACTAGAACTCAATCAAACTTTAGTTATTGCAGAAGGAGGAACAAAAAAATTATAAATAAAAATAAACTAAATGCAATTCTTAAGTACTTTTTTTGTTTTTAATAAGAGAATGATAATTCAGAGGGAATTTAGTTAATAAAATAAATAACTAGAGGGTTCCCTGTATGTCTCAGTCAGTTAAGAATCAGACTTTTGATTTCAGCTCAGGTTATGGTCTCAGGGTTGTGAGATGAAGCCCTGAGTTGGGCTGCGTACTTAGCACAGTCTGCTTGCCCCTCTCCCTCTGCTCCTTCCCCTGCTCACGTGCACTCTCTCTCACTAGTCTTTTTCTCTCTCTAAAAATAAATAAATAAACATCTTTAAAAGAAATAACTAGAAATTTTTAAAATAGCCAAAAATCAAAGAAATATTAAAATATGTTAAAGAAATTGTTATGACCTAACTTAATGAGACCTCTAAATTCATTTATTAAAATGGCCTATTCAAATAGACATTTTTTTAAAGAAAAGGTTGGGCGGGGACAGAAAGTCAATGTCAATCTGCTTCTACAAAAACATATTTAAATGCTTGTACTGTTGCTTGTGGTAGGCCTGTGGAAGAAGAGCAAACCACTTCTTCAGGCTAAGAATAGCAAGAGGACTCCCAGTTCAGGACACAAGGAATTTTTTTTTCTTTTCTCCCTGGTAAAAGTCTACAGAAATTATATTAAAAGATTAAATGGATTTTTTAATGAAAATATCTAAAGGAGATGGATCCTGAATGCACAAGATACTTCCATAAATTTATAGTAGAACAAAAGGGAGTAGAAACCTTGTGAATGACATGGAAATAAAGCAGTAATCTGACAAGGACCATATTCCCTGTAGAATCCCTGGAAGCTTGGACAGGTCTAATGAAGGGATGGAGTGAGAAGAAGGGGTATGTGTTCATTCAAAGTTGGTCTGGTTAGTCACTGCACCAGTTGTCTCCCCACACTAACTTACACCTTCTCTGCTCACCTCATCCTCGATTCCTAAATATATTTTATTCTGGGTAAAACCCAAAGGATTATCTTCCAAAAAGGCAGAAGCTCTTAAATGGAAGATAATTTGATAGTTTAGATGTATGGTAGTTATTACCAACAGGTAGATTCTCCATCAAATTTCATTCTGATAAGAGTATTTAATATAAAAAAAATTAAAGGCATGCCTGGGTGGCTCAGTGGGTTAAGCCTCTGCCTTTGGCTTGGGTCATGATCCCAGGGGCCTGGGATCGAGCCCCACATTGGGCTCTCTGCTCAGCAGGGAGCCTGCTTCCCTTCCTCTCTGTCTGGCTGCCTCTCTAGCTACTTGTGACCTCTGTCTGTCAAATAAATAAATAAAATCTTTAAAAAAAAATAAAGAAACAAATTGGTCACTTAATAATAAATAATGCTCTTTATGTAAATTTTCATGTTGACACAAGATTAAAACATAATTAAAAATCCCAAATCAAAGAAATCATAGTGTAAGAGGATGGTTAATGAGCACTGAAACCTCTGAATGATATACTTAATTTCAAATAATTGTTATAATAAGTCAGAGCAGGCTATCTGTGGGGCAGATGTGGGAGGTGTGGGAGATGTGGGAGGCCCAAATTTTACTGGCTTAATACAATATAAATTTGTTGTGGCTCACAAACAGTTAAATGCAGAGTGACTGGTATGTGACCATCATTCACTCAGAAGCCCTTGGCCTTTTGTAGGTTTCAACACTACTGGAGAATTAGGGAGTAAACAAAATGAAGAATTTTAATACTTTAGAAACTTTGGATGGTTCTTATCATGATTATCTTTGGTTTGAAGTTTCTATTAGTAGATTTGACTGGTTGGCTAATTGATTTGGCTAATTCTACTTAAAATAAGTAATTAAATGTGTTTCTTGATAATGTGGATAAAAATTTCTGAATATTTGATTTGAAATAAAAAGTTGGACATAAAACTCCAGTGTGAACCAGCACATATTACTGATGCAAATTTATACATTATTATCATTTGCTGTTATTATTAAAGAAGTCTTAACATTGCTATCTTCCTATTTTCAACATTGATGATTAGAAAAAAAAATAGACTTAACTAATTAATAACAAAATTTTAAGAGTATTCACACTTTTCAAGACACTCTAGGAAAATACATGCAAAATAGTACAAATGAGAGGCAACAATAAAATACAAACCAAAAATTTTAAAAAAGAATTAACTTCATTCATTAACATCAGTTGATTAATTAACTAACATTAGAAAATGTTAAAAATGAATGCTCAGAATGCTAAAACCTAAAATGCATAAAACAAATAATTAAAAAAAAAAACCCTATTAAGTAAACTCAAAATTTATTTACTCTTAGGATAAAAAAAGAAAACTGTAACAATGATAGATAAATATCAAATATAGTAAGTAAAAGAAGCTTGAAGACAAAAGCAATCATATTTTCTGCTTCCATTTACAATAAAACTCAAAACAAGGCAAGCAATAGTGTTAGAAGTCAAGATGTCAGTAACATGTTGGATGGCAGTCTCTAGAGGAGCCATCCAAGTGGGTTCTCCTGTTTCTGAGAATTTTGTTTCTTTGTCTGGATACTTGGTTACATAAGTATGCACACTTCATTAATGCTTATTGATATTGATTCTTATCAGTCTCATGATGACAAAATTGCTTGTCTATGTATGTTATATCTCCATAAAATATTTTTAAAGGCAAATACCTTAGTTATAGAAACAAATCATAAAGTATTCATGAATTACCATAAACATTACCAAAACTCTTTAGGACCTAGGAATAAATCTACAAAACTTCGCTAAATAAAAATGACAGACTTGAATAATTGAGTAGGCAGATATTCCTTGGCTGTGGTAATTAGAACAGGTTAATCAAATCAGGGTGAAATATGGCATTTTCTTTTAGGAAATGCAGGGAGAAGACATGACCCTTTCCAACTGATATGTGAACAGATGGGAAACATTTTTATTGACATTAGTGGAACAGAAGGGAGATTAAAACTGAGACAGTGGCTGAGAAACAGGCCAGACCCTTGATCAAATCATGCTAGTTCACCTTTCCTTTGTATCATTCCTGTCATATAAATTAATAAGCATCCTTATTGGAACACTTCTCTCCCCCAATCTGTGTCTAATAACTATGGGATATCAAGAACCCATGGGAAAGTAGACTTAGTTCCTACCCATGCTGCCTTCAGGCATTTACATCCTATCAATGATTATAGATTCAATATTTATGTCCCCTCAAAATGCATCTGTTGAAACCATACCACTCCCAACTCCTATACCCACCATGTGATGGTATTAGAAGGTGGAACCTTTGAGAAATAATCAGGATTATATGAGATCCTGAGGGTGAAGCCCTCATAAATGGGATTAGTACCTTTAGAAGAGTCATGAGAAATTTGCTTCCTTTTTCTGCTCTCTGCCATACAGCGTGTCCTGCCTGAAATATGAACAACCTCCAAGCTTGTTACACAAATGAATTAAGTCTCCAAGATAAGTAATGGAGAAATAGTACTTAAGATCATGATTCTTATTTTGAAAGATCCTTTCCCTGGGTTCTATAATTTTTGGCCTCTATTCAGATTACAAAGAAGGGCTCAATAGTTTTAGTCAGTTTCTTTGTTTCACATAATAGTGGCTTGACTACAACATTCTCTTCTTTGAAAAGAAGGATCTCCCTCTGGGCAGCTGAGAAACAATACTTGAAAGATCATGTTTGATCATTAAACAATAGAATTAAGGTTAAAGCCAATAATTCCCTGACACCAATATTTAAATGTAGAGTCTAAATTGTCAGACCTCTTTCTTTTCATCCTTTTCAATAGAAGTGAGCATGCAGGTGTTAGAGTATTGAAGAAAAGCTGCAGGGTTTTAAGGGGCACAAAATAATCAGTTGAAATAACAAAAGAAAGCCAATCAACTGGATGCTATGAGTATATAAACAAATGATGAGGGTTATGTTTATTTAATGAATTTAATTCACAGGGTTACAAAAATATATCATCTCAAAAATATCCCAAAGCACTAACTTAATTCTCTCAGTTGAAAGCCTTATCTCTCCTGTTACTAGTCAATCAGTTTATATTCAAATACCTCCACTGATAAGGTCACATTATCTCTTGATACATTACATTTTCTTTTTGGCCAAATGTAATTACAAGAAAGTTCTTTGAAATTTATGACAAAATTTTTTCATCTTGTAAAATCCAAACATGCATCTGATCTTTACCCCTTTGAATCACTAAAAGCAAAGTTACTGACTCTTCTGTACAATAGTTTCCAAATGTCATTTGCAAAACAATCTTCTAAAATGTGTGCTATTCTTTTATTTTTAAAGATTTTATTCATTTATTTGACAGATAGAGATCACAATTAGGCTGGGAGGCTAGTAGAGAGAGAGGAGGAAATAGGCTCCCTGCTGAGCAGAAAGCCTGGTGTGGGGCTCGATCTGGACCCTGGGATCATGATCTGAGCCAAAGGCAGAGAGGCCTTAACCCACTGAGCCACCCACACGCCCCAAAATGTGTGTTATTCTTATTTTATATATTTTTTTTAAGATTTTATTTATTTATTTGACAGAGAGAGATCACAAGTAGGCAGAGAGGCAGGCAGAGAGAGAGGAGGAAGCAGGCTCCCTGCTGAGCAGAGAGCCCAATGTGGGGCTTGATCCCAGGACCCTGAGATCATGACCTGAGCCAAAGGCAGTGGCTTAACCCACTGAGCCACCCAGGCGCCCCTCTTATTTTATATTTAAGTACACTAAGCCTTACAGAACTAAAAAAACAAAAAACAAAAACAACTATGACTGCTATAGATCCAGGAATTATCATGTAGATACTGGAGCCTAGAACTATCACAATTTTTAGGTGAATGCATTCTAAGTGTGATCCAAATGGTAACAAATTTAAACTCCTTTGATTTCTCTTTGCCCATTGTATCTTAGTTGTATTATGTATATGTGTTATTTATCAGGAACTGTGACAGTGGCAGGAATTGCTGTGGAGACTCTACTATGCAGGTAAAGAAAGATAAATACAATTGCATGGGGAGTTTACAACAGGTAAACTGTTGTGAGAGGAATTTAAGAAAAATAATGATGAGGGAACAGAAGGCTGGCTGAGGACAAAGCAAAAGCTGACACCCTCCAACCTTGCCCCACCCCCACTCTTGGGTGGGACATATGTGACATTCTTTAGGAATCTCCCACCCATCTTAATGTTAATACCTTGCTAGAGGGCAGAAAGGCCTTGCCAATGGCAAGGCCTCTGGTATCTGGTATCTTGTAGGTCCTCTTTAGCATATGAAAGTCCTATTGAAACCTCCCTTTTCCTTACCTCCCCCACCCCCATGATACATAACCTGCCACCCTTCACATCCCCAGGGCAGCAGCTCTTTCTGCCCATGGGTCCTGTCCCTGTGCTTTAATAAACCACCATTTTGCACCAAAGATGTCTCAAGAATTTTTTCTTGGTCATTGGCTCTGGACCTCAGCCCACCGAACCTCACCTATATTCTAAAACTGCACCATTTGGTGCCCAAACATGGGGGCTTTGAGTCTTTCTTTGCATTTGGTCTCTGAGATTCGGTGCAAAATTCGTGAGTACTTTTTTCTTTCTTTACTCTCATTTCAGGGGCTTTTTAAGGAGTATGGTCTTATTGGAACACTTGCATGTTGATTGCTCAGGCTGTAATCCTCTAGCCCGTGGCTACTCTATGGGGAAGAGAATGTCTGCCTTTTGGCCGGAAGTTAGTACCCTGGCTGGAAAGGTAATAAGACCCAGAAACTTGATGCCCTCTCTTTATTAGTGTTCTTACACAAAGTGTCTGTCTTGGGCATGGGACAGCCACCTAAATCACCAGGATGGCTGCCAATCTTAAGATTCCCATGTGAAGTTTCCTCCTGATTGATCTAATGTGATCCCCTCCACATCCCCTCTACATTAGATTGATCTAATGTGATCCCCTAGAAGAAGCCTAGCCACTTCTGACTGTGGGACCTCCACTGGGAGCCGACTGAATCCAGGACCCAACTGAATTAAAGCATAGCTGAGGACCATTTCCAAGGGAAGTTGGCTGTAAGGACCACACATGTTGGAATGTCACATAGACCATGATGGATTTCAGTCTTTACTGTTTCTTGTGTCTTCTACAAACTACTTAAAGCTATGAAATTGGGTAATTTCCCCTTGCCAAACTTTTCTAGTATTTCCATGGGTTAAAATGGCAAGACAGTATGCAATCTTAAGGACAGATGATGGCATGGCATGGCACAATATTTTGGTCCATTCACCAGGTACCCATCGGCAGCCTAGGATGTGATGGGGGGGAGGGGCACTGGCACCCCTCCAGGGCCTTTTACAGCAGGAATACCTTCCCAGGGAAGGCAGGATCCTGATCAATAGCGATGTCTTGTTGAGGGCTGCCTCCAGCCGTTTTTGACACATGGGAACCTGACACCAGGAGTGGGACACCACCCAGGAGTCAGGGGGAATTTTGTAATGGACCCTCTTTACTTTTCTGGGAGCATGGCCTCAGTAGGCTTCTTCAATTCCCAAGGACCCTACCATGGGGTGCCTTTTAACCCACTGGAAATAATTTGGATTGCAAAACTTAGGAAAGGACTGAACTCCTGGAACACTGCATGGCCTCAGTGAGATCTATCAGTTAGATCTCCTCTGCAGGAAACAGGGCAAATGCACCTAGGATACCTTCATTGCTCTACACCAAGACCCCCAACCTAAGGGAGTTTTGCAGAATGTGTTTGCCCAAATGGGTCAGCTAGTAAACTCCCTCCTGCCATATTAGATAATAATTAGCTAAATAAGCCTTCTCTTAGTAAACCCAGGTTGCTGGAGGTTATATAAGCCATCCCTAGCAAAGAGGACTCTGACTTTCTCTGTGTTCCTCCTAATAGATGTGGGGCTTCTCCCTCACTCATTTCCCATGTTAATGGCTATAACTGGCGCCAACTGGGGTTAGTCTAACTCAAGAGGAGACTTTAAGGAATATTCCCAAGCAGCTGCCGAAACTCCCTTTGTTTTGAGGAAATTCACTGTCTTCTGTGGCCTGACGTGGACTGCCTAACCCCTCCCCCTTGTTGGAGGGAAAACATGGCATCTGCTCCTCTGTTGGGGCTGATGAGCTCTAAAACTGGGAATCCTTTCTCTGCCTCCTGGCAGCACTTTGTCTCTTCTGCCTCCCCCTTCTCCTGTTTCTGCCACCTTGGGTACGGCCTGCATAACTGGCCTGCATACCATCCTTGGTGCCTCCTGCACCATGGATCCTTCTCCCTTCACTGCCAATGAGCAAGAAGAGCACCCCCTGGACCTAACACCCCCTATGCCAGATTTCCCCACCTGTTTCTCAGGTAAGCACTAAAAATGGGGTGGGCCAAGGTGGAATGTAAATCAGTATTTAAACTAAGTTAAGTTTGTTGGTTTAATTAAGATAGAAATGTCTTTGAAGTTACAGAGGTTAATGTGAAGCTTTTATTCTATCAAGGTTTACTGAAGGTCAAATAATCTCGTGTTAACTCTGTTGGGGTGTTCGCAAAAAGATGACTAAACTGATAGTTCATTGTCTGTCTCAAAGTTTTCATGGGTAATTATTGAGATAGCTTTCAAAGTCTTTGGTAACCTGAAAGTTTAGTTTTGCTTGGATAACAAATGGCATTAAATTTGTTGGACACCTAGGTCTTTTCAAATAGGATAAAATGCTAAGTCATTAATTACTGGATGTTGGTTTATGCTTTTGACTTCTTACAGCAAAGAAAATAAATATTTAAATCGGTTGGTAAACATGTTTTGTGCTTAACTGATTCATAAATTTACCATCTAAAGAATTCTGTTGTAACAGTTCACAATCGGTTAATAACTGAGTAGAGACTAAGGTGTTTCTAAGAGTACAAAATTCTAACTGTAACTAAGACTAATGGAAATAAGGGAAACAACTCTGTATGTGTAAAAGTAGATACATAAGAAAGATGAGGAATGGGAATGCATTTTGTTAAAGATAAAAGGTAATTTTGTTCTAAATGAGATGGTTGTTTGGAAAGAAATGGCTTGGGACAAAATCTAAATGTAAAAGAAAGTTAGTAGAAGGTTTGCAAAGGGAAATCTTCAGAAAAAGAGTTTGCTTGTGGTCAGGACCAACTAAGATTGAAATGAATGGGTTTTAAATGTACATTGGAATAAGATTAAAATTGTCTCCATTCAAAAAGACAGTTTTCTTAAATTGATCTGCTGTTAGGAAGAAAAACCATTTTCCACATTTTGCCTATATCAGGTCTTTAACATCCCTAATTATATTTAGGCATGTGCTTTAAAACTTATAAGATTTTAGCAAATGTTGACAAGATTTAAATTGTAAATGAAATCTCTCTAACTCATTATGCTTTTCCTTGGTATGCTAAGTTACTCAGGAAGTACTGCTAAACAAATGATAAACCTTGGGTTACATTTGGGTAAATGCTATAACTATTCTAGAGATTCTATGCGTTTCCTAAAGTATTAATGTTTTGATAGATCATCACTTGATATTGTACTTATTAAAGTGTTACGTGTCAATGGGTCGCAGGATAACTTGGGTTTCCTTGTCTACAGTATCATAGTGAACTCTCGAATCAGATCATTAACAATGTCCATTTTTGAGGTTTTTTTTGTCATTTATAATTGTTCTGATTCTCCTGTAAAATGAGTTTTATCTTAAAGGAGTTTCATAAAAAAAGACTTTCAGGACAACACAGGTATTCAATATCTTTAAGATCAGAACTGAAATAAGTAAGAATTTCCAGAACTAAATAAAGCTGCTTTCAAACTAAACCAGAATTAATAACATGGGACTAAATGAACTAAAAGATTATAGTGTTATGTCTCTTATTTTAGACATTGCTCGTTCTCTAATGTTTGCTCTTCCAGACTAAGAAAAATTTTACTTAAGTTACCTGTGACTTACAGAAATGTAAAAATATTCATTTGTAAATGAATCAAAGTATTCAACTTTTCTATTTGAACCCTCTGAGACTCAAATGGTCCCAGTAAGCTTTCTTCCATGGCAATCAGTCATTTGCATAAGTTCAATAAGGATCTGTTCTCCTTGTAACAGGACACCATTGGAAACATGGGTTATTTTACCAAGGCTTTGACTGGAATGTCATATTTCAGAAAGACATGCATAGACTCAGATATGACCAGACAGCTTTAAGGAACTAAGGTTGACTTTATGAAAACTGGAGCCATAAAGTCCCTTGGAACTTTTGGCCTGGTACCTTGCTTACTGAGTTCCAAGCGGCCTCACCAGTGAGTAAAGAATGTCACCTCCTGGGACATGCAGGAACCTCAGGATACTTTGGGGTCCTCAGGAAGAGGAATTCGCCCAAATCGACAGGTATTGCAGGCATGTCTGATGGCAAGTACTTGGCTTGGCTTCTGGCCTGGAGAGGCAACTAAAAGTTCAACCTAAAGATTCTTTATAAGAAGTTCCAGCAAAGCAGATTCTAAAAGACTGATATGATCACTCACTGTTCTTGCTGAGCTTATGAAAATAATTAGGCCAAATTTGTTTAAACCAGACTTGTTTTTCAGATAAATTAGTCCTAATTTGGCTATCTCTGGAAATGAGGGTTATTTTAGAGAGAAATTATGTTTCAGTAACACACCTTTGTGGATGTTAAGTTCTAGATTTGATTGTCTTTAAATGTTTGTTTACCTAAGCTAGATAACTAGAGGTAAATTTAAGAGAATTTACCACAGTGAATCATATACAGAAAATCTTCTCCTGATTATTCTGTGGGGATAATAACAACCCCATGGGCACATAATTATTTAAGCAGCTGAAAATGGATTAATTACCCAATAATTATATAGCTCAACTATCACCTTGACCAATTCTGTGGGGCTACGATAATTGCCTAAAAGCCAGAAGCATACCCACTCCATAGGATTAACTATGGACTTGTGGAGATAATGAACGGCCCTCAAAGTAGCATTTCTCTATTAAAATGCTATAGTAATACAAATGTGAAGCAGCTTTACAAAATAGAATGGCATTAAATGTTTTAACTGCTACACAAGTTAGAAGTTGTACTATCACAAAAACAAAATATTATGTTTATGTTGCAAATGATCACAAAATATTTCTTGGGTTCTAACATACTATATTTGGCACTTTAAACAATCCCTTTCTCCTTTAACTAATTAAACTCCTGGACTAGAAAAGGGTTTTTTGTCAACTAGTAAAAAACTTACTTGAGCTTCATTTTCTTTTTGTTACACTAATCATGTTTTGCTGTTTTCTCCCATTTCTCCTCGCCTGGCGTCAACTCCTTCACTGCCATAACTTCCACAGATGATCCTTTACACTTGGGAAGATCACCTGAGCAGTCTGCCTTGGATTCAGCTACCTCTGTCTTTTGTAACTCCCTTATACATTTACCAACTGACCAGTGTTGACCCAAGTAGGTAGGGACAACCCAAACCCCTGTTCAGCAGGAAGAGGTTACAGAAGCTGAGGCCTTCCACCTTCAACAACCTTAAAGTTTTAAGGGTCAAAATTGTTCAGGGTGGAATGATGAGGGAACAGAAGGCTAGCTGAGGACAAAGCAAAAGCTGAGACCCTCCAACCTTGCCCCACTGCCACTTCTGGGTGGGACATATGTGACATTCTTTAGGAATCTCCCACCCATCTTAATGTTAATACCTTGCTAGAGGGCAGAAAGGCCTTGCCAATGGCAAGGCCTCTGGTATCTGGAATCTTTGTAGGTCCTCTTTAGCATATGAAAGTCCTATTGAAACCTCCCTTTTCCTTACCTCCCCCACCCCCATGGTACATAACCTGCCACCCTTCACATCCCCAGGGCAGCAGCTCTTTCTGCCCATGAGTCTTGTCCCTGTGCTTTAATAAACCACCATTTTGCACCAAAGATGTCTCAAGAATTTTTTCTTGGTCATTGGCTCTGGACCTCACCCCACCAAACCTCACCTATATTCTAAAAATTCATAATAAGAGTCTCAGAAGGGCATGTAATATGATGAGGTGACCAGTCTGGGGGAACTCAGGCTATATTGGAGTAGATCTTGTTTAAAGGACAGTAAGTTCATATTGTTCAGAAATAAGAGGTGAAGGCAGAGGAATGCACCCTAGGTGAAAACACAAGGATCTCATAAGCACCACTGATAAAGACATTGGTCTTTAGGAAAAAAGGAGCCCACTGAATTTTTTGAATAGTTGGATGATAAAGACATTGGTTTTCAGGACAACATGAATCTATTGAATTATTTGATTGGGGTTGGGTAACAGGATTTTATTTACATATCCAAAGGATCCCTAATGTCAGCTGGCCATTTTCATGTTTTTTTTTTGTTGGTTGATTTTGTTTTGTTGGCTTGCACTCTGGATTGGGGCTTAATTATCTATAAGATAGAAAACTGGCAGAACTGAAATAAACAAAACATTTATTTGAAATTCAAGAAGCACAGATTTGGGTAGCAATCCAAATTCTGTCCCACTATGGATCAAAAGCCAGAGATTTTTTAAAGTCTAAAAGGAAATGCTTGTATATGTCCTTTACAAAGAATTTTGATTGGTGCTGGTGGAAGAAAACTGATCTTGGCTAAACATAATTGGTTGCTAAGGCTATCACTAAGCAAAAATCCATGACTGCAGCAAGGTGCAGGTATTTGTGTAGATAGTCCTTGGAGTCTTTGTGGTTTGGCCCAGTTCAGAAGTTCATGGTTCCAGTCAGTGAGGACCTGTGTAAGGCCACCTCCTCAGCAGCCCCCAGCTCCATTTAAAATGCCTGTCAGAAGTGACTCCAGGGGCGCCTGGGTGGCTCAGTGGGTTAAGCCGCTGCCTTCGGCTCAGGTCATGATCTCAGAGTCCTGGGATCGAGCCCCGCATCGGGCTCTCTGCTCTCTAGGGGAGCCTGCTTCCTCCTCTCTCTCTGCCTGCCTCTCTGCCTGCTTGTGATCTCTCTGTCAAATAAATAAATAAAATCTTTAAAAAAAAAAAAAAAAGAAGTGACTCCATTTTACTTCATCTTTCACAGTATTAACAAGCCCTACAGGTAATTCTGATGCCTGCTAATGTTTGAGAACCCCTGAAGGTTTTTATTTAGAACATTTGTTTCCCCAATCCTGACTTCACATTAGAATCATGGGGGCTTGCTGAGCTTACTTTAAAAAACAAACAAACAAACAAAACCCCCAAATCTCTAAACCTATTTAATTGGTCTGCTGTGAAACCTGGGCATCAGTACATTTTAAAACTGATTTTAAAGTATAAACATCTTTGAAAAACACTGGGTTAGGAATTAAACTCTTGTTGACCCTGAAAGGATTTCCTATGACTGGGAAGACAAATGGTGATAAACTGAGAACGGCTTCTAGTTTCCATTCAAATTTTTGGGATTGGGATGTGGTTGGCCTTCAAAAGAGGATCTTAATGCCAGGGTGCTCATTGAAAGTACTACAACCTTGGCAGTCGCCAAGAATATTCCCAGTAGCTAACACTGTGGAAGAACTGAATTTTTTGAGATTTTCTGCATTGGAACTGAGAGCCCTGTAGGGGGTGAAGATGAGGGAAGAGGTGATATCACATAAAAGCAGGAGCAGTAGAGGTGAGTCTAGCTGAATGTGTACAGTCGTGATCAGGCCTTCCCCTATTCTGACACTATACACCTTGAGATGCTCATATAGTCTCATTAAGACAAGGGAAACCCCAATAGCAGATGGAATTAAATAGCCAAAAGCTTAGTTCTCTGGCTTCTAAAATCAAGGTCTGGAAAATAAATTCTATAGTTTAACTGTTTAATAGTCTCTGTTTACCAATTTACAGAGAATAAGAACAAGTTCAAACTCTTGATTGAGAAGTGATCTTTAATATGTTGCAAATGATTAAAAAATAACTAGTTGCTTAATTGTAGGACCTGAAACCATAACATTCCTAAAACGAAATGTGGATGGTCAGCTCCTTGACATTGGTCTTGGCAATGATTTTTTGGATTTGACACCAAAAGCAAAATTAATAAAAGCAAAAATAAACAAGTGGGACTACATCTATTTAAAAAGCTTCTGCACAGCAAAGGAAACCATCAATAATATGAAAAGGCAAACTACTGAATGGAAGAAAATATTTGCAAATCATGTATCTGATAAGGGATTGATAACCAAAATATATGAGGACAACTTGATAGCAAAAAAAGCAAGCAATCCACTTTAAAAATGGGCAGAGGATATAAATAGACATTTTTCCAAAGAAGACATACAGATGACCAACAGACGCATGAGAAAATGCTCAACATAGCTAATCATCAGGGAAATGCAAATCAAGAACACAAATGAGATATCACCTCTAACCTGTTAGAATGGCTACTATCAAAAAGACACATGCTACTGGGGATGTGGAGAAAAGGAAACCCACGTGCACTTATTGGTGGGAATGTAAATTGGCACAGCCACTGTGGAAAACAGTATGGAGGTTCCTTAAAATATTAGAAATAGAACTATCACGTGATCCAACAATTCCACTTCTGTGTATTTATCTGAAACAAAACACTAATGCAAAAGGATAGCTGCTCTCCCATGTTCATTATAGCATTATCAACAGTAGCTAAGATATGGAAATTCCTTAAATGTCTATTGATGTATGAGTGGATAAAAAAAAATGGGATATACATCTAATGAACTATTATTCAGCCATTAAAAAGAATGAAATCTTGCTGTTTGCAACAACATGGATGCGCAATGGTGTGAGTCATAGAAAAAGAAGTACTGTGTGATCTCATTTATATGTAGAATCTAAACAAAACAGTAAGCTCATAAATACAGAGGACAGATCAGTGATTCATTGCTGGAGGCTAGGAGTGCAGGTATACAAAATACATGAAGGGAATCAAAAGGTACAAATAGGAAAATAATTTTTTTAAAATTAGTTGCTCAATTTTATCATCTTAAAATTAATATTTAAGCATTTTTGTTTATGCATATCATGTGCAAATTAACTTGGTGAATATTTTAGAAACAAGCTATCAAACCTTTTTTGCATCATAACCTAATGAAAAATAACAACAGAACAACAATAATATTTGTGTCTTATTTAGTGCTTATTTCCCTTTAGGCAATGTACTAAATACTTTGAGGCTATTATCTCAGCGATTTCACCATTATGATCCTTCTTTTGAAAAGAAAGTTTCCCAAGGGAAAGGCAGGATAAAACTTGCTTAAGGTACATGGCTTAATAAGTGATAAAGATAATCCAGGCAGTATAACAACTAAATTATCACTATTGAGTCATATAATGTTCTAGATAGATCCAGATAGATGATGATGGATAGATAGATATACATAGATAGATATAGGTGGGTGTGCAAACCCCAAATCCTCACATGGCAATAGGTCTAACACACTTTCATAAGAACATACTTTGCATTATTGTAATAACACTGGACAGAAAAAAGAAGAAAAGTAAAGAAAAGAGGGAGGGATAGAGCAAGGAAGGGAGGGAGAAGAAGAAAGAGGGAAAGGAGGGGAGATAAGAAGGGGGAGAAGGAAAGGAAAAAAGAGAGAGAGAGGGAAAGGATAATAAACAGAGAGAGACAAATACACAAGGACACTCATTCAAATAAAATCTTCAAATCCAAATGTCCAAACCCATTGACAAAGATTCAAACTGTCATGTTCCTAAACCTTCTTTTATACCCATCTGCACTTACAAAACCGAGTTTTAGCAAGAACCCTGCTAAGTCAGTTTAACCAGAATACCCCACTGTCAATATCTGATCACCAACTGACCCCTCTGTATCTGATTAGGTTCCTCAAATTTCATACCCCCCTCACCCCCACACTCAGGTGATGTCTGATTATCTTAACCTGTCTGTAGCAAACAATCCCATTCGTTCAGTTTGCCAGAATCCCCCTTATCTCTGATGTTTCCTCTTAGTAATTTTCCACCCACTGATTTGCTCCTTGCCTCCAAGTTTCTACTTGCCCACGCTGTATTTGGAGTTGAACACAATCTCTGTCCCCCACTGTGAAATCTCACTGCAGTGGTCCATATACCTGTTACAACTGTCCTGAATAAAAATAAAGTCTGCCTTGCCATCTTTAACAAGTGTCATTATTTTTTTTCTCTGATGCCTCAAAGAAAGGACAGCCCACAAAAAAACAAAATCGACAAGGAACCTGCTGCACATGCAATTAATTACTAGACTAGAATGATACTCTTGAAAATAATTATGTAGTGAATGTTCAAGGAATTAAGTGAAGACTTCCACTAAAAATAGTAGTTAATAATTCTTGAAAAACAAATAAAACAAGAATCCTGTGGGTATAAAAAAATCATTAGAAATATTGGCAATGAGTAATATAAACATTGAATAAAATAAATTCAAATATATTTCAAATAAATTCAAAAATAAATTGAAAAAATAAAACAGAAGATATAATCTCTATAAAGCAGAGGTGAAGAAGTATTATGCAGTTGTGAGCTCTCCTTCAGAACATAGCATGGAGAGGCAAAGACATAAAAATATGAAATTAAGAGACAAGGATTGATGGAGAGATTCCAGTATTTATTTTATAGGATTTTGAAAAGAAAGAAATGGAGAAAAAATATCTGAATGGAGAACTGTTGAAAAAATTTCTAGAAATGAAAAAGAGTGAAATCCGAGAAATAAGCAGCACATATTTTTTAAAAAGACCCATCATCATGAAACTATGAAAGATGATGAATAAAGACAAAGTCCAAATTCTTTCAGAGAAAAAAACTGAGAGTATTTATGAAGCAGTAATAATGAGATCAATAACACATTTTTATGAGCAGGAATAAAAGCCTGATAATAGCAGAGTCATACCCGAAAAAAGGCTAAGGAACCACATTACCAAGCATGTTATCATATAAGAATGAATACAAATATGTATAAATATATAAAAATACAAAAATAGAATCATTTTACATATAAAAGACTAATACTGGGGTGCTAGGTAGCTCAGTTGGTTGACTGAGTCAGCTCCGTTGACTGTTGGTTTTGGCTCTGGTTATGATCTAATGGTTGAGAGACGGAGCCCAGTGTTGGCTCAGTGGAAATTCTTTCTCTCTGCCCCTCCACTCCCCCTCTTTCTCTCTCTCTCTCAAATGAATAAATCTTAAAAAAAAAAAAAAAAAAAAGACTAATACTTTACTACTGACTTGACTTCAGCAAGAAGTAAACTGATTCCAGATAGAAGAGATGGGAATATGATTAATTTTAAAAGTCATGAATAATTATGTAAAACAGTCAAAAGGGATAAAACTTAAAAAATGCTATGACGGAGGGCAAGGATAGTCTATGAATAAACTGCTAAAATCTTCATCATCGTCAGAAGGAAAATACATATAGCAATGGACTTACTTAAATTTATTACATATGCACCTTAAAAATAAGTGTGATCACAGAAACTAAAAAGCACAACTAATAGCATAGAAATCAGAAGGAAAGAGAGGGAATAGAGAAAAATGTCTCAATAAAAAAGGCAGAAGCATTGAAAGGATAGATGGAAACTACAAAATAAATGAGTAGAACATTTATTTCTGTATTAGTAAATATATAACATGTACATAAATGATTGAGTTAGACAAAAAGAGAATAATGAAAATAACATTATGTGCTTACCACATACTCATCTAAAGAAGAACCATACAAAAACATACATCAAAAAGAAGATGGAAAATTATATATATTAACTAAATATCAATTACAAAAACAAAAAATTTGGAATAGTAATATGACTCTCAGAGAGAATGTAATTAAGGTAAAAATCACTATGAAGAATTAAGATAATCCCTATAAAACAACAAAGAGAATAATTTATTAAGAGGATATGAAAATCTCATTCTGGGGCACGTGGGTGGCTCAGTGGGTTAAGCCTCTGCCTTCAGCTCAGGTCATGGTCTCGGGGTCCTCGGATTGAGCCCCACATCGGTCTCTCTGCTCAGCAAGGAGCCTGTTTCCCTCTCTCTCTGCCTACTTGTGATCTCTCTCTGTTAAATAAATAAATAAAATCTTAAAAAAAAAAGAAAATCTCATTCTATGTAATATATATAGTCCTGAACTTTATACAATAACCATCTTTTGAGAAGAATTTTATTTTTTTCAGAGAAAATATTTATTTAATAAAATTATTGAGATAAATTTGCATACCATAAGATTCACTCATTCAAAATGTAAATTCAGTAATTTTAGCAAACTTACAGAATTATGTGACCGTTACCACAGAGAAGAATCTTAAAGTCCCATAATTATAGTAGAGAAGTTTTTTAAAAAGATTTTGTTATTTATTTGAGAGACAGAGAGAGCACACAAGCAGAAGAAGGAGCAGAACAGAGCAAGAAGCTGAGCAGGGAGCCCCAGGCAGGAGCTCAATCCCAGGACCAAGGGGTCATGACCTGAGCCGAAGGTAGGGGCTTAAGCAACTGAGCCATGCATGTGCTCCATAGTAGAGAATTTTAATATATTTTCACAATAAACATATAGATCAAGCAAGTAATTTAGGATTAAAAAGTGTTAAACTAATCTAAAATATAGAGCAGACTTCATAGAAGACAGATTGTATGACTAAGCTCCATGTTTTGTACTTGTTTCTACTGAAATAAGTTATTTGCTAAATGTGAAGGTGTTCTCTCAAATATATTGAAATTTTCTTGTCTTGTGCCATTTTTCTTTATTTGATTTGAATGCATATACTCTTTGGGAATTAATTCAACCTTATTTTACTGAAATATAACAAAGGCATTTCCCACTTAACATGAACAATTTGTTCTGGATGAAAATACTAACTAAAAGCCTATTTGCCATCATTTTAAATGGATAAACTCATAGTGCATTAAAAGTTAACCCTCCCCGGCTCTTAACAATTTCTAAAATAGCACTAAAATACAGAAAACGTATTTGTGTGTGTGTGTGTGTGTGTGTGTGTGTGTGTGTGTGTTTAAAAGCTTACTTTACTTTTGGCTTTATAATCTTCCTTAACACATATTTTGGGGATTCATTTGAACACTGGGCATTTAGCAAAACCTTAATAAAAAATAAAAAACACCATGGGAAGGAGATCAGGACAAATACCATAGCAGAGTGCCTCTCACAAAACTGATGCTGTGATCTCTTAGTACCATAAACATCCAAATACAATGTCCTTTTATTGATATCTAATTCAGGATCTTTACAGGTGATTCTGACTTTTTTTGTCCTCGTCCTATGGAATGCTACTCAAATCTTTTCTAAGCTCTTTATTCTCTTAAAGCATTACATTGAGAATATGGGCATACATATACTTTTTTCCTGGATAAAGCATTTAAGTTCTATAAAGTTCAGATTTTAACAACCAGAGGTGTTCCACAGGCAAAACACTAAACACGTGATATGTGATAAAGTGACATGCTTCTGGTGCCATTTACAAATACAGAACAAGCTGTATCATATTGTATGTAATTTACTCAAAAGTATGTGTTTCGATATTAACTGCTGCTAATTTTTTATTTAGGGTTGCATACTTTATTAAGGGATCAGAAGACTGTTGTAGCATATTTCTATTTTCTACATTTAAGGCACATGCAAAACTTATCTCCTGTTTGATTCTAATTTAGAGAAATGGTTTTCACACCAACCAAATGTCTTTTTTATAAAACCACTTTAAAATCACCATTGGGTGACTGGTGAAACAATACGAATTTTTAAAAAATATTCCTTATAGGGGTGCCTGGGTGGCTCAGTGGGTTAAAGCCTCTGCCTTCGGCTCAGGTTATAATCTCAGGGTCCTGGGATCGAGCCCTGCATCCAGCTCTCTGCTCAGCGGGGAGCCTGCTTCCCCCTCTCTCTCTGCCTGCCTCTCTGCCTACTTGTGATCTCTATCTGATGAATAAATAAAATCTTTAAAAAATATATTCCTTCTATTATAGGCCTGCAAAACATTTTCTTACAGTATTTTTTCTGTGCATTTAAAATGTGCATATATCAAAAGCATTGATACAGACTTTATATTTAAATGTGGCAGGGCAAACATGCACCTGTGTCTCTGCTCCTTCTATTAATTCCCATAGAAAAGACAGCAGAGGAATCAAATCAGCAGGACATGAGGACTGAGGAGGAGAGGATGATGGCGAATGAAAAATGTCAAAAAGGTTCTAGAAGATGAAAATTGGTTGCACAAAAAGCATCAAAAGTAAGCTATAGCTTTCTCACTCAGTGAAGTGCTGTGTTGGGATTAACAGCTAATCTGTGGTATTTTCTCTAGCCATAGCGATGCCAGAGGATTTGACCCTGAGATGAGTCGTCTTCAAAAGACCAAGTAAGGAAAGTATAGGAGTATTCTGTCTCCAAGATAAATGAAGGTCCTGTTGAGTTTGCTTTGTACCAGACTCACTCCTATACCTGCCTGTCAAGATTATTTATTAAGTAACCTATTATTGATGAGTAACCTGAAACCGATAAATAAACCGTAATTGAGGAGTAACATGCAATTGATGAGATGTGATTTCACCAAGGAATGAGCAGAGTTAAGTACCCCTGCGAGTGCTCCTGTGTAATGAGGCGTATAGAAAGATGCCACTGAGTATGGCTTTCTTCAGCCTCCTCTCACATGACTACTTGGATCCAATGGGGAATGACTGGGACATTTGCAATCTGCTCCTGGGAGTCATAAGACATCTGCTACTTCTTGCATTGTCTTCTGCATGTCCTATACTCTTTTTTTTCTTTTCTTTCTTTTTTTTTTCTTTTCTTTTCTTTCCTTTCTTCTTTTTTTTTTTTTTCTATACTCTTTTTTAAACGAAGTAAATTTGGTCTTGGGTGAATGCCATTGTGTCTTCTAAATTTTATTGTTAATAACAACCTAAAACCATCATTGCTCACCAAGCAGAATTAATGTTAAAGGTTAAAAGAAGGAAGGGGGAGTAGAGAGGCAAATCTGGGCCCTAAAACACCAGAAAGTCCGAAGAATTGGAAACACTGCCTTTGGGAGTTACAACAAAAGAAGTGTTGCCTGAAAAACTTTTAAGGAGTATGTTTATCCCCCTACTTAATGATTTTACTACTTTATGGCAGGCAACCATGATTTTCCTACCCAAGAGAAAGGTTTCCTTTCTGTATGCATGCATTTTGTTTATATAAAAAAAGTGTCTCTCCCCTGGAAGGCTAAAAGAAAGCAGAGACAGAGGTTCAAGAGGTCTTGGGGTCTCCGATAGCAGGGACGACAACTGAGAGTAAAAATTTTTAGTGCACCATATTGAAAACAGGAAATTTGTGTAAAACCTTACACCCAACTAGGGGCTTTAATTGTCCTTCTTAGCTCAAGCTAAGCTCTTAGAAATGTAGATTTAGGGATTATACTGGAGATGGAAGGATAGACAAGGCACCTATGTTTCTTGATATCTGGAATTTCCCCCAAGAAAAAACCATATCCTATGCGATCATCTTGCTCTGGGCCAAGAGTTGACAAGCCCTGTCTATACATACACTGTCTAGTCATTCTCACATTAGAATAGACAGAATTTGTCAGATATTTGAAAAATGCTTTAAAAAGGAACAGAGACCCCCTCCCTCCCTGAAAAGAGGGTGGGGGATGCTAATCAATAGAATGAAGGAGTAAAGTAAAGAAGAGGAAGTCATGAGGTCTAGGAAATGGGGGTGGATGCTGGCAAAAGCAAGAGGAGAAGAAAATCCTCAATTGAGCAGGGAGCGATATGCTGAGATAAATGTTCTGCATCTGGCATAGAGAACAAGCAGTACCCACCAGATGAGAAGAGAAGAGAGGACCGAAGGATAGAAGATTTCAAGGAAAACAGAAATGGTGCTGATAATTTACCTGATATACTTAGTGATATTAGGATGAACATTCTAGCTGAGAGCCTGGAGATAAATTAGTGATAATTAAAAAGAAAAGGCAGCCAACAATATAATTACTTAATTATTAACTTAAGGAAAAAGACAAAGTTAATCAAAGTAAATTTCATCTGTAACATTAATATAGTGGTATGATAAAGACAGTAATATTGATTTAATGAAAGCTGTAATATAGCAAGAGTGGAAGGCCAAGAGATGGGTATTTATTATTTGCAGAGGGGTGCATGGAGCTCAGTCCTAACATTCTACAGTAGAAGGCCCATAGATAAAGCTATGATCCTATTCTTTGGGAATATGGAAGTAAATACAACAGAGTAACTACACAAGTTAAAAATGGTTGCTTATAGGGGTTGGGGCATTGGGATGGGAGGAGTGAAGAGTGAGAAAAATGCTCCCTTTTTTCCATTAGATGCCATTTGATATTACCTTATTTTTTTAATATACTCATGTGAACATAAAAATAAGAAATTAATTAAAAAATCAAATTTCTAAAAACTAAATACTTTCTCTAATCCTTTGGAGATAACACTTTTTAATTATTTGCTGTAAATTCTTCACCCTGTCCAGATCTAAGTCCAGTTCATCACTAAGTGCCCTTAGGCCAGCTTTAAAAGAGTTTCCTTATGTGAATTTAATTAGTAAATATACAGTTGGGGGAGGTCATGGAGAGGACAAGACCACTGGTTAACCTGCCAGCTGGATCTGGGCCATCCAAGGCTCTTCACCCCCTTCTTGTCTTTGGATGTATGCCCTACCTACTAGTCCCACACTAGCAGCCATTTCAAGGACACACCCTAGAGAGAGCAACTTGTCACTAAGACCATCTGGACAGTATACATGACTGAATTCAGTTAAACTCTCTTAAAGCTTTCAAGATTTGGCAACCAGGTGTGGGGGATCTACCCATCTTGCAGCCCCCAAAGCAAGCTTCATATGAAAATTCCCTTGCTTACTTTTTTTAGACATTTTACCTTTTCATTTGTTAAAGTCAGGCAGAGGGAGAAGCAGCCTCCCTGCTCAGCAAGACTCCATCCCAGGACCCCGGGCCAAAGGCAGATGCTTAGCCAACTGAGTCACCCAGGCAACCTCCAAAATTCCCCAGCTTATTAAACCTGCCACGTGCCAATCTGGAGTGGTCTGCTTTTGTCTTCTATCTTTCTCTGCCCTCTGAGTGTGGAGGACAATTAGCAAAATGACACACGTATCATGGGGTTGTTGTGAACAGATAATAACATCATACCTATACAATACTTTGTATAGTGCTTAGAATGTCTCAATTTTATCTTTAAAGAGATTATAGGTTTATTGTGATTCTGTACTTTCTGATATGGGACCTTATAAAATGTACCAGTTTGCTCTTTGATTTCATTTAAATATGTAAGTTGCACATTTTCGCTGTCAGTATACGTAGATCAAGTTTTTTCAACCCTGATGGTATTGGTCATTTGGGTGGGATCATTCTGTGCTGTTGGAGGCTGTCTTGTGTACTACAGGATGTCTGATAGCATCTCTGGGCTCTACACACTAGACATCAGTAGCAGGATCTCCATTCCCCAACTGCAACAACCAATAATGTCCCCATCCATTACCAATGACCTCTAGGAACAAAAATCACCCCTTATTGAGAAACACTGACCTATATCTCTTACTTTCTCCAGTGGCGATATTTTCTTCTTATAGAAGTACCAAGATTTATTTAACTACTCCCTAAGCAGTGGATATTGAATTTGTTTCTTATTTTCAATATTATAAAAAATGCTCAATGAAGATCTCAGTTTCAAATTTACAGTCAAAATGTTGTGGTAAATATTATTAAATGCAAGTATTTGGCTATGTCTCATATCATATCCTGGAAAAAAGATAATAGGGCATGCACAATTAAGATTTTTTTAAAAGATTTTTATTTATTTATTTGACAGGCAGAGATCACAAGTAGGCAGAGAGGCAGGCAGAGAGAGAGGTGGAAGCAGGCTCCCTGCAGGGAGCCTGATTCGGGTCTCAATCCCAGGACCCTGGGATCATGACCTGAATGGAAGGCAGAGGCTTTAACCCACTGAGCCACCCAGGCACCCCCATAGTTAAGATTTTTAAGTTTAAAATTAAACTGTACAAGTTACAGTGAGTTTACAAATGCATAAATAGAAATATATATGAATGCATACATATCACATATATAATTTCATTATCCCTAAAATCATCAAGATTTTTTACACTAAAAGCTTGTCTAAATAAAAACAGGACCCTGTGCCTTTGTTGTAGATGTCTCAAACTTGGTAGCAAGCACTTTACTTAGAAGATACTGTCTGCTGGTTTTCAGGCATCATAACTGAACCGTGAAAATGCTCTTGAGAGCATTTTTCTCCAAAAAGAGAAGTTTAGGATATATGCTTCTGCAACAGCAGAAAGCTGAAAAATGTCTCCCTTTCCAAGAAAGAGGTCTGAAGGAACAATTAAGATAAGTTTATTGTTTATGGAACATTCATATATTAGTTTGGACAATACAAGCATCGGGATTGACGTTTACATTCTTTCTAAAGGCAAAGACGTGCTGACTTTCTTTATAAAATTACATTTTTGAGGTTTTTATTTATAGGAGCAGATAAAAATTTTGTGTTGCTATCAACTTGTTTATTCCAGGTGCATGTTTAAAAAGATTTTCAAAAACAAATATAAATAAAGGAGTACAATAACACAAACAGATGGACAGAAACAGTCCGAAGAAAAGTCAATGAAAGCGTTTCTTTTCTATTGCTTTGGCAATCAGAAATTCAGGTAGTTCCTTCCCACTAACAGAAAACTGTCCAGATGCAGAGTCATAAAAACCAACATACAGTGCTAACGAGATTGAGGAGGTATTGGTAAGATGTCTCGATTCTGAATATTTCATGATTTGTCACCATTCTGAGGGTGTCAGGATTTACCTTTCTTGTAACTTGGTCTTCAAAGACATAATAAAAGCGTGCAGACAAACCTCTGGCATCTGATGGTATCTTCAGCAAAAATGTCCCAGGAACCCTTCATGTTTTAAGAATCCATAAAGAAAACTACAGTTGGAGCCAGCTGTAGGTATATAGTGGGGTTTTTTTTTGTTTGTTTGTTTGCTTTTATTTTTTTATTATCTGTGAACTGTGATTTCATATACATCTAAATGTTTACTCTCAAAATCCTCTCAAAATAATCTTCATATAGTTTTCTATAGCATTAGTCACCACTTTGGATAATTGATACAGTCTCTTAATAGGCTAATGCATCATACAGGAATGAGAATATTTTGTATTTAATAAAATGTTTTTATTAAAAAAGTAAGTTCTGCTTTGCATAAACTTGGAGAACATAGACCATTAAAAAATAGGAAAACACCATATTTCCATCACCAGTAGACTCACTATTTTTTTTTATCTTTTGTTACACCCTCTCAGACCCTTTTTATGCTTATATATGCATACATATTTCTTTTTACCGAAATGAAATTACACTATACCTGCTGTTTCATAACATGCTTTCTTCAGTGAATGATCTCCACTTTTCCATATATTATACTCAGGTCTATAAGCAAATTTCCCCAATGTCCCCAAAATGTCCTTTAGAGTCTAGTTTCTCTCCTCAAGGGCTGCCTCCACTTCTGGTACAGTGGGATGGGCATTTCTTTGAGCTCTGATACCATCAAAATTGTTTTCCATAAAATTTTCTCCTCTTTTTCTCTACTTTTTTCAGCACCCATGAATTTTCCTTTTTCTGCTTAGATATGCCCAAGGTATTGCTCATCCAGGATAGGACCTCTCCAGACAAACGTGTGTTTGCTGTATTTTTTTTATGGTTTTTTTTTTTAGTTTAAATTCAATCAATTAACATATAATGTGTTATTTGTTTCAGGGGTACAGGTCTGTGATTCACCAGTCTTATATAATACCCACTGCTCATCATAAGGCGTACCCTTCCCAATGTCTATCACCCGGTTACCCTCCCTTCCAGCAACCCTCAGTTTGTTTCCTATGATGAAGAATCTCTCATTGTTTGTCTCCCTCTCTGGTATCTTTTTTTTTTTTTTTAAGATTTTATTTATTTATTTGAGAGAGAGACAGTGAGAGAGAGCATGAGCGAGAAGGTCAGAGGGAGAAGCAGACTCCCCATGGAGCTGGGAGCCCGATGCGGGACTCGATTCCGGAACTCCGGGATCATGACCTGAGCTGAAGGCAGTCGTCCAACCAACTGAGCCACCCAGGCGTCCCACCCTCTCTGGTATCTTTAAGTCCTGCTTTCTCCAGTCCCCCCATCACATCTGGATTGTCACCATTGTATGTGCCACCCTGTGATGAGTCCACTGTATTGTGGTTTCCCACTCCCATGCTGCTGGTTTGGGGGGATTTCCCCTAATTCCTACATAATTGGGCTTCTGTGACTTCTTCAATTTCTCTCCCCTCTGATACCAATGAAGGTGTAAGTTGTGGAGCTCTCATTTATTCCTCTGTTTGTTTCAGAGTTTTGGAAGGAGAAAGATCTGTGGCTCTGTTTGCTATCATATTCCTACTAGAACCCAGAACCTTTAGGTTCCTATTGCTAATAACCACCAAACCCAAATTCAGTTGTTGGATTATTGAATTTGTTGGATTATAATAGGCCCTGAAGTCATATTTGAGAGTGATAGTTGAGTATTTAAAAGGGGTAGGTAGGGCGTGGGTGTGGATTGCAACTATGTGCCACAGATTTCAGTGTCTGTCTCTAGGGAGTTGGTAATAGCAAACTAATTTCCATTGGTTTAGGAAGCATTGTCTCTCAACTGAAAAACTAATACATCTAGTACATTTATGGATTATTGACTCTTGAACCCTATTTTTTAAATTAAAGATGGTAATAGGTGGAACATGAGAGGTAATTTGTATTAACAAACATTTCATTCAGGTACCCTGGTTAAGTCTGTGCCAGAGAAAGAAAAGATAGGTGAACATTATGCCCATGATTCTTGTAAGCAAATGGACTTGATCCATTTTATGTTATGCTTATCATATTTTTTCTTATAGAATCTCAATTGTCCTTTAAAGAAATTTCTTCCAGAAACAACCCAGGAATGTTAAAATCACATAACATCTTTGTTAGTATCATTAATGAGTCTCATATTGTCTTCCAGACCAAGACATATTCTTTTTATTAAGCAAGACATGCTCTTTAAATTTTAATGGTTTTATAGTTATATTTTTGCAAAAAAAAGTATTAAAAATCTAAATGTAATTTGAAAAAGTCTTATAAGGTATATTCCAAATATATTATTTAGTCTGATTATTTCTTTATACTTAAACAAAATAAAAATTTCCCTTGACCATTACTATTATCACTCCTACATTAGTCATTCTTATTTAAAAAAATTCACTTAAGCATTTCGATATAATTTTCCCACCTAACGACTTTGCCATATATATTTACCATTTTCAAATAGATTTTGTAATTGATGAAGTATAATTTCACTGTGAAGTATGATTTTATAATTCATGGGTTTTTCAACAAATTGTATTTTCTCTATCGCAAATAATTAAAATACATCTACTTCACGCCACATTAATTTTAATTGTTTTACAATAGGAAAGCAAGTCGTTCATGGGATACTTGATACTTGGAAGTTGCAGGGCTAAAGCAAGCCCCATTCCTCTGAGAGGGCAAAACGGATCCTGCCACTAGAGGACGCTGTGCAACTAGGGAACAGAATAATAGTTTCTCAGACTAAGAGGGATGACATTTAAAGATACAGGTAAATGTTCTCAAACATGCCTCCACAAAAATGGCCAATTTACATTCTTACCCTTGTCTGAAAATTCCCAATGAACTTTACGTGCTACAAACATTGACTATTTTTCATTATGACTATATTTATCATTTACCAAATATATTTATTTTGAGCACCAAAATAATACAACCATTTTATAAAATTCAAAAAACATAGATAAGGAAAAAAGTAAATAAAAACTGCTACAATCTCACAGATCAGTAATAAGCACTGTTAACACTTTGTGTGAGACATTTAGTGTCTGTATAAATATCTACACAGAGAGAGATTTAAGGGTTTCTCCCCCCCCACCACACAATAGTATATAGTTTGTTAGCTTTATTTGCTGAAGTATTTGTAAGTTTTATTTTAGTATATGAATAATATGAGAATAGCATGATTAAGTTAACTCCACTAATATTGAAAAATTACATGGTTTTTAATTTACTATTTTTTAGATGTATCAGTAAAAACTTTTTTAAAAAGATTTTATTTATTTATTTGACAGAGAAAGAGAGAGAAAGCACAAGCAAGGTGAGCAGCAAGCAGAGGGAGAGGGAGAAGCAGGCTCCCCACTGAGCAGAGCGTCTGAAGTGGGGCTCAATCCCAGGACCCTGGGATCATGACCTGAGCTGAAGGCAGAGGTTTAAACGACGGAGCCACCCCAGGCTTTCTGAGATACATTAGTAAAAACATTAAAAATACATCTGGGAGGGGCACCTGGGTGGCTCAGTGGGTTAAAGCCTCTGCCTTCGGCTCAGGTCATGATCCCAGGGTCCTGGGATTGAGCCCAGCATCGGGCTCTCTGCTCAGCAGGGAGCCTGCTTCCTCCTCTCTCTGCCTGCTTCTCTGTGATCTCCGTCTGTCAAACAAATAAATAAAATCTTAAAAAAAAATAAATAAATACATCTGGGATTTCTTCAAAATTAGTTCTGATAAATGATATTGAAATATCGATGGGTTGGATATATATGAACTTTTGAGACTACAACTTTTGAGACCACAAATTATTGTCTACTTAATTTGATTCTCTCTTTTAAAAAAGTAATATTTTATTTACTTATTTAAGAGAAAGACAGGGTGACACAGAGAGAGAGAGCATGAATAGCGGGAGAGGCAGAAGGAGAGGGAGAAGGAGGACACTCCCTGCTGAGGAGGGAGCCTGATGCAAGGCCAGATCTCAGGACCAGGACCGTGGGATCATGACCAGCAGACCCTCAACCCACTGAGCCACCCAGGTGCCCCTAATTTGATTTTCTTTTACAAAATATTCTTGCTAGTATGTGGCCGGCCACATGCCCTTGAGGCAAAATGTCATGTGACAGACAGAGCTCTGGCAGTAAGACGTAATTGTAATTGGACGTCTGGAAAAGTTCTTTTAAAAGAAGGCTGACATTGTTGGCATTGTTCCCTTTAACGTTGGAATGGGACACAGGGTTGAGGTTTTAGCAGTCCTGTTGGGAAACAGAAATCTAGGAATGGCTAGATATGCATGCAGGCAAAAGAAGAGGGAGAGAGAATGGGGATGTGTTTTTATGGAGCTGCCATACAGCCCTGGACTTTCTATCTCCAGTTTCTTCATTATGTGAGAAAATAAAGCATCCCAATTGCTTACGTTACTACTACTTCAGCTTTTGCTATGGACAATTTAATTCTTAATTGAAAAAATAGGAAAATGCCTTTGAGAAAGGTCTATTCCCATCAGCTATATATTAAAAAGCCTATTTCACTGTGCTCTTAGTGCCACTGGATATTTTGTGTTTCAACTGATTTTTTCTAGTTTAAGAGATGATACATTTTTATTTAAAATTACATTTACTTGATTACTACAGAGATTACATTTTTAAAAACATGATCAATGACCCTTTATACTTCTTTTAAAAATTATGTCCCTTTGTGGATGTGTGGGTGGCTCAGTTGGTGAAGTATCTGACTTCAGCTCAGGTCATGATCCCAGGGTCCTGGGACTGAGCCAGTGTTGGACTCCCTGCTCACCGGGCAGCCTGCTTCTGCCGCTCCCTCTGCCTCCTCCCCACTGCTCAGGCTCTCTCTCTCTCTCTCTCTCTCTCTCTCAAATAAATAAATAAATAAATAAAATCTTTAAAAAACCAGTATGTCCCCTTTGTCTATTTTTCACTAATGTATTTGCTTTACCTAATTTACAAAGTTTCCTTATGAATGGAGACTATTAATCTTTACTTTACATATATATTTTATGATTTTTCTATTTTATTCTTTATTACTTGGTACAATTTTTATTTTTGTGCAAATTTATTATTTTTTCATTGTGGTTTCTGTTAATACTTCAATGCATAGGACATCCTTGAAGTTTTTCTGTCCCCAAAATCAAATATTCACCCTTATTTCTGGATATGTTTTAATCAGAGTATTTCATCTAAGTCTTTTATTTAGCTAAAGTTCAGTTTCACATGAGGAAAGAATACAACTCAAGTTTTTTTCTCCCCCCATGGTGAACTATTTATCTTCATATCTTCTATCAAACAATAATTTATATTCCCATCTTGTAAATACTTTATTTCTCATCTTGATTTATTTTATGTTCTATTTTCTGTTTCCTGATTACTAAAATAACAATCTCACGGATGTCTACTGTCTACCAGAATTGCTGTTGAGTGATGAAACAAACATCTTGTCCAAAAGAAATTAGTTTATTTTGGAAATAATTCAATCATTTCTTTTAGTAAGATGTGATCAGAGCCAGCAAAAGGGATCATCACCTCTGGGTATTCTCTTTTTCATTCTACTCCTGTATGGGATTATAAATCAAAACCATCTTTCACACATTTCATTGTCTAGATCATTCCAGAAAATGTGTATGTATCAGCTAACCAGGCACTGGGGCATAATGTGCTTGGTTTGTGTGATACTGGTAAGATTGAGTTACGAGTGTCGTGGCCTCTATTGTGATCTGCCTTCATGGGGATTTAGTTCTCTTGATTTTGAATGTCATCTAGCTCTGCTCATGATTCCAGAATGTATGGTGTCCTAGTGCCCTCTGGAGCCTTCTGTAGAATTCACCCATATGCTACATTAGCTCGGTCACCTTGTAAAAATACCTATGATGCAGAAACACCTCTATTAGGTCACCAGCAGGACCTGCCTGAAAGGAATGATGTTCCCCAGAGAAGGAATGTAACCATGCCATCAAAAAGGTTTTCTACTGGCCCAGGATTTCAAGCAAGATACAGAATCTGTCAAACTGTCAGAAACCCAGCATGGAATGAGTCTGTATGAAGCCAAATCACAGTGCTGTTGTCAGAGGGGAACTTCATTGCCCTTATTCTTTTTCTTGAAATAAACAAAAATAAAAGTTTTCAATATCACTGCTTTATTTCCTGGCTCCAATGGCAACAATGTTCCCTTTTATGATCAAACGAAGTTAAAATTACATTTTTAAAGGAATTGCTATGTTTTTTGTTTGTTTGTTTTATCTCAACCTCTGAAATCAAGTGGGCCATTACTTTGTGAGCTAAAACTTAAAAACAGAGTATTGTCACATTGGTTACCCTTTGTAAAAAGTCTCAAGCAGTGATTGTAGGATCAAGCTAAGGAAGATTTCCATTTGAGTCTCAGAGGAAAAAAAAAAATTAAGAGCATAAAATATTGACAGCTGTATTTCCAAGGATGTCCTTCTTTGGTGACAACAATGATTTCAATAGTCCTGTATATCCCCAATTTCTTTGTTGTAGGTCTCAGAGGAATAAATACTTCTCATAGCACACCACTATGAAGTTTATCTGGAGTTTAGCTCTGAACACCTGGCACTCTACTATTCTGATGTGCCAGGCTGGACCACACAGAGTTCAAGAACATTCTTTTCTGCCTTCCTCATGTGAGGCTGACAACCGGTGTGTACACATGGCTATGTTCCCCTGGGCCTAAGTCAAATGTCATTCATGGCTCTAGGAACCTCAAAATGCCCAAAGCGAGAAGGAGAACAGAGATTTAAAAATCAAGGAGAAAGAAAAAAAAAATCAAGGAGAATGGGAGTGTTTGTCAATCATTCTGATACATCTATATTCCTCCCACTAAAAGGTAATTGCCTAACACCATGGCTGCAGTGTCTGCTAGAGTTACCACAAAATGGTGTCAAAAAAGTTGCATGCATACACTTTGGCATATGAGAGACACTATGATTAGAGAAGCCTCAGTCTCCTACTCTATGTTAGTGGAGTTGAGATTGACTAGCATTCAGAAAATGAAAGTGACATAGAAAGATTCTTCTGGGACATGAGATTTGATTAACTAGGCTTATGGGCCTTGTACCCCAATTCTGCACTGTATAGAAGTTAAAAGGAAATGAAGTTTCAGTAAAAACATTTTTAACTTTTTTTTTTCTTTTTGAGGTGTGTGTGTGTGTGTGTGTGTGTGCGTGTGCGTGTGTGTGATAGCCAACTTTCTTTTGATGAGTATATTGAATGGTTAATATTAAGATATAATAATAGACAATTTTCTAAAAGGTTTCTGAGATAGACAGGATTTGACATTTTCTAAGTAAGTATGTGACTATCACCACCTTTTGGAGGCTAATAAATATTGCACAATGAATCTATATCACAGATGTTACATCTGTCCCTAGATGCTAGTCTTATAAAGAGATTATAATTGTGCTCCTGTGGTGGGAAAGTCACTTACATTCTTCTTTTGCATTTATAAAAAGTTTTGTAATTAAAATTATCTGAGGTATAAGCTAGTAAGAGACTTTTTGTATGGATGAGAGATTATAGGACTTCACATGTATATGACAGCATATATTTATAGAGTAAGTAACATCTAACTCAATATAATCCTTTAATGAGGAAAAAAAAATTTTAGATAAATACTTTTGCCAGAATGCAGATAAACACTGCGGTTGTTTGTTTCCAAGTCCTTGCTCTTGCCATTACATTTCTAAGAATACTTCCCCACTCTCTCTTCTTGGTTCATTCATCTGTTCAAAAGATGTACAGGAAGCCAGAGAGGCCCTCCCACTCCTCCCACCCTATGTCTTGCTCATGCATCCAAGTCCTAGTGTGCTTTGTCCTAAGCACTGCAGAGGAGACAGATGCCTTAACAGAGTTCTAGGGTAAATGGGGTTGATGACTACTCCAAGAGGAGACACCAAGATGTAATGGCAGCAAAAATAAAGCCTGAGTCAATCTCACAGCTGGTGCTGAATTAACATTTCCTTTCTTCTGCTTCCCCTTGAACCAGGTCCTTAACTCTGTATTAGCTTTACTAGTTCCTTTCCCTACATTTTTCTAACACCAGAAGTTGCAATAATTACCTCTCCTTTATAGGTCTTAGTCCTTGTTTCTGTCTTTGGTCATTAGGAATATAAGAAGGCATACTTCGATAGCATTCTGCTTCTGTAATACTCAAGCCTTGCTGTTATACAAGCTATGTGGTTTTTGTCTTTGTTTCTGGAGTTTCCAAGATAGGCCCTCATTCTGACTTCTAAATCCAGGAGTTCTGATCCCCTGGGAGAGTCTTTGTTTAGAATTTGTCATCAGTCCTTTCATTCTTTGAATGTCAGGAACCCAGTCCTCACCAACACCCACCGCATTAGTTTGATGAGATTTTTCACATCATTAGGTTTTTGTTTGTTTGTTTTGCTTATGTACTTGGATGTCTTCAACTACATTCTGTTCCAGTTTTGCTCTTGCCCTTTAGGAATGTTCGCTTCCTGACATCTCCATCTCGTCTTTGGTTCTATTCTGGATTTCTGCCCTCGATTGCTACCTAAAGCTGGGAAGTCACTATGATATGTTCATCCTCCGCTTCGGGACCAGTTGTTTCTTGCACGTTCTTCATAGTTACACAGTTGTCCTTTGCCCATTCTTGGATTTTCTTCCCCTCAATCTCTACTTTGACCTTGGGATTTTTGGGAATTCTTTCCCTAGACTTCATATCCCAGAAATTACTGACTTTTTCCCTGACCACCATTACCCACTACCATTTATAATCACCAGGTAACATTTACCGCATACTTACTGACAAGGAGGTAAGTACTAATAAGTATCTAATATTCATTACCTTGCTCAAGCCTTCTAAAATCAATGTAAAATAACTATTAGGATCATCCAACTCCCCACATAAGGGTTCATCCATATTAGGCTCCAAGTTCTTTCTGGAATTAATTTAAATGAATTTTTGCTTTACAATGGAAGAAACTGGGGTTTAGGAATAGTTTGTACCTTCTCCAACAGGCAATTAGTCATAATAATAGCTAAATTTTATTAGGTGCTTACTATGTTCTAAGTGATATTCCAAGTGCTTTTACAAGTATTAGTCATTTTGTGTGTATGTGTTTTCCTTATCTGGTCATCCCACGAGAGAAAAATACAAAATGTTTCTGTGTTCTTAGAAGAATGGAACTAGTGCTGCAGGGAAGGAAAAAAATTTTCATTTACCTTCCTGCATTCAATAGCTGGGTCTAAGAAGTGAACTAAAAACAAACAGTAGAAAAGTTACATAAATTTATTGATTTTTAATATTATGTGCATGGTTGCATCATAGGGAAAAAAGAAAAAGTGATAACCCAAAAAAGCAAGGAGATTTGTGAGCTTGTATGTAGAATTCATAAGGGAGGGGGAGTAGGAATGTAAGCAATTTAGAGGAGAATAAATGGTTTTTAGGAAAGATGAATATGCCTTTAGAAAACCAGATGGGAAATGAGACTGTGACAAAGTTTTTCTGGGTGTGCTGTTGATTTCTAGTCTCCTGACCTGTGATAAGAGTCAGTCTTCTCTAGCTGATGAGACTTCCAGGGAGGGGAATTGATGATAATCAACTTTATTTTGGAGGAGCTATCTCTGGGCAAAAAAAAGTGGGTTCAGAGAATGCATCTCTGAATTTGCTGTTTTTTAAATGCCTTCAATTCAAAATAATCAATATACCAAAGCAGCATATTTTGCAGTGGCATGTCCTGAAGTTCTTCAAGACAAATGGGCAGAAATTTCAGAGGCAGCATATTCAGTAAAAGCAAACCTTCCTATGAACCACTCCTTACCCTAATGATATCTTCTACCAAGTTATATGTAAGCAAAGGCTGTGCAACAAGTCTCCAAGGGTGCTATGGAGTGGATTCCAGAATATGTTAGAGTTAAAAAAAAAAATCTGTACTGTCTTTAACAGCAAAACACTTTGGGTAAGATATATCTAAACAAAAGAAAAGAGATAATTGGGCACTTGTCTTGTCCTTATTTATGTAAGAAAGCATGGTATGGAAAACCCTGATGGGAGAATTTTATGTAAATAGAAATTCAAGGGTGGTACGGAGGCACAATGATTATTTTCACCGACGACTCTTTACTCTGACCAAAAATTCCAACATCCTAATTGAAGATATATTCACAGAAATTATTTTTTCCACTCAATTTCCTCAAGCATCTTGCATTAGTGGTTTTCTATGTTGGTGGTTTCCTAAGCCACACAATTTGATTACTTTCATGGTACCCGCATCCTTGAACAAATGTCTTGTATTTATTAAAAACTTACTGTATGATGTTTGGAACTTGCAGTAATTTCTTGGATCAGAAAATATGACTTTCATGAAATAGAGTGGATTTACTGCATCTGAATTATAATGGGGAGCCTTCTGAATGTTATTTCAAAGATTTTTGCATACATTAAAATAACATGTACCAATTTTCATATTTTCTTTTGGTTGAGCATCACAAAGAAAGATTAGGTGTAAATATTTAACTTAATTCTTCCCTCCTAAGTGAGTTTCCGGAGATAAGTCTACTTATCCAGATCATAACTGCAAAGGATGTTCCATCCAGTACTTAGCAAACTTGTTCCCTTAGGTATTTCCAAGGCTTTGTCTGAAAACCCACAGGAAAAAATAAATTCAAAGAACAAAAAGAAGCGCATTAAATACTGTAAGTAGTCAATATAAAACAAGATAAATGTGTCTGTAAATTATATTTCATTCTGAAATTCTAGAATGGAAAAAGAAGGCTGCTTTTACATGGATTTTTGTTATGAAGTCCAACATTTTACAGATCAGGTCATATTCTCTCCAGAGAGGAGCTACAAAGCTCAGTAGACAAAATCTGGCTTTTGAAGTGGGAGAACTTAGTATATTCAAGCTCTCATCTGCCACTGGGTTACCTGAACAACTCTCATTATCTCAATCAGACCACTTCACTCATCTGACAATCCAGGAAATGGTAATAATACCCACTTCACAGGGTTATTACAAAAATAAGTAGAATAATTTGTAATAGTGTCTTGTATTTATTCAAGAAACATTTTCTGAGACTATTAGGACCAGATACCAAGGTTATAAAGATGAATAAAATAAAGAAGTAGTTTGTGAAATTTAAAGCAATACACAGGGCACCTGGGTGGCTTAGTCAGTTAAGCATCTGCCTTCAGCTCAGGTCATGGTCACGGGGTCCTGGGATGGAGCCCCACGTAGGGTTCTCTGCTCAGTGGGTAGCCTGCTTCTCCCTCTCCCTCTGTTCTTCCCCCTTCTCTGTGCTCCCTCTCTCTAATAAATAAAATCTTATAAAAAATAAAGCAATATACACATTATATAGCTTTATTCAGGGTCTTAATTAATACCTCACAGTCTACTATATAGTTTAGTCCTGATATTTAACTCTAGAGTTTCAAAATAATCTTATACGGAACAGATCAAATGTAAACAGTAACACAAAGGAAAATCAGTTACATAATTTCTAACAATGCCCAAATCCAGCCCTGCATACCCTCTACACACACTTTTTTCCTCTCTGATAACTTTCAGTACACAAAACTCCTGCTTCATCTTGCTTTCCTTATACTAAAACACAACCGCTTGGCTTCTTCAAATTGCAGGGAACTGGGATGATGCTTCATTGTTGGCTGATTTTGGAATTAAACTGCACAATGACAGAAAGACAACAAATTGTCATTGTAGTGGGTGTTAGAGAACAATTAGATGTTTGCATATCAGAAGAAGAAACCCCTAGTGCCTATGACAAATGCATGAAATCAAGCAATTTAGGAGTCTCAACTAACAAAACCATCATGACACATTTGTTGTGAGATTCTCTCTGTGTTTCCAGCTAATGCTGCTCTATCAGTGTTTTGAAACAGCTAAGATATGAATTCTCAAAGTATGTAATATGATGATTTCCAGGTAAGAACTTCTAGACATCTTCCTTCTATTTCATCTTTTCTTTTATCACCATCTTCATTAATCATGTTCATATGGTAGTTGGTCATGTCAAGCTCACCCTGTGTGTTTCTCTTTTTTTAAGGGAGATCTGTAAGCTGCATCTTTAGGATTGTGTCACCTAGCTATTATGTTAAAGTGAAGTACTGTCCTGCGTATAGGACCTTAAGTGTCAAAGGGGACTCTGTGCAGGTTCCAGAATTTGAGGAGTGCAGTAGAATGTTCGTGTTTACTAGACAAAAATCACTCAGCTTGGTGGTTTACATGCACACATATTTTCACGCAGACACAGATATGGTGGAATCCAGGCTCTGCCATTTATTTACTATGTCAACTTTACCATTTAATTTAACTTTCTAAGTTTTCGTTTCCTCATCCAATATATGTATATATCATACAATAATGACAGCCCACACCTAAGTGGTTGTGATGACCATTTAAAAACTGGATACATGTCATGACATTATTACCATGTTTGATATTTAGTAATCTCTCAATGCTATAAATGTTCTTGTACATAATCATAGAGATTTGAAGTATCCTGGCAGGCTTTGCGACCTAAGGACAACAAAGATATCAATCTTAGGAACACACAGAAGTCTGCAGAGACCCAGAAAAACAAAACCCAAAAAGAAACCACTCAACGATCAAAGGGAGAAAAAAGGTCATGAAATAAACATGTCCCTCGTGCTCATGATGTGACAGGAGTTCTACACACATCATCTCATTGAATTCCATCCTAACATACCTTTTAAAGAAGGAATTATCACTTAACTTATTTGAAAGAAAAAGAGTCTAGGGAATAGATAAATTACATAGTTGTTGCATTGCAGAACTAACCTTTGTTATTTGTTACATAAATAGATAATTACATAGTCGTTGCATCACAGAACTAACCTTTGATTTTGTGTCTGTCTGACTTTGTGGTCTTTCTCCCCCCCACATCCCGAAATGAGATAGCAGGCACGCTCACAATAGGAAGTTGGCAGGTAAAACCTATTCAGTGCAAACAGCTGAGCATATTGGATCATAGCAGTGACTAGACTGCGTCTGAGAGCACTGATACGTCTCTGATTCTCCAACAGGGGTTATTTCTCACAGGAAATGCTTGGGAACTTCACCTCCAAGGTACAACAAAAATGACTGGGTCTCACTTTATAGGTACGTGTCTACCAGCGACCACGTTTATCTGAGTAGGTGATCAAAGAGCAGTGTTGACAGAATGTGCCCAAGAAGCAGAATGCCAGTGACTCCTTATGGTCTCAACATCATGAAAGTCATACAAAATAGCCAGTCTAATAATTAAATAATAGTGTTTATTATAGGACGGTGCTTCTAGGTCAGACCTATAATGGGTTATCGTCCTCACACTAACACTATTTTTTGTAAGATTCCTGCAAGACTGCTCTTAGTGTTCCTTTTCTATAGGATTAAAATGTAAGGCTTTAAAAGATATCATAATTTGCTGCAGGTCATGTGATTAAATGACAGAGAAATCAGATTGTATTAGAAACTGAGAAGGGTGCTTGGCCAGCAGGCAGGGCACGGGAATCCCACTCATATCAGAATTAGTAAAACCTCCAGTAGATTATTTTATCTTTCAATATCTAGTAGCATGCCAAGAAGAGAGCACTTGACACTGACAAAGGATTCTTTGTCTTTAGTTTTGCTTCGTGTTATAAAGTGTAGCCATGGATATATTCAATTAAACTATTTGACCCTCAGTATCCTCAGTTGTAAAATATGGGTATAATATTTCCCCTGTCTGTTTTACTGGGCAGTAATAAGACTATAATGAAATCATGAATTGGCACTACATAAATTCAAAGATAATATGCAAATGTGACATTATTTTTGCCTATCTCCCTGGAGCTACATTTGAATAAAATGGGTTAATACATATGAAAATGCTATCCAATTAGAATAAAAAATCAAGAATCATTAAGGATAAGTGTAACCATTCCTGGGAGGTATACAGGTGTTTGAATATTTATATGGGAAAGTGATTGTTGAGCTTTGCATTCTCATTGATAATATTATCCAATAATTTTTTAACAATTATATTTATTAAAAACTTTATATTTTTTCACGTAAAGAAAACAACACTTACTGGGGATAGCTGACTTTTCCAGGACCATATAATTAGTTCGCAATAATGAGACCAGAATTTGGATTCTATACTTCACAACTTTCTGTGTTTTCCCAAATCACAGTGCCTTCTTTTTTTTTTTTTTTAAATATTGTATTTATTTATTTGACAGAGAGACACAGCGAGAGAGGGAACACAAGCAGGGGGAGTGAGAGAGGGAGAAGCAGGCCTCCCACCAAGCCGGGAGCCCGATGCGGGGCTCGATCCCAGAATCCCGGGACCATGACCCGAGCCGAAGGCAGACGCCCAACGACTGAGCCTTCTTATATAAAAGTGGATTTTTATATCTAATGGAGGTATGTTACAAAAATTTATTTTTTTCTTCAAAATATTTGTATTTTAATAACCATCTTTTAGCCCAAAACTCTTTATAAGGCACTTACGAAGACAGTTTTCCAGTTCTCTAATGACTTATATAGAAAGGTATTTTGTTTGTTTGTTTTTTGTTTTGTTGTCTTATTTTATTTATTTTTTTTTTCTGATCTAATAGACCTTAATTCTGTTTTTGGATATTCCCCCATAACCCCTGAGATAGATCCCATTTTCAATCTCCCTCCTTTCTTCGATCTTCCCAACTTTCTCCAGATTCCTGGTCCTCTGAGTAGTAAGCCAGGGGTTTATTCTCCCCATTCTGCTGTGTGGTTCCTGAGACTAAATTTGGCTGTGTCTAGTGGCAGGAAGATGGAGAGAGGGGAAAAAAAAACAAACAAACAGGGATCTCTCCAAACTTTTGGGATCACAGTTCCTCTGGTCAGAGAGAAGCATTCTTGTATTTCAGTATTTCAAGTGCCTGCAGAGTTCCTCTTTGCACCCTCACAGAATTGGGGGAAGGGCCAGGAAAGAGAGAAAAAAGGGGCGGGGATTTCTCTCACTAGCTCTGCCCTGCAGGGATTCCCCTTCCAATTGGTTGGATTTAAAATTAGGGCTTAGTAGGGAGAGGGTGGTGGGGTTATAGACATTGGGGAGGGTATGTGTTATGGTGAGTGCTGTGAAGTGTATAAACCTGGCGATTCACAGACCTGTACCCTGGGGCTAATAATACATTATATGTTTATAAAAAAATTAAAAAATTATAAAAAATATAAAATTAGGGCTTGTCTCTGAAATCTTCCTATCCATAGCTGGTGCACGTTGCCAGGAGTTATTCTGCTTTTAAAGGTAGACTGGGAGAAATAAGAAGGAAAAAATAACAAACAAATTCACCATCACATAATTCATATTGATAGAGATAACGTCATATAAATACATTTTGCACAGGTAGGTGGTTTGCTTTGCTAGTGTAGGAGCATCATTGAATCTAATAAACTTGACACAGTTATCAGAAAGACTTAGAAGACTTCACACTATGATAATTTACTAACCTAATCGTTTTCCTGTTGAGACCTAAGTGGTCATATACTTCCATAGGTGACTTTCTTCTGCTAAGGCTTAACCCTTTTTCAAAAATTTCTAAATTTTAGTTTTAATTTTTACAGCTTTATTGAGATATGATTGACATATTACTTTTCATAAATTTAAGGTGTACAATGTGTTGACTTGGTAACATCTGTGTTGCACAATAATTACCCCTAAAACACTTAGGGGTGCCTGGGTGGCTCAGTGGGTTAAGCCTCTGCCTTCAGCTCAGGTCATGATCTCAGGGTCCTGGGATGAAGCCCTGCATGTGGTTCTCTGCTCAGCAGATAGCCTGCTTCCCCTCTCTCTGCCTGTCTCTCTGCCTACTTGTGATCTCTCTTATCCTGTCAAATAAATAAGTTAAATCTTAAAAAAGATAAAAAAAATTACCACCATAGCTTTAGCTTGCACCTACAACATATCACATAATGACCATTTCTTTTCCTGTGGTAAGAGCATTTAAGGTTTATGCTCTTTGTAACTTTCAATTATATAATACAATATTATTAATTATAATCATCATGATGTACATTAGATCCCCAGAGCTTATTTATCTTATAAATGGAAGTCTACACCCTTTGGCCAATATCTTCCCATTCACCCACTCCTCCTACCCCCGATAACCTTTTGTTTCTGCACTTCTCCCTTTGTTTCTACAAAAGATTTTAGATTTCACGTATAAGTGACATCATATAGTATTTGTCTTCCTCTGACATCTTTCACCTACCTAATGTAATACCCTCTAGGTCCATCTCTATGTTGTCACAAATGGCACTATCTCATTCTTTTTGTTGGCCGAATAACGTGTGTGTGTGTGTGTGTGTGTGTGTGACATTTTCTTTATCCATTCATCCACAGACAGACACTAAGGTTGTTTCTGTATCTTGGTTTCCATATCTTGGAATAAAGCTGCAGTGAAGATGGGAGTATTGTTATCTCTTCAATATCCTGTTTTCATTTCCTTTGGATATGTACCCATATTGCTAGATCTTATGCAGTTCTATTTTCAATTTTTGAGAAAACTCCATACTATTTTCCATAGTGGCTGCACCAGTTTACACCCTCATCAACAGTGCATGTTCTCTTTTTTCCACATCCTCACTAATATTGTTCTTTCTTGTCTTTTTGATGATAATCAAACTGATGTGAGGTGATATCTCATTGTGGTTTTGATTTGCATTTTCCTGATGACTAGTGATGTCCAGCACTTTTCTTTTCTTTTTTTTTTTTTAAGATATATTTTTTTTTATTTATTAGAGAGAGAGGTCACAAGTAGGCAGAGAGGCAGGCAGAGAGAGAGGAGGAAGCAGACTCCCTGCTGAGCAGAGAGCCCGATGTGGGGCTCGATCCCAGGACCCTGGGATCATGACCTGAGCCGAAGGCAGAGGCTTTAACCCACTGAGCCACCCAGGCGCCCCAACACTTTTCATACCACTGTTGGTCATTTGTATGTCTTCTTTGTAAAAATGTCTACTCATTTCCTCTTCCCATTTTTAAGTCAGGTTTTTGTTTGTCCATTCATTTGTCTGTCATTGAGTTGTATGAACTCTTTATGTGTTTTGGATATTAATCCCTTATAAGACAGATATGTGACTTGCAAATATTTTCTCCCTTTCCACAAATTGGCTTTTCATGATTGTACCTTTTGCTGTGAACATGTTTTTTGGTTTGATTTAGTGGTCCTTATTTACTGGTTTTTGTTTTTGTTGCTTGTGGTTTTGAGGTCATATCCAGAAAATTGTTGTCAAGACCAATGTAAAGGAGTTTTCCTCTATGTTTTCTTCTAGGAGACTTATAGTTTTAGGTCTTATGTTTAAGTCTTTGATACACTTTGGATTAATTTTTATAAGTGGTGTAAGATGGGATCCAATTTTATTTTTGTCCATTTAGCTATCTAGTTTTCCCAGCAACATTCATTGAAGAGACTATTCTCCGATTGTCAATTAGTAGTTGAGTGTATAGGCAAGGGTTTATTTCTGGGCTCTCAATTCTGTTCTATTAGTCTATATGTCTATTTTTATGCAAATACCCTACTGTTTTGATTACTATAGCTTTGTACTATAGTTTGAAATTAGGAAGTATGATACCTTCAGTTTCATTCTTTCTCAGAATTGCATGGGTATTTAGCATCTCTTGTGTAGCCATAAAAATTTTAAGATGGTATTCTTTCTGTGTGAAAAATGCCATTGAAATTTTGATAGAGATTATGTTGAATTTATATATGGCTTTTTATATTATGGACATTTTCATAATATTTGTTCTTCTGATCCATGAACATAGAACATCTTTTTATTGGTTTGTGTCATCATCAATGTCTTTCATCAAAGTCTTAGTTTTCAGTGTAAAATCTATCACCTCCTTGAGATGATGCAGGTAGAAATGTACCTGTCTTCCCACTCTTCTTGTGCAATTATCCTCATAAATTCATTGTTGTTGTTCCACTCTGTTGTTAAAACTTCTGATGTAAACTCTAGAGGTCACCCAGAGCTGATTTTACTTGTGAATAGTTGTCCAATTAAGGGTCTTTGTTAGGGGGCTGGGGAGATTGAGTTTTCCTGGATCACCATTTTGGTCTCCTTCATTTCTTATTCCAGAGGAACTTGAACTTCTCATAAGTCTACTTTCCTATAGAGTAAGGCTTTCACCACATTTCCCTGCATGCATGCTAGCTAGCATTTGTTCTACTTTCAAACCACCAAAATAGACCTGGATTTAACATTCAAAATTACGCTGAAAGAATGTAATTATTTTAGAGGAATAATTTCAAGCCAGAAACTGGTTAAGCAGTTTCAGGGTTCTAAGTAGATCATAATTATGGTTACTTTTGTTCTCTGGTTACATTGGCCTAGGGGGCACCTGGGTGGCTCAGTTGTTAAGGTTACATTGGCCTAGGGCACAAAGGATTGTTATTTTGAATCAATTTAAAGATTTGTCAAAACATTTGTACCCTTTTAATCAAAATGAAGTGTTTTGTTGTTGACTATGCCATACAAAGCAATTTAAGTTAATTGAACACATTGAAATTGAAGTTGTTTTACTATTTTGTTTTCTTATTCAGTAAACACATAAGGGCAACTATTTATGTCCAGTTGAAATCACTTCCCTCTCACTTGATGACCATAAAATTATAACTTTCTTTAAAAGGCATAGAATTTTATACACACGTCTCAAAAATAATGAATGCTATATGTCTTATTCAGCTGACTGATAGGTCAAATAGATTCTATCCAGTCCCTTGAGAAAGATAGCACTTGGTTTGATGATAAATGACACCCTTAAAGAAAAAAATCCATTCCTAAACTTTGAACATCAGCTAATCCTCCTCAACTACACTTTTTGACTAGATTCTGACAATGGATAAATATGTGTATACTTCAGAAGTACAGTAATTAAAGTTAGCAGGTAAAATAGGAAAGAAACATGATTAGATGATAGATAGATAGATGATAGAAAGATAAAAGATGCATGGCAGAAGTGAAATATTTTAAAGCAATTATCTTCCTCATGATGTAGGGTTTGATTTTATTGGCCCCATTAGGTACTGACTTGGGGAAACTTAGGGAAACATTCTATATGCAGACTGAAATGGAAAATACTCATGAAAGAAGAATATATATCAGAAAAAGGGAAAAATAAAAACTATTACCAAATTCAATATCAACATAGTATGAAACATAATCATTACCATAAATACAGTGCTTTCTCTGAATAATATTGAAGTTATCTTATTAGTATGCTTGGTCACAACCTGGGGGAGATGTTATTAACTGTCCACATTTTGTGAAACCTAAATGAAGTTCAGAGAAGTTAGGTCCTTCCTCTAATGCTGTGCAGAAAGGACAAGTAAATGACAGGGTCTACAGCCTCTTTTCATTGAGCTATACGATAAAAGATTCAAAAGAGAACCAAGTCCTAGAGAATTGAAAGGTAGAGATAAAAATCAGTGAGAGAGTTAATTCCCAAGATTGTGGGTGTCCTAAAATCATCTAGAAAGTCAAGATTAGGGCCTGTCTTTACAAAGAGACCAAGATGAGCATATATGCCTGATTATAGGTCCAATGCTAGGTTGGATAATAATTACAACAAAATAAAACAAAACAAAAACTTATTTAGATGATTCTCTAAGTAGATAGCAGTAGGAAGAAAAGGTGGCATTTGTATCCATAGCTCTCCCAAAACAATTGGAAATGCTCCTCTCTTTGTTAGTATATGATACCAGAGGATATATAAAGGTATTAATTGTATTATGCTTTGGATAAAAGGAGCTACTATGAGAACAGTCTTTCCCTAAAACATAATTTATTCACATTGGATTTTCACTTTTTAAAAAAAAAAAATTAGGGTAGGAAAAATCGTATTTTCTCTGTCTGAGTTCTTGGCTTTGATCCCCTGTAATTAAAGACAGATTAACAAGAGAAAAGTAAACAGGAGTTTATTAATGTATATACCTCATGTATACATGGAAGGTACTGAAGGAAATGGAGAAATTCCCTGGTATGGCCCAAGCCAGTAACTTAAATACTACCTGAATTCAGCTGAAGACAAGAGGAAAATGGCAGGGCCGGGAGTTATGGGAAATCTTGGTAAATAAGGCTAAAGTTGTTACATAGATTTAAGTCCTGCCTTTGTCATTGATGAAAATCTCTTATGAGTTAGAGTCATCCTTCTTTCCCTGGTACATAGTGGGAGACAAGCTTACAAATGGAGATTTCCTTTATAAATGTGAAGTTCCCTTACAAAAGGGTCACTTCTGTTTTCAGAGTTTCTTCTTTGTCTGCAGTTTCTCAGAACAATGCTTATGCCAAGGTGGGGTATTCTGCTACCCTTTGCTTACTTCCCATTTCTCAAAAACATTGAAGGTCATCTCTAAACTAGATTCTAAATAATCTTTCTGCCTAACATTTAAAATCCTCAATTTTTCTCCAGTGTTAATTTCTAATCTTATCTTCAAATCATCTTTCTAACTTTCCACTTCCCATTTAGTTTCTCAACTCAAAAATGTTAAAATACATCTCCAGGCTCTTCATACTAGGGTTAATTTACAATGATCTACAAGATAGTCCTTGAAAATATATCTTATTCAGCTTCTCACCTTTTCTTACTAATGGCTCCTCATTTCATCCAGCTAAGGTCTCTGGCAGGTTTTCTGATTTCCAGACAGGTCTACCCGGTGTGTTCTGGTGTCTATGGCCTTTTTGCAACTCTTGAGTATTCTCATTTTTAAAAATTTTTTAAATTTTTTTTTTTTTTTTTTTTTTTTTGGACAGAGAGATCACAAGTAGGCAGAGAGAGAAAGGGGGAAGCAGGCTCTATGCTGAGCAGAAAGCCCAATGTGGGGCTCAATCCCAAGAACTTGAGATCATGACCTGAGAGGAAGGCAGAGGCTTAACCCACTGAGCTACCCAGGCGCCCCAAGTATTCTCATTTTTGATCAAGGAAAATTAGTGTTTGAATTAGACTCCTAAACATGTTTTAAATCTGGTAGTAGTCAGAGTTAATATGTCTTGTGCTGTATCATCTATCTTTTGATTGTTTCTTTTTCTTTTTTTAAACTAAATTAAATTTTCAAAATTTAAATTCAACTAATTAACATAGAGTGTATTATTAGTTTCAGACATAGAGTTCAGTGATTCATCAGTTATATGTTTAGATTTCATCATGGTGCCAATTTCAATTTAATTTAACTTGCTTTTAAGTAGTGCTTTATGATGTGAGTTGTACTTTGGGAACACCAGATTTTTTTTTTCTTTTTTGAAATTAAATTTGAAAACTCTTATTAATTGCACACCGTGCAAAAGACACAGCATAATGTCCAACCCAAATCCTATTTATGGCTTTCTCAACCTCTTTTGAACACGATTGGTCTTTTCCTTAATTCCCACAGATTACATTCACACAAAATCATATTCCCTAAGATATTTTCTATGTTTAATGGTTCAAAATTATAGCTACAACTTTGCTGAGGGACTATGGCATTGGTAAAATTAACCTCCTATCTTTTTATCAGAAACATAAAATTTATGTTTGGCTTACTTAGTGCTGTAAATGGTTGTCAAATATGAAATATGCACATTTCCAAGAAGTATAATATAATTTCTGATTTATTTAAACATGAAATTGAAAACAACAGAAAGCTAAGCCATAAAACGTATTTAATAGTTAAAATAAGAAACCTGCTTCCCAGGTAGCTTCTTTTATGGCTTATAACTACATTCATCTCAACTATCGTACCTTCTATCTCCAGTACACTGCGCAAATGGACTAATAGAAAGCAAACTATCGACCTTACCTCATCCCAAAGATTTGGCCCTCATCTTAAAAGCAGCAATAAATCCTCGCATTACCCCACAAAGCTCATCATCAGTTTGCTGAATCAGCATTCTGGATCATGCCGACTATATTTCCAGAAATAATGCATTCTTGAAGCAATATTCCCAGAGATGCTGAGTCAGCATACTGAAGGACAAGCAACACAAAGAGATGCCTTTCAATGTTGTGTCTGAGCCAAAGTCTATCATGTATTCAACACATAGACAAACATACAGGTGGCAAGAGATTTTTTAACCTAATACAAGCCATACACATGTAAGTGTTTGTAGTTTTTCATTCGATCAAAGAAATTTCAGTTTCTGTCTATGAGGACAGGCTATAAAACCATGAAATTGTTTTCATAAGTTTCCAAATTTGATGCATTACTATGATTATAGGATTTGACAAGATGGTCTATGACATTCTGTCTTATTTAAATCAAGTTAACTCTGTGATGCTGCCATATTGTTAAAACCTGTATTTTGATTTGTCATGCCTATTTCAGAAATGCCTCACCTATTGATTGGTAAGACAATCATTTATTGGAACTCTAAGAGCTGGTGATCCAATCTATGTTAATCTAGACTCACATTTATCAAAAAAAATAATCTCTAGATGCTTACAGCTAATGGGTTTAGAATTGTCTGTGAGCTGTATCTATTCTTGGTTGTTATCATTATAAAAAAAAGCTAAGGAAAAGGCATTATCAGGGTGCCTGGGTGGCTCAATGGGTTAAAGTCTCTGCCTTCGGCTCAGGTCATGATGCCAGAGTCCTGCTCTGAGCAGAGAGCCTGATTCCCCCTCTCTCTCTGCCTACTTGTGATCTCTGTCTGTCAAATAAGTAAATAAAATCTTAAAAAAAAAAAAAGAAAAAGAAAAAGCATTATCTTCAGATGTCCATCTTATACTGGGTTTAACCTCCTCCACTGACAAATATACACATAGACATCCCTAATAATCCATAGCAGCTAAAATCTTTGTCATTAGTATGTTGTTTCCATTATAAGATCTCTTTAGAATTTCCAACAAATATGTTTGAAGACCTTCAAGAATATGCAAATCAAGCATTATAATGTATAATTTTCTGACTATCCTGGCCAATAAAATAGTTTCCTTTAAAATTAAGTGAGATCATACATTAAGTAAGAAATAAAAATCTTACTTAGAATTGGTACTGTTTGATGATCAGGTGGATTTATTCAAGTGCTAAATAACTTGTTCTCCTATGTGAGCTTTACATAATTCATTCTATGCCTCAAAAAATAATTTATACACCTAATGGAATTTTATAATCATTCACAAAGAGATGGAGGCATAATATAAATCCTGTAAGTACAAAGGTTCTATTAAAGCCACATAAACACCCTGTCAACACCAATCCATCGGTTTTTATACTAACTGCTCAAGCTTCCTAATGTCCTGTGGCTCCACATCTCAAAACCTTATATTCATATAATATCTCTTTGCCTATGATGCTACCTCTACTTCCATCCCCTAGATGAATGAAATGCATTCTCTCAGAGATAATTTTGATAACTGTCCTTTTTCTACATATACTTATACTATATTAAAGCACCCTCATTCCATTCCAATCTGACATTTTTTTAAAAAAATGAGAGAGGCAGAGTGTACAAGCAGGGAGGGGTGGGGCAGAGGGAGAAGGAGAAGCATATGCCCAGGGAGCAGGGAGTATTGGCACAGAGGCGTGGGGGACTCTAACCCAGGACGCCATATCATGACCTGAGTGGAAGTCAGACCTTAATCAACTGGGCCACCCAGGTATCCCCCAATCCCACATTATTTGACTGAGTTGGGTCCCTTCCATATGGATTTCTTGCTGGGGAAGAGGGCTGGGTAAGCACCAACTGTAGAAATATTGCCATATCGAGCGTAAGAATGTTTAAGTATGTCTAAATCTGCATCTAATGATCTCCAGGGTACTGAAATGAATTTGTGATTTTCAGTCTTCTTTTAACAGTTTGTCAAACCAAATCTTATGAAGAAGCCCAAAATGTAAAGTAGATAAAAATGAAAGAAGGAAGGAATGCAGATGGGAAAAGGGTCATAATCATCGCCACAAATCGCCTGGGTGCCGAGGCACTTGTACCAAATCCTGGGCTGAATCAGACCCACAACTGTAAGACACTAAAATAGATAACCCCTGAAGTTTCTTCCAGTTCTAGCTGGTGAAGGTCATTATTAGAAATGTGTTTATTATTTCTGTGTTTGAGTTCAATTGTGAATTGAGTGACAGCAATGTTTCACATACTCTGGAAAAGAGAGCAAAGTTCAGTGTACACATTATAAAGATATGCTCAGTGTGTGACCTGTGTTTGCAACCTTAATGGCATGTTATTATGAGCAAACATTCTTTTTTTTTTTTTTTTTTTTTTTTTTTAAAGATTTTATTTATTTATTTGCCAGAGAGAGAGAGAGATAACAGGCAGGCAGAGTGGCAGCAGAGGCAGAGGGAGAAGCAGGCTCCCCGCCGAGCAAGGAGCCCGATGTGGGACTCGATCCCAGGACGCTGGGATCATGACCTGAGCCGAAGGCAGCGGCTTAACCAACTGAGCCACCCAGGCGTTCCATGAGCAAACATTCTTAACTCTGGGACGCGGGGGTGGCTTAGTGGGTTAAGCCTCTGCCTTCGGCTCAGGTCATGATTTCAGGGTTATGGGATCAAGTCTCACATCAGGCTCTCTGCTCAGTGGGGAGTCTGCTTCCCTCTCTCTCTGCCTGCCTCTCTGCCTACTTGTGCTCTCTCTGTCAAATAAATAAGTAAAATCTTTAAAAGCAAAAAAAAAAAAAGAAAAGAAATTCTTAACTTTCATGAAACCAAATTAATCAAATAATTTGTATTTCTTTAATGCCTGTGGGGTTTTTTTTTTGTCATGTTAAAGAAATTGTTGCCTCCTCTACAGTCTAAAAGATATTTTTATGCTCTCTTCTGTAGGTTTTTGACTTTAAATCTCTCATATTTAGTTCTATGCTCTATCCCAATGAACAGTTTTCATATTTTAATTTTACTGAAAAATATAACAGAGAAAAAAGGATTTCTTGTGCCCTTCTTTTCTAGGCTCCAGGATAATAAGTGAAGGAAAAAAGAAACTTTACTGGGGACTGTGCACTTTTTGTTTAGATATTCCCATTGTCCTTCTCCACTGCATTTTCCTTAAGTATGATTAGACTTTGTTCATTTTTTCCACCTTTTTGGGAGGGGGATGAAAGAAAAAAGAAGCTCTAAAGCAAAACACTTTTATTTGGTTTAAGTGATTCGCACTTGACTTGAACCATTATACCTTAACTAATGAAAACCCCTCCGTAATGCTCTAAGGCAGGAGTTGCAGACTCTTGTAAAAGACCAGATAAATGTCTTTGCAGAGCATATGGTGTCCGTAGCATCTACTTAGCATTGCCATCACAGCACAGAAAGAACCACAGACAACATACATGGATAAATGGGCATTATTTTGTTCAAATACACTTTCATTAAAAAATAGAGGCAGTGGGGTAGAACAGGACTGTGGGCCATAGTTTGTCAATTGCTGCTAAAGGAAAGGAAGGGCGACTACCATTTATCGTGTATCTCCCATACAATAGTTGTGGCATTCCAGAATATAAAATAGTCATGCATATTAAAAAAAAAACCCACAAAAACCAAAATTTCTGCTCATTTCTGAGAATCTGTTTTTTGGCTAACAACTGTGTTGCTACTACACAGAGCCTGGTAGCTAATGTATGATTGGAAATGTTACTAGTTTGAATAATAATAAGAATGATTTGAAGTTAACAGTTTTGTCTGATATGGCATAGGGATCTAAGTTGATTTTATTAGCTCAGGACTGTCTTCTGGCTGTACTACCAGGAGCTGGGTCAGTTATTTCTTCAGTACTGAAGGCTTAGCTTCTACTAAAGGAGAAATATAGAATATATTTTTCCTTTTTTTTTAAATTTTATTTTTATTTAATTGAGAGAGAGAGAGAGCAAGTGAGCAAGTGGTGAGAAGAGCAGGGGGAGAGGGACAAGCAGACTCCACACTGAGCACAGAGTCCAATGTGGGGCTTGATCTTAGGACTCTGAGATCATGACCTGAGATGAAACCAAGAGTTACACGTTTAACCTACTGAGCCACCCAGGCACCCCAGAACATACTTTTCCTAAATGAGGACAGAAGGTAGTTTAATGTGGAATTTCTAACTCAAAAACAATCTGATCTAGAGAAATAGAAAAGTAACATGTCACTTGCAGTGAGCTGTTCCTAACTATACTGTACAGATTTTCCTTAATTTAAGATGGGACTCCATTCCAATAAGTCCATCATAAGTGGAAAATTTCATAAGTAAAAAACACTGCATTTAATACACCTAATCCACCTAACATCATAGCTTAACCTCACCTACTTTAAATGTGTTCAGATCATTTATAGTAGGCTGCAGTTGGGCAAAAGTATTGAATATTTCATGCAATTTATTATTGAATATTGAGATAAAACTGAAAAACAGAATGGTCCTAAGTGAATTGGTTGGTTGTTTGCCCTGATGATCGCACTGCTGAATGAGAGCCATCCTGCCCGGCATCCCAAGAAAGCGTCTTACCACATATGGCTAGCCCAGGAAGAGATCCAGAATCAAAATTCCCAGTACAGTTTCTACTGAGTGTGTACTGATTTTGCATCATCAAAAGTCAAAAAATGGTTAGGCCAAACCATTCTTAAGTCAGGGACTATCTATATAAAGTATCAAATCTCCAGCTTTCCCTGACAATCCCTCACTGGGCTACCCCATGATTTTTTTTCCGCAGATCTTTCTAATTTTATCACATATTTATTTGGTTTTCTATTTGCTTCCACTAGAATGTAAGCTCCATGAGCAGGAACTTTTTCTAGACTTGGATGTTATTGATTCCCATTTTATTCTTCACAAAACAACTGTATGAGAGCTGAATTCTGCCAATATAATTTAAAACAACTCTTCTTTCTTAAATTCTAGGGGAGGGTTTCGCAACCTTAGCACTAATGACATTTAGGGCTGGATACTTTTCTGTTGTGAAGTTTTGTTCTCTGCTTTGTCAGAAGTTTAGCAGCATTCCTGGGCTCTACCCACTAGACACCAGAAGCACCCACATTCCACTGGTGACAACCAAAAATGTCTCCAGACTTCGCCAAATGTCCTCTGGAGAATAGAATAGTCCCGGGTGACAAACACCATTGGAGGGAATATTGTCAAAGAAATTCTAGTTGTTAATAGTCAAGAAGACCCCTTCATTAACACCTGAATTCTGAAGTAGTCAAGAGAGCAAAAAAAGATCAGAAGATAGAAATCAGACAGAGACCAAAGATAAAATGTGAGCTTACTAATCCTTGACTTCAAGATTAAGCCATCCTGGGAAGGACAGGCCTCCTCCAGCCCCAGGGGCCAGCTTATCCACATTGACTACCACGTGAGTGACTCTGTGGCCAAGAAGGTGGGTGAGGACATACGCCATCAGCAGTTGGCAGCTCCACACAGGCTCCACTGTTTCAGCCTCAAGAGGGAATAAAGAATGGGAGAGGCCAAGAGTCCACTCCATGTGCTGGGCAGTCTCTTTATGCCCGGCAGCTCCACTCTCCACCTTACTCCAACCTGTTCTGTGCTCCAAATGGTGATTCTCGCCAGAATCTAACAACTGAGCTCTTTTGCCTTCTAGATTTCTGTTGAGTTGGTCCAGAGTGGATGCCAGCAGGAGACAGGAGGTCAGGAAAAGAACACCCTGGTATTTGTTCCTTCAACTCTTTCCCAGCTGGCTTAGATTTCCTCTGAATAGGGCCACCATTCCTGTGGGGCAGACTTCTGGCGTGCCACAGCTACAGGTGTCTCCTTCCTATGGGGCTTTCAGGCCTGGAGATGGTACAGGTTTCTCACTGGTGTTAGCTCTGGGGTGCGTCACTACATGCCAACTCTTCTTTAAACTCTGTTTGGATGCACCCACCTCTTTTTAAATCCTTTATTTTGAAGGAATTTCAAAATTGTAGAAAATTTTAAAAATGGTTACAGAGAAGTCCTCTCTTCCTTTATCCAAGTTTACCAGTTTTATCATCTTGTACTATTTACTTTGTCGTAGTCCCCCTTCATACATATATAGGAACATATATTTATAAAATTTATTTTTATAAACTATTTCCCCATAATAGCTTAGTGTGTCTTGTTTGTAACAAACATATTCTCTTATAGACCCACTGTACAGTTATTAAATTCAAGAAATTGAGCATGGAAAAATTAGTCTATAGTCAACATTAAAAATTTCATTTTTCAATTATTCCAGCAATGTCTTTACAGCAGTGCTTCTACTCTAATACAAGTTATAGTCCCTATGCGTATATTGGATTTAGTTGGATTTAGTTGCCATAACTCAAATGCCCCTTTAGAACATTTTCTGTTTCACGATGGAACTGTGAGTAATCGTGAGGAACGCATTCCTTATGAAAACATGAATAATAATGAATAAATGGCTGCAATAATCCTGATTGGAATTGTGAGTATAAAAGGTATTAATAATTCCTTTTTTGAGAAGCACACGCATTGCCTCAGGAAAGAGTGTCTCCACTCATAAAGTGTAGGCAAAAGGAAGACGTCAAAGAAGTAGAAAAATATTCCTTAAGACCTCGGAGTTCTACTTTAGAAGACACAAGTGTTGCTTTTTCTCTCCCTCTCTGAAAACAAAAGAATGACTATAACTTGAATTTACAATATTTAAATATTTTATTGAACAGGACTGAAAAATAGCTGGACAGAGTTCTACTATTTCCAAAACTTTGCTGGTGGCAAACATCAAAAAGGAACAGGCAGCATTTCTGCTAAGATCTCTGCTGTGGCCTCAGGAGCTTTGCAACACAATAAAAGAAGCAGTCGTTAGCAACTGATCAGAGAAAACATCCACTGTGAAACCATCCTCTTCCCCGCCCCTTCTCTGAACTAGGAATAAGCAATATGTTGGGAAAATAATTTGAAAGACCCAGATATGAAGGAGACAAAGAACGCCAGCTAGGTCAGCCTGTAGACAATGTAAAATACAGTCACCCAAAGCAGGAACACAAGCAGATTCAGAAAATAGGAGCGAAAAGATTTTTTTACTCAAATACCAGCCCGGGAGCTTTTGCCTTTCATTATGAGGGACCTGGTTTATCAAAAGGAAAACCCAACAATCATCTGCCAGAAGATGTTTTTAACACTAGGGCTCTGAAGGGGGATATGAGCATGGGAAGTGCATTTGTTAGGCTTTATTTATTTATTTATTTGGTTAGCCTTTAAAGAACACGATAATGACCCAGCCTTAACCCCCAGACTCTACTACAGAGTGGAGAGGAGAGAGTCCACCAGGAATTGGCAAAAAAGACTAAGTCAAATTAAAGATGTAAATAAAATACACATTACCATCCTAAGGACATGAAACGGAACTATCAACTGTTTAGCTGAAGCTGGCAGAAGCGCTAAGAGGAAGCAGACTCCCTAAGAGTAACACTTGAGCCATGGTGAAGAATCTAAACGACCAATAAGCTTAATTTGAAAGCAAGCAAAGTACACTTTTTGGTTTGTTTACCTTTTTTTGTTTTTTTGTTTTTCAGAACCATTCTCCTATGTAGGCAGCTGTCACCAGACCAAAGGCTGTTTAACATTCCAGAGCTAGCTAATCAACTGAGACAGAACATAGGGATCTTGGATTTCCTCAAGAAATGTCACCCATTCCATTAAGGCTTATTTGAGTGAACAGAAGGAGAGCGTTATTATAAGCGCTGCCTCGGGACGCTCAGATGAAAATCACATTTCACTATTGTGATTGCATTTGCAACACACAAAACCAAGGGAAAGAATGTGACAGGCAGCACATGGTGCAGTCTTGCCTCATATAAATTTCTTGTTTTCAAGGTAAATCCAACTAGTCATGCAAATTTCTCACTTCTCAGAAAAAAAGACATTCCCATATATACCCAAATTTTGTATATACATATATATATGATTTTATTTTATTCTATTTTATTTATATATTTTTTAAGTTCCTGAGTTCAAAATAAAAGCAGTGGAAACAAAAAGGGAAAATTTTCTGAAACAACAGCGTAGGCTCTTTGCCGGTGCAAGGTCATAAGGTTTGATAACAGAGATAGCAGATAGGCTCTTGAATGTGAATGTTGATTCTCCGTGAAAGAGAATATACAGCAAGACACAAACCTTGTCAAGGTTGGCCATGGGTATTGGCAATATAGGGGGCATCTACCCAACATAATATTTTTTAAAGATTAATTTCTTTATTGAGAGAGAGAGAGAGAGAGAGAGAGCATGAGCATGGTAGGGAGGAAGAGAAGAAGAAAGAGAGAGAATCTACAGCAGACTTCCCACTGAGTGTGGAGCCTGATGCGATGTGAGGCTCCATCTCATGACCCTAAGATCATGACCTGAGTTGAAATCTAGAGTGGAATCCTCAACTGACTGAGCCACCCAGGCACCCCTACCAAACACAAAATTTTAACTTCATATTTACACTGCTTATGTTGTCTATGTATGGAAAAAATGAAAGTTATAAGAGATCCTTCAGAAAGGAGAGAAGGGAGTGAGTGGGTGCTAGTATCTTGCACAGGTGGGAAGTGCTGGGAGAGTGGAAGGACACAGACCTGGACACACACTTCACCCCCCTTCACTACAGCACTCCTCTTTCTCTTCCCACGGACTCTGGTAAAAGATAATCCCTGACTCTTATCTTTGGGGTAAGGACTTGACCTGACTTGCCAAAAGAGCATTTTGGGTGTTCTTCTTCCTTACCAAGATTAGCCCTCTGAAAATATAACATCCATGTGGAAATTGTCATAAAAATGCTTTGTATCGTTTCTCTCCTTTCTCTTTTCATTTTTCCCTCCCCTCTCCTCCCCTTCTCCCTTTCCATCTTCCATTATTCATTGGGAACATGAATTTCAAAAGGACAATTAGTGTTAGGATTTGGTTTGTCAATTTGCAGTGAAGCATTAATTCCATTGGCTCTAGAGTCAGACTGTCTTGAGCACAGGTTGGCATACTTTCTCTGTAAAGGACCAGATTGTAAATATTTTAGACTTTATAGTTCTTAAGATCGCTGTTTTAACTACTCATTTCTCATGTTGAGTCATAGACCATATGTAATTAAAATGGTGTGGCTATGTTCCCATAAATCTTTATTTATGGATAGTAAAATTTAAATTTCACATCATTTCCACATGTCACAAAATACTTCTCCTTTGAATTTTTCTCATCCATTTAAATATATAATCACAACTCTCCATAGCCCTTATAAAAGCAATTGACAGGGGCACCTGGGTGGCTCAGTGGGTTAAAGCCTCTGCCTTCAGCTCAGGTCATGATGCCAGGGTCCTGGGATTGAGCCCCACATTGGGCTCTCCACTCAGCAGGGAGCCTTCTTCCCTCCCCCTACTCACCCCCCCACCCGCCTCTCTGCCTACTTGTGATCTCTCTTTCTGCCAAATAAATAAATAAAATATTTTTTAAAAATTGGCATACTAGAGTTGGCACCAAATCTATAGGTTATCTTCCTCCATTGTAGAGTTAAATACAATCCCATCACCTGCCACTTGTGTGACCCTAGTCAAGTTACTAGCCTTGCAATTTTCCTCATCTGTAAAAGAGGCTCAATTGCTTTATTGACCCTAGCTAGCTCTTGGGTAGTTTTGAGGATTAAAGATATTAATATATCCAGAATACTAAATATTGCCTTATATATAGCAAGCATTCAATAAATCTTATCTAAATATTAATAACATTTTACACTAGTTTATGTCTATGTACTTTAACTTGCCCCTATTAGTAATTTATGAGACAAATCCCATTATAGCTTACTTCAAATTTCATTACATGAACTTGTCTAGAATTAAAAAAAAAATAGATGAATTATATTTTAATTAATTTTGACTCATTCAGGACAGCAACCATGAAAAAGAGGGAAAGAAAGAAAGAAAGAAGAGAGGGAGGGAGGGATGAAGGAAGGAAAGAAGGAAGGAAGAAAGGGGAAGGGAAGGAAGGGAAGGGAGGGAGGAAAGAAAGAAAAGTAGAGTTAACATTGATGGGTAGATAATTGTCTTATGATTGGTGCTAAGGACTTTTTTTAATATATAAATATATTTTTAAATTTAATATTTATTTAAATCTTTGTCATATACTGTCCCACTTTATCCACTGGAGAAACCAAGGCTAAGTGAGTAAATAACTTGAATAGCACAAAGATAAGTTAATTGGCAAATCAAGACAAAAAAGTGTTTAAACTCAGAGGCATGGATCTTTCTGTTACTATGATAGGTTTGCCTAGAGAAGCTACAACTGAAGCCATTCAATATTGTTTATTTACATAATTCCTACTGTAAATTTAATAAAAAACAAAAGCATATATCGTAATTAACCATTTTTTATTAGTAAACATTGTATTTTCTATTTGCTAACTTTGTTACAAGTAAAAATTAACTTAGCTTTAGGAAAAAAATGGGTTTACTGCAAGGACACTGAGCTTTTCACAGAATTCAAGGGTGGACGGAACCCCCAAGCCTGAGGAAAGGTAGGTCTGGGTCTGCTACGTAGCAGTAGGTCTAAAGACCTGCTCTCTGAAGTTCTGCTTCTCAAGTTTAACATGCAAATGAACCTTCTGGGGACTTTATTACAATGAAGCTTTGTGTGTGATAGGAGAAGCCTAAGCGTCTGCATTTTTAACAAGCTCCCAAGTTCTGTTAATACGGCTGGTCCTTGGCAACTCTGAGTAGCCATGTTCTGAAATACTCCATTTAACATGATTTAGCAACAAATCATTTCCCCAGGTTTTGACTCACATTTTCCTATTTTTTGTTCTTTGATCTATATTATGCACCATATGCACATATAGATGTGATTTTCATGCACACAAGATTTTATTTTTGTATTTATTAGCAAAACTCTTCACTTTTTTAAAAAAATCTTTTCCCCCCATCATTTCTTTCTTTGAGATAAACCCCATTCCTAAAGTCATTGTATTCAATGCAACTCATTGAATTCTCATGGGGAATAAATTCAGAAGTTTCTAATGTTAAAACAATAAAATACAACTTAGAAATATGAGGAAGAAAGTAAGTAAATCAACCCATAAAGATATATCAATCTCCTACTAAATTCAAGACATTTGAATTAGATGTATTGAAAATATAAATAAAAGAACATCCTTATTATCTCATACAATGTATACATTCATTTAGGGTCATTTCTTATCTTTTAATACGGTAATTTCTGAATTTGATGTAGTGGCTGATCATGAAAATACATATGGTTTTTGAGAAATGGAAAATTCCATCTAAATCAAATCAGTTCTTTAAGAGTTGCAGGGATGATGGTTGGAGTTCTATGGACTGGAGTTTGCAAACCTGTCATGTCATTTCTTATGTGTTACAATGGCTATGCCATTAGATTTCACAAAATTTGTCTTGTCTTTCAATGGTAGGCTCTGTTTTCTCAATCAGGCATATGAGCAAACAGGAATATGGCAATAATTACTTGATAAAAGGATTTGTTCTGGGGCATCTGGGTGGCTCAGTAGTTAAGTGTTCCACTCAGATCCTGATCCCAGGGTCCTGGGATGAGTGCCACAGTGGGCTCCCTGCTCAGCAGGAAGCCTGCTTCTCCCTCTCACACTCCCCCTGCTTGTGTTCCCTCTCTCGCTGTGTCTCTCTGTCTCTCAAATAAATAAATAAAATCTTTTAAAAAAAAGAATTTGTTCTATTAAGATATGTCTTTATTCAAATAGAAAGTATAGTTGTAATTATTAATATTCATTATTTCCTAAAACTGTCAACTAATATTCATTTTTGTAACTTGCTAATTTCTCTAGAAAAGATAACTCTTTCCTATTTTTCTTTAATCTTTCAAGAAAACAAAACAAAGAGATGAAGATATGAGACTCTGAGACCATGTTTTCTACAATTCTCTTTTATTATACCCCAAGCTACATCTCCAGCTGCTTCTGTATACTTTACTTATAACTTACTGTTAATCTTATGTATGGATTAAAAAGAAAAGGCATCAGTTGCTTAAATACTTCTTAACTGCTTTAGAAAACCATCAAGGGTTTTAAAAACTGATCTCTTTCCAAGACTTGATTTTAATTTTTAAAGAGTAAGAACTCTTTCTTCTCTGAATATTTAAATCTGTAGAAGACATAGAGGTAGCCAAACTTAAGCAACGATATCAAACAAGTTTATCACAGATTTTAAAGGCTGACTAGGAAAACAGCACAGAAGACTCAAGCAATTTGCCTTTAAAATCTTAATTCTTTGGAAGCCTGCTCCATTGTAACCAGTTCTGTCAATCCATTCCCTAGAAACTAACTGGAAGCTTCCGGGTTACTAGAAAATGATCCAGTTCGTCGTGCCTGAATGACATTTGGTGATGGTGGTTATAAGAACTTCCTTACTTTCAGGCATGCTGTATGATTGTTCACCAATTGGTGGTCCCATACCAGAGTTCACTGTAAATGTCCTTTGTCCCAAGACAATTGTCTTTGTTTGTAAATGCCGTTTGTTCCATTACCAGATATATCTCAAAATACAAGGGTACCATTTAAGTCTCAGATGTGCTTTTTGGAGCAGTCTTCATTTTCAGAAGTCCCTTCCTGGTGCAGAAATATATCACTGGGGGAGAGGAGGGTGCCACATGTTTAGAAAATTAAAACTAATGGCTTAAATCAAGGTACATTCTAATAGACTGCAGCATTGACCCAAAAAATCAGTCTCTCTGTACAGTTTTTTGAAGTATGGCACTGTCAGTCTACCTGCGAGTTGACACAGGCTATATCATAGTGTTAGGAGTCTCGACCAATACAATCATAATGGCATTTTAACTTTCTTCTAGTTCCCTCATCTCCTTGCCCTAAATATGAGATCATTGTCTCTGAGAGGTAGAACCTCTAAATTTAAGCCCCAGAAGGCTATGATGCCAAGTGAAAAATAATTTTGAAATTAGATTTTGGTTCTTGCTGAGCCTCAGTTTTCTCACTCATATTACGGATATGCTAATACCTCTTATATTCCAGACTGAATGCAACAACACACATATACATGTGATCTGTCTAGTATTTGATCCAGAGAAGAGGCTAATGTTAATAGCTGGTATTTTATCATTAAATTATAATCTTTATCACTTACTGGCGAGTATATACCAACGTGACTTCTTGGTAATTGTCTGAATATCTGAATATTCTATTTTCAGAAATAGAAGTTTTTTAGGTAAGTTACAGTTTTCATAGGAAGTTGAAATTTAAAGTGGTTTACTGTTAAGAATTGATGGGCTCTAGGTAATGGTGTTTTGGTACACTCGTTCTCCAAAAAGAAAAGAACCCTTATTTGTAGTGTTTGCAGATTTCTGTGGTCTAAACACTCCCCCCATGGCCAATTTCAAGTCACTGAGCCTCGAGTGTGGAAGACATGCACAGTCAGGTCTCATGGGCTGAGACGCACTGGCTCCTTCCTGCACACGCCTGGCTCTAGGTCAAGTGAATGATGGCCAGTTATTGGAATGACCAATTCAATAAATAACAAACTCAGCAAATGACCAACTCATCCAATGACAAATACGTCAAATAACCTTTTTACAAAATGACAAATTTGTCAAAAGCCAATTTTCCAAAAGCTAACTTGGAGAAAAATAATGTGCCATATGATCAATTCCGAAGTGACCTTAGTTACAAAACATATCAAATACCATAAAGAGAAACTGGGACAATTTCTTCAGCCATTGTGCCTTGTCAAGAAGCAGACAAATGCAGAGGCAGGGGGGAAAACGATTAAAATGTAAAGATAGGTACTTGTACATATCGGAATATTTATCTAAAGATAAAATGTGCTGGCTGAAATATGTGACATGCACATTAAACCAAGCTAGACTAAAGATTATATAGCTAAAAAGCTGAGAGGCAATGAATAATTAAACTTTGAGGAGAAAATCCTAATCAATTTGACAATTTGTTCATTTGCTATTTGCTCTTTCAATCAACAGACAATTTGAATTTTCAGTGAATTGGCTTTATCTGAATTTATTCTTATTATTTTTATGTCCTTACCCCCTGAAGATCCTGAAACACAGAGACTATTAGTAACAGCAAATTTAGTAGTCAAGGTCTTGATATGAACTTCCAGCCATTTTTAAAGGACTATTGTCAAGTCACATGGATATTTAGTTGATTCATTTTATTTTTAAGTGGGCTCCATACCCAGCATGGAGCCCAACCTGAGGCTCAAACTCATGACCATGAGATTAAGACCTGAGCTGAGATCAAGAGTCAGACGCTTAACCAACTGAGTCACGCAGTGACCCCGGATGTCTAATTATTTTAAATGTAACTCTGTACATTAAGGATAGGAGAGCTAGGGAAATACAGAATCTAATTTTTCTTGTTGTACAGTTTGTGTTAATACAATCTAAATGTAATTGAACTTATATAACTCACGATGAACAAATTATTGACTATTTAGACTGTCTTTATCTCATCTCTTTCTCCATCTTCCCTTTCAGTGGACATCTGTAATATACCCCCAATAATGCAGGTATATGCCCTTAACTACTTACAAGTTACACACACCCCTCAGGAGCGCAATGTCCACAAACTCTTTACTTTTTCCTCAGTCTCATTAGCCCCAGAAAATGGCACCTTAGAAAGTATCTTAGCCGAGATGCTGCGATCTGAAAGGGACTGTGAATGTCATTTAAATTATATTGGGTTTTATTTATAGTGAAATGAAATCCCAAAGAGGTGTACTGATTTACTGAAACTCACAGGGAAGTATTTATTCATGAGCTTTTCACTTGCAATAGAATATTTGTGACCATAATTTCTTTGTAGCTCCTCCAGTCAAAAGATGAACTCTATTTATCTATCCCCTCGAATATAGTCTGGTCTGATATCTTGCTTTGGACAACAGAATGTGGTAGAAGTCATGTTGTATAACAAGACCTCATGTTTTATAATTTTTAATAAGGGGAAATGCCTTAATCCAAATAATAAGCAAGTGGGTAACTGTAGGATTAATCAGATAAATGAGAAAAATATTTTGTGGCAGAAATTTCCGACTTCTGTTGATTCATATTATGCATCCAGCTGTTTATTTCAGCTGCAAAATGGTGTGAAGGTAGAAGCAAGGACTTGAAGTTAGAAAAGCTAGGTCCCATTATGATTGTATAGCTTCTAAGTTGTATAACTTTGGGCACATGATATAGTGTTACCAGTTTCAGTTTCCTCCCCTGTAACATGATGTTAAATTTTTCTAATGTAGTGGCACCAATCTGACCACATTATTTAGAGGATTAGAAAAAAATGCAGTTTATTTCTACACTTTCAAGTAACTCGAATAAATGACAGCCTCTGTTATCCTTCCACAAAGTGGTATTCTATTTCTTTTCTAGAATTTTATGAATGCCCATGGCTTTCTAGCTCATCTCATCAAAGGGTAGCACATAGGAGAACACAACTGTGGAGTCACAAATGACTTTGTAATTAGAACATAAGCTCCATGAGGAAATGAACCATGTTATTTTCCTTGTTCTATACACAGACCTTAGAACAATGGTTAGGACATAGAAGATGCTCAGTAAATATAAATTAGTAGATAAATGGGCCCAGATACCTTTGTGATTAAGTCCAGAAGGCCTGAGAACAAAACACACAGGGGATGGGATTCAAATACACCCATGATGGATTCAGAGTCTATACCTAGCCCTTAATGACTGCCATGATGGCCCAGGGATGTCTTGGGGTCCAAGACCACACCAGTTACCTCTAAGACATAAGCAACTGCAGGAAAATGGGACAGACTAGCCTGCAATGGAGAAAGCAGGAGCACGGGCAGGGGAGGGACCATTCCGTAATTCTTAATTGCCAAACACCTGTGTTTCTCCCCTGCGGTAATTCGAGGAGGGCCACAGAGGAAGTGGACATCAGATATTTCAGAGGTACACTTAAAAACAATACAGGGGAGAGATAATAGCTCAGAAATAGAAACTTCTCTTTTTTCTCTTTTTTTTTTCACAAAAGGGAAATAAATAAGAGAAAAAAGTCATAAGTTAAGGAAAAAAACATTAAGAAGGTAAGAGTCATAAACCCTACCACCTTGAGATAATAACTCCTGAAGATGATTGCATTTTAAAACAAGGAATGCTTATCTACTCTAGATCCTCTTTTTACAGATGAAGGGACAGGGGCCCAGGGAGGCTGTTAACTTTTACAGAGTTGCATTCCAGTTCACTGGTGCATATATTGACAACTGAAAAAAGAATTGAAAGGAGAGTCTACCTTCCAGAAATGCATCACCAGTTCCTGCCCGGGCCCCTCCTGCCTGTCTGCTAATTAGTTAGCATTGATCCAAAACTTTGGGCCAAAAACATTTTCTAGAGCTGAGAGTTCCAATGATTTTGCCTTTTAAATATCAAAGTTAAAAATAACCTTTATAAAAACATTACACAAGGGCAACAAAACATTCCATGCTTGGCACCTATTAGGGAAACAAGCTTCTCTTCTCTGCAGATTTCCAGCTCTCTGATGCAGCACACACATGTCATGCCAGGTCAAACCCATTATAATGAATGGTGGGGGAAATAAAAAGGAAAATACTTTTTCCCCACTATAAGATGAAGAAAAATTAGAGTCAGGAAGTCCTTAAATGTATTTAACTTGGATCCAGTCATCAGATTTGGAAAGCACACTGAAATCATATTGCCTTGGCTCTCTGATGATTCATAGTGGTTTGTTGACTAGGTGTCTGGCAAATACTCTAGACCATTGCTACTAGCATGCTTGTCTAACAGATGTTAAAAATGAAACGCTGACAGTTTTTATAGTATAATTAAATCTCTCCTTATTTCTGAAGTGCTATTTAATTTAATTTTAATCAAAAGTAATAACCATCCATAATTGCTGTAATAGTGGCATTCACGTTCTATGTAAGGCATTACCTATTGTACTCTCGACAGAAGTCTTGCAATAGGAAAGCCTCTTACAAGGGGAGATGGAGAGGAGAAGGGAGTTGAGGGAAATTGGAAGGGGAGGTGAACCATGAGAGACTATGGACTCTGAAAAACAATCTGAGGGTTTTGAAGGGGCGGGGGGTGAGAGGTTGGGGGAAACAGGTGGTGGGTATTAAAGAGGGCACAGATTGCATGGAGCACTGGGTGTGGTGCAAAAACAATGAATACTGTTACACTGAAAAGAAATAAAAAAAAAATAGAAAACAGTACATTACCAAAAAAAAAAAAAAAAAGTCATCTTGGAAAAGTCTCTCTTAAAAAAAAGAAAAATAGGAAAGCCTCTTGCTAAAGGAGTTTTGATGCTTCCAAGCAATGAGGATATTCAAGACGATAAATCTTCAGGTTGTCCCATAAAATGTTAAAAAGGCCATGAGGTTAAGGCTCCAATATAATGTTGTCAGTTTCTTGCCTTTGTAACTGAAATGAGAGGATTTTTTTTTTTTCTTAGAAGGGCTGTGTTATGAATACACATACTAGAAAGAGGTGATTTTTTTCATTAAGCTGATGAAAATAACTATTGGTCTCTTAGTCCATTAGCATAGCTATAATAAAATACCACCAATTAGTTGGCTTATCAACACAGAAATTTATTGCTTACAGTTCTGGAAGCTGGAAGTCCTGTACCAGGGGTGTCTGTGTGATCAGGTTCTGCATCTGGTGAAGGTGTACTCCCGGTATATACATGGCTATCTTCTTCCTGTAGCCTCACATGGCAAAGGGGCTAGGGAGCTCTCTAAGGTCTCTGTTTTAAGGACACTAATCCCATAACTGAGGGTCTGCCCTCATGACTTAATTACCTCCCAAAGTCTCCCCTTCTTAATACCATCACCAAGGGCATTAAGTTTTTGACATTTAATTTGGGTGGAGGGACACAAACATTCAGTGTATGGCAATTACTAAGAAGTCACTGAACTTAACTCACAAATATTTATCCATTGGTTTGGTTATGAGCATGGCTTAGATATGTGTAATGCTTAGGATAAAATGGAATCATACAGACATACACACAAACACACACACACACACAATCCAAGTATGCCTACAACCTTGTGACTCCAAATTGAGATGAGCAAAGTACAGTGGCTATGGAAGCAAGCAGAGTTACTATGTCAGCTAAATTTGCACTATATCACTATATTCCTAATTATACAGCCAACTGACCCCCAATACAACAATAACATTAGGTGAAATTCTGTACCTGTAAAGTAAGCTAAAATAAGAGGCTGACATGCAAATGGTATAGCTAGTTTTTTTTTTCTTGGGGGAAGATCTGGAAAGGAATTTAAGAAGAGCAGAACCAACAAGTAATGAAGCTACAAATAAGGGAAATTTTGTATGGACAAAAAAGAAAGTATCAAGTTAATTCTGTATGCCTGTGGAAATTTCTGGTACCAAATATTTTAAAAATTTTATTTCACCTACTAACCATTTTTTCAAATCTGGGTGATTAATGGTTTATGCACTCATATAACCACATGGACTCACCCATACTCCTCTTTGGTAGCACCATTTAGAAGAAACTTTGGGACATCAAGTGGAGGAAGCTCTTTCCCTGGGTGGCCTGTACAAAAAGACCTGAGATTAGAGCCATTGAACCAGCCTAGAACTTCGACTGCTTTTCCTGTCCTTATATTTACCATGGCTTGCCACCACATAGAGGAGTATGAGAGAAGAATAAGGAAGAAATCCTGGAATTTTAATATACTTAAACAGTGAAGATATTAATAAAAAGTTAAAATCAATACAATAAAGGTGTATGAGATGATAATGCAATTTCTATATACAAAAAAAATGATAAAGAATCAATAATGTCAAAACAAATTATATAAGGAGAAAAATACTCAGAAAATTTTGCATACTCACTATATTAGTTTTTATTGCTATGTTACAAATTATCCAAGAATTCAGTGATGTAAAACAAGAAGTATTTCTTATCTCATAATTTCTATGGATCAGGAATCAGGGCATGGCTTAGTTGGATACCGTTTGTTAAAGATTTCTCATGAGGTCACAGTCAGGGGGTTTTGAAGACTCAACTAACTAAATTTGAGGGAAGAGTAGTTTTTCAACTCATTCACCCAATTGTTGTCATGGCTATAAAACCTCAATCTTTGACTGCATGGGTCTCTCCACAGGCTGCGACACAACATGGCAATTGGCTCCTCCCAGAGTAAGAGAGCCATGAGGCTGTAAGTATTCAACATGGAATCCATAGCCTTTTGCAACCTGACCTTGGAAGTGACATCCTGTTATTCCTGTCTGGTATATTCTATTCTATCCCTGAGAAATGAGCCATTATTTAATTCTCACTGGAAATCTGTGTGGTAAATATATCATCATCCCTGTTTTGTAGATGTAGAAACCAAAGCCCAGCTAATTCAGGTAAGTATACCAAACTGAATAATTCTGAGTAGCAAAAACCAGGATTCGAATCTAGGCAGGTGGCTGTAGAGTCTGAAGTCTAAATACCATGTTGCATGCATTTCCATATTGCTTAAATTTAACACAGGTGATGATAATGGCGTTTTTGATGGTGCGAAAGAGCAGTCATTTGCTCAAGTCTTAACTAGAATGTTTCACCATGAGAACATCTCCAGGATGTGTGTTAAGGAGAGGCAAGAAGCTTAAATACTTGTTAGGAAAGACTGAGGGACTTCACTCACAGTTCAGGTTGGTCTGTGAAGTATTAACTATTCATGATAACACTTTGGTTGTATTAACACAGGACAGGGTGGAGAAGTAGAAAGTCTGGGATCACAGTTTAGCATCCAATCATTGGATGATATGATTGAGCAGGAGAGGTGAGGAGGAGTAACTGAAACTAAGTTTGCCTATGCCCTGATAAATGTTTCAGCTCCTCGAGATCTAATAAGTGTACGTTTTCTCTGTATATGGTATTGTCTTATATATTACTTGTTTTTCCCCACTCCAGAAATGCTATCCATCATTGTCTGGGGGCTGGACCTCATCACAACCATATAAAACCATAAAAATAGTGAAGAATCCTGGAAGGGAATGAGTCAGAGAGGGAATTCACAAACTCTTTCTAGCCTCATCATGTCTTATTTGAAAACTGGATTAATAAAACAGAAACTACCACCATCACCAACTTCAAGGGGAGAGATCCAGCTGTACAAAAGTATGTGTGTTTGGCTTGGAAAGAGCCAAAGAGTTTTCAATCAAAAAACCCTTTTCTTGTAATTTGTCTTCCAAAACAGAAATCTAAAGACTCCGACAAAAAAATGAGACTTCTCACCTTGGCTATTTTTATCTTTACAATTGATTTTTCTTAACAGAATGGATTTCTGTTCTACACATGCTCTAATACTATTGAAAAATGCTGGCGCTCTTCAGGAGGATGAAAATTTAACACTATTGTGGAGACGTGGAAATGGTAATATGTAGCTGATTATTCTAATAGGCAACAACAATCATAGAGAACTAGATAAAAACAAAACAGAATAAAATGAAACACACACAAAAACCACCCACCATGTCCAGTCTACTCCCAAAGCTCCCATAAGAAGTTGAGTAGCAAGTTACTTCTTCCTTTTGGGCCTCAGTTTCCTCCCCTAAAAACAAAGAAGTTATTTGGAATTGATAATTTCTAAGGTCCCTTTTCAGCTTAAATATTTTATGGCTCTAAATTATTCAAACTTGGTAAGTATCAGTACATTCTGAGCTTGAGTAGGGAAAGCAGTTTCATGGAGCCTTCATGGAATACCTATGTGAAGCTTTCCCATAATTAGGATTTCATAAAAGAGTAACATTATGAGAATTATTTTTTCTTACTTATTTACTTAATTAATTAAGTGAAGCCATCTTTTAATCTTGTTTTGTTGGGGGATTTATGAAAAGTGAGGAACAAAAAGAAATAAAAGCTAATATATGTCATCCATCACCCTGTAAAAAAAAGATAATATATATATATTTTTAGGTAGGCATCACACACAGCATGGAACCCAACATGGGGCTTGAACTCATGACCCTGAGATCAAGACCTGAACTAAGATCAAGAGTTGAGAGCTTAACCAGCTTAGCCACCAAGGTGCCCTAAAAGGATAAAATTTTAATACCAAAAAGGAAGAACAAAATATCAGAACAAAGCACATAGCTTCAAAATTAAATGTAGTAAAAACTCACTACACTGACCCTTTTTTTCCTCTTGTTGCAACACTGACCAAAAAAATTCTATCCCCAGACTGCTTTTTTGGAATGTTAGGAACAATTGATCAGTTCTGTCATGTTTCTCCTCCTATACTCACACTTGGGTGAGAAGCTATTGTGTTCATAAATCACAAAGCCTCCTTTATCTCCACGCTTCTATCATTTTTGGCCTCTCCTGATAGTCATCTAGCCAATCTGAAAAATATTGTCTGTCTCTGAGAACAGTTGAGACTAGTGTCAAGAATACCAAACATAGACAAGAATATAGAAGCAGAAATTCCAAACATTGCTGGTAAAAATGGTACAACTCTTTGGAAAACAGTTTGGTGGTACGTTATAAGCAAAATCTAGACTGTCAGTATGACTGAACCATGCCATTCCTAGGTGTTTGTTTACTCAAGGAAATCAAATAATGTGCATATACAAAGACTTGTACTCAAATACCCATAGCAATTTTATTCATGACAACCCTGATTTGGACAAAAAAAAAAAAAAAAATGCCCATCCACTGGTAAGTAGATCATCAAATCAGAATGTCCTACCACGGTGTAGTACTCAGCAGTAAAAAGGAATAAAGTGTTGCTGCATGTAACACCCTAGACAAATCTCAGAAAAACTTTACACTGAGCAAAAGAAGCCAGATATAGAAGAATCTCTCTTGCATAATTGCATTTAGATGAAGTTATGGAATAAGCAAAAGTAACTTACAGCGACAGAAATCACGTAAGTGGTTGCCTGGGGTGGAGGGCAGTGGTGGTTGATTCTAACGTAGTGGTTACATGAGTATATCGGCCTGTCAAGCTCATCAGACTGAATATTTCAAATGTGTGCACTTTATTATATGTAAATGACACTTAATATTAGTTTTAGAAGGCAAAAGAAAAATACGGATTCAAAATTTAGACTTTTCCCCCCAAACTTGATATATCTTTTTTTACTCATAAATAAAATAATAGAAATATAGAGTCATTTCATACCTAAAAGATTTAGGGGAAAATGAGAAAAAAATGCAAAATATGCAGTCATAAAGTTGATTTAATGCACGTAGTCATTTCAATATGACTTGCTTTGAGGCAGAAGTGACATGCATGTTCCATTTTAGTTTGTTCTTTTAAAAAACACATGCTAGCTAAAGGTAAAATTTGTAAGTGTACTTCCTTAGGCTACTTTTATTATCTCTAATCTATTGTTATAAATGCACATATAACTTACTAATGTGTAGATGCATGCTATTGAAACATCCTGCCACCTCCCTTAGGGGATCAAGAATAGGGGTCATAGTATACGTCTGACAATACCTAGCAGATTGCCTTCTGTTACTGAATATATTGAATTGTATTAAGTTGAATTGAAATGAGCTGAATCAAAAATAGTAAGATAAAGCGTAAAGAAAGGGCACTAAGCTAGCACTTAAGAGCCTTGTGTTCTAGCCCTGGTTCTGCGTCTGTATAAACTTGAATGAGTTACTTCGTTTCCCTGAACTCCATTTTTCTCATTCATTACAGAAACATGTTGAGGCGTACTCTGTATCCAACCCTGATCTGGAAGCCAAGGAAAAACCCAAGGAAGGCCTGGCCCCGAACAGAATGCTGATGACAGGTGGCGAAGACGTCTTTCCAGAATTATGACACAACAGTGCAGCAAGCACCATGATGAAGAACACGAAGGAAGGTAGACATAGTTGCCAGGTCGTGCCCTAAACTCAAGCGGGGAGAGGCCACAGAACTGAGGAGCACACCCTGAGAGTTGCCCCAGATTTTTATCACTGAAAACCCTTGGGTAGGTAAAAGCCAGAAGCATCCTTACATATAAGGGGAATTACAGTCTAGAGTAGGAGATGTCCAGATGTACATATGTTGAAAGGAAGCAGGTGTTATCATCCTGGATAAGCCCGGCCTTTCTCCACCCCAATGGAAGGTAGGGATGCAGCAGTGATCACCAATGGCAGCCAGAGGCAGGTGGGTGACTTCAGCACTGTGCTAGAGCTCGGCCAGGCAAGAAAGCCGATGGTGGGAGCAGACAGAAAGTCCTGCTACGGAGTGTTCCTTCTTCCCAGGCCTTCCCCATGTTCTGAACTGAGCAGTGTCAGCACATAGTGGCCATCGATAGAAAAAGGCAGAGATGAGGCAGAAGTACTTTCAGTGTGCTGAGGGGCAGGATACACTGGGCATCAGAGAAGCATACGAGTGCTTTGGTCCAGATGTCACTCCAGGGATTCCTTCCCATGAGCTGCCCTCCCTAACATAGATACCAGGAAGCACACAGACCAGTGCCTCGCTTTGGTTTCTGTCCCACAGGCTGGTCGAAGTCACACATGGTCCTTAAAACACGAAGCTTTCAAAGAAAGACAATGAAGCATCTGAAGAATGCAAAAAATTACAGATAAAATAGACAAGAAAATATAATACATCAACAAACGTGAACCAAGGAAAGATAAAGGGGCAGGGGTGGTAATTTAAATATTAGAAATAGAGTTTAAGTCTGAAAACATAATATGTGAAAAACTTAATCCATAGTTTGGTAAATGGAACAATAGAAATAGAATATTCCACAGTCATTACCATATACCTGACCATATGGCCTCTATAAGAAACAACTAACAATAATTTTCAATTTATTTTTTTATTCTTCTTCTGTGAATGGTGACTTTCATGGTGTTTTCCCTTTTTTTTGTTGTATTTTCTGTCTTTTGTTTGCTGATTTGTATTCCTAGCAAAGTAAAAGGATTAGTTTTTTCTCATTTATAATCAATGTAAAATATTCTCCACTCTTCTGCTTTTACATTTACTGTTTTTGTTGAATGGAAATACTTTATTTGTATCCTTTCAAATCCATCAACTATTTTCTTCAACTATTTCCTTTGTGCCTTTAAATCTCTTTTTTAAAATTTCTTTAGGGGTGCCTGGGGGGTTCAGTGGGTTGAGCATCTGCCTTTGGCTCAGTTCATGATCCCAGTGTCCTGGGATTGAGCCCCATGTTGGGCTCTCTGCTCAGCAGGGAACCTGCTTCTCCCTTTCCTTCTATCTGCCCCTCTGCTTACCTGTGCTCTCTTTCTGTCAAATAAATAAATGATATTAAAAAAAATAAAGTAAAATTCCCTTATTAAATCCTTCCTAATTTATATCTTCTATTATTACCTTTATAATTTTACTGTACTCTTTTAATTCTTTAATATATGGAGACCAATATTGCCCATGCATGTGGTGTAATGATCAATTTACTTTGGAAATGCACTGAGTTTATAGATGAATAGGGGGAGAATTTATGTCTTAATGATATTTAGTTTTTTTTGGATCCATTAACATGACATGTGTCTACATTTCTAAGAAATGCTAATGTAATGTGTCTATGCTTTTTAGTAAGCAGGGAAATTAAAATGACAAATAGAAGATGCCATTACAGTCCCACCAAAAATTAGTAAAAATTGAAAAGACTGATATTGTGAAGTTTTGGTAAGAATTTGTAGCAACAAGATTTTCATTCACTAATAATGAGTGGTGCAAATTGATAAACCACTGTAGAAATTTGATATTATCATTAGTGTTGGACATACCCGAAGCATATAGATACACTAAACATAACCTAGAAATTTCACTTCTGAGTGTGTATCCTAGATATTTACCAAAATACTTGTAAGAATAACCATATTACTTTATTTGTCCTAGCTCAAAGCTGAAAAAAATCCCTATTAAGGTGATTTTTTTACTTTGAAAGAAAAGTGCTATATTCATCTCAATAGATGTCAATAAGACATTTGACAAAATTCAACACTACTCTTGGCAAAACCACTCAGTAAACTAAAAATAGAAAATAAATGTTTAACATTATAAAGTATGTTGCTGAGAAGCCCACAGTGAGCACTTTACAACTTAACTGAAAGTTTTTCTTAAAAAAAATGGGAATAAGATAATGTTGTCTATCAACACTTCTATTAACCAATGAATTGGAAGTGCTAGATTAGAAAGTAAGGCAATAAAAACATAAATAAAAATATGGAGATTAGAAAAAAATAAATAAAACTTTATGTATATATTATGTGATTATATGATTAATTAAAACACTACCATAAATTATTAGGATTTTTCACAAATTATAAGTTTTTAAAAATTTATTTGAGAAAGAGAGAGAGAGACAGACAGAACTAGCAGGGAGGGGGCAGAAGCAGAGGGACAAGCAGACTCTTCCCTGAGCAGGGAGCTAGCCCCTTACAGGGCTCAATCCCAGGATCCCAGGATCATAGAAATTCTTTTCTAAAATTTGTGATTAAAAAAGTTATTGTCTGAAACTATATTGGTTCTTCTACATCCATAAGACAACAGAGAAATGTAGTTTAAAATACTCTTTATAATTGTTGCAAACATGTAAATAACCTAGGAATAATTCTAAAAATACATGTGTAAGAAATTTACAAGCAGGTTTTTTTAATGATTAAGAGCTATTACAGGAGACCATACTATAAGTTATGAGATAGACTGTGTTCATTGACTAAAAAACAAAATCTTAATGTTACAATTCTCCTAAAATTGATCTAAACATTTAATTCAATCCAAACCAAAACCCAATAGTTTTTTTTGTTTGTTTGTTTGTTTTAATTTACATGTAGAATCCAAAATGGGTGTAGATGAGCAAGGATCCAGAAATGAATAACATGAATCCTGGAAAGGAAACAGGAATGTAAACTGGTCACAAGGATTTATCATACATCAGTAGTAATGAAGAAAGCCCAGCATTGAATGTGGATGGACAGAATAATGTAAAACAATAGAGCATCAGAACAAAGAATGACAGAACTCATAGTGAAGATCATTGATTAAAAGATAGGCTTAGCAGTAAAACTATTAGGATAACTATTATGTAGATTAAAAAGAATGAAGTTTGTCCTCCTAGATGTACTGTATGTAAATATTAATTCCAGTTAAATGAAGATTTAATTGTCAAAACAAAACTAAAATTTCAGAAGACAATGTGAAAGAATATCAAGACCTTAGATAGAGAAGTATTTTTTAAACAGGACAGTTTAACACTAAAAACAAAAGAATAGATTTTATATATATAATTTTTTTTTCAAAATAAACAAACTTGCTAATCAAATCTCACAAAAGATCAAGAAAAGACAAGTTACAACGGAAGAAGTTACTTAAAACATGGATAACAATGAATTTGCATCCAGAACATATAAAAGAAAAATAGTCTGCATATCAATAACAGAAAAATAGAAAAACTAACAAAAGTCTTGGAAGGGTAATTTATTGAGAAGCATTCACAAGTAGCCAATTGATATATAAAAAAGATGTTCGATCTCAAAATAATCAGGGATTTTTCAAATTAAAGCCACAATGAAATAACATTGCCATCTGGCAAATTGGCAAAGATGAAGTCTGACAATGAGTAGTGTAGGTAAAGAATAAGAAAAATAATCACATACTGCTAGTGGGAATATACATTTAAAAAAAAAGAAACAGGAAAAATAGCATTATGTTGGAAAAATAAAAAGTGTGTACTGTAAGTTCTATAAATTCCCCTTCTAGCTTTATAACATGGACGTCATCTTGCAAACATGCCCCAGAATAAAAGTACAAAATGTCCATTGCAGCACTGTGTATAATAGCAAAAAGTCTGAAAAAAATGAAACGTTCATTAATAATAGGGTAAGGTTGCCTGGGTGGTTTAGTTGGTTAAGCATTGGACTCTTGATTTGCACTTGGGTCATGATCTTACTGTCCTGGGACTGAGCCCCACATCAGGCATAAGTTTTTCTCTCTCCCTCTGTCCCTCCCCACTCTTTCTTTCTCTCTCTGGGGAAAAAAAAAAAAGAAGATAATAAAGTAGATAAATAACAATAATCATATAATGAAAAACTAGACACCAGTGAAAATGAATGAGACTTCTACCCAACAACTTGGATGATTTTTTTTTAAGATTTTATTTATTTATTTGAGAGAAAGTGAGAGAGGGAGAACATGAGAAGAGGGAGGGTCAGAAGGAGATGCAGACTCCCTGCCAAGCCGGGACCCCGATGTGGGACTCAGTCCCGGGGTTCCAGGATCATGACCTGAGCCGAAGGCAGTCGTTTAACCAGCTGAGCCACCCAGGCACCTGGCACGGATGATTCTTGAAACATATTATTGAATAAAGAGAAGTTTAGAAAACTTTCTATATTGCACAGAATTTTCAGGAATGTACAAAATTAAATAGTATATTATTTTGAGATTTAAAAATAGTCACAGAAACTAAAAGAAAATCAAGGGGAAAATACTTAGGGAGTACAAGAGGGAAATTTAAAAAAAAAATTATGAAGTATAACAGAGAGGAGCCTTGGCAGGACTAGTGATCCCTGAACTATGAACTGAAATGTGTGATGATTTCAGTCCACCCAGATAATTACAGATTCCAGGGGAACAGAAGAAGACATCATCCTGGTTAAGGACAAAGAGATGATTGGTATTTTCATGATTAGCAGTCGCTCTATACCCTGCTATGATGCCCATGCCTTGGGCAATCGGATAAAATAGAGATATTGATGGAGTCTCTGTAATTTCTTTCATGTATAACTTTAAAAAACTCTGTAAAATGGTAAGAGTTCAGATAATCATCAGAAATGAAGAGTGTAGAGATGAGGTGACATCAGTACCACTGACTTGCCATATGTCGACCAAGCTCACAATCATATTAAGGCTTAAAAAATATGGGGGGGGGCTGTTCTATGCCATTCATATTTCGGTTATGCAGTGTTGGCCCTAATACTTATATCAAGAGTGACTGAAGGAGTAAGTGTCTTCACACATCTCTGTAATTCTGTAGTCTTGCCACTGTTTTGGACTGGGCATATTCATCTTGGGGCTTGGTGTGGTGTTGCTTTTGTTTTCCTTAAGGCCAGTGGTAGTGGACTCTCTGGGTGGTCTCTAAATAGAGGAGATGGTGGCAAACTGAGCGAAAGATATTTTCATCTTTAATCTTTAACTAACCTTCACTGTTCCTGATGCTGAGCTGTCATGTTCAAACAGCTTCCAATTGGTAACCCATCACTCAGAGGACAAGAAGTCCCTACATGGTGTGCAGAATGTGAGCATGATACCAGGTTCAGGTGTTGTTTCTAGAAGCTCAGAAATCAGTTGCTGAGACAGCATGTGACAGGTGTGTGATATCAGCTACCTGGTCTCCCGTAGAAGAGTAGACCTCAGACTCCCTCCTGCATGTTACACTCTGTGATTTTCAGTCATTTATTCTATATCCTTTCCCCATCAGCAATTCTTTCCATTCCTCCCTCCCCTCCACTCAGGGGATGAGGAAGGGCCAGAAAAGGATGTTTCTACGAATCACTGCAGCCTCTGAATCTCCTGGTGTCTTAAAAAACCCATGTCAAGGGAACGCATCCCTGCTGTTGAAGTCCTTTTGTACATAGGAGAAATTGATTTGACACTTGTAAATCTTCTTTACTTCTCTCACTTTCTTTTTCTCTCTCTTTCCATCTCTCAAAAATCTCCCTCCATTCCCATCTAGCAGAGTAGATCAGATACAATGAACAAGATTATCCAAAGTCACTCAGAGCCCTCCTAGCCTCCTAATGGCTGAAGTAAAAATCTGGCTACTTTAGACTCCTGTGTAATCCCCTGGCATAAAGTGGCATTCAGAACTCCCAGGGAGTGAGGTAATAACATCTATTTCTCCAGCAACAAAGCTTTTGGAGTTGCAGATAACCTTACGGAAACCTTATTCACCCAGCACAGAAAGGATGCAAATAAGTCAATATTCTGAGACACTGAAACACACCCCTCGAGCTATCCTTCTCTTTGATGGAAGTATTTCTAAGATGTAGTACATCCTTTCCTACCTTCTTGAGCTGAGCATTTGAAAGAGCATTATCGTTGTGACGGAGTTGTCATCACAGGTGTGCTATCTGTATTGTGCATTAATAGAATAATGCCCTCAAGAATTGAAGCGGGGTAGAGTTGCTCCTCCCACATTATATCCAGACTGTGATATTTCTTTCTTCGCATGTAGGAAGTTTCATTTCTCTACAATTTAAAGTAATTTTTCACAAACAATTAATAATATACTTCAATTGAGGTAAGAAAAATTGCTGTAAGAAAAACTATAAGACATTTGATCACATGAAATTACTTTTTTTTTTTCTGTAAGTATTTGATTTCTGGGTAGCTTACATATATTTATTTATTAAGAAAGGGCTTTTTAGGCACGCCTGGGTGGCTCAGTTGGTTAAGCATCTGCCTTTGGCTCAGGTCATGATTTTGGGGTCCTGGGATCCTGGGATCAAGTCCTGCATCAAACTCCTTACTCAGCGGAGAGTCTGCTTCTCTTGCTCTCCCTCTGCCCCTCAGAGAGCATGTGCTCGCTCTCTCTCCATCTCTCTCATATAGATAAGTAAAATCTTTTTTTTTAAGTCTTTTTAAAAAGGACCTATAAAACATATAAAATGAAGTTTGTAAAATTTACAAATCTTAAGTGTATAGACTTAAGCCAGATCCAGTAACTAATCTAGAATATTACAAAGCTCCCTTCAGCTATTTATCATCAGCAATATCTCCAAGAGGTAATCACTATTCTTTCATTATCAGTGGATTTTACCTGTCCCTGAACTTCACACACATGGGATGCTATGGTATGTACTCTTTAGCAATGACATCCTTGTTGTGATAATAATGACAGTGTCTATGAAACTCATCTATTTCGTTGCATGAATCAATAGTTGTTATATTTTAATGGCTGCATAGCCATCCCTTGTATGAAATTTCCTATAATTTATCTATTCTTTTATTAATGGGGATTTGTATAGTTTCCACTCTTGGCATATGGTGAATAAAACTGCTATGCACCTATAATTTGGTAGACATATGCACTTTCTGTTCTTGAACCCAAACCCAGAAATAGATAGCATTTTGTAAATACCACTAATATTTACAAAGTATCTGTAATGTCTTACGAAGTATCCGTAATGAATTTTATTCCCAACTGTGCTGTAGGAGAGTTCCGTTTCCATATCATGTCTTTTTTTTTTAAATCATTTTTTTAATTTATTTTCAACATAACCGTATTCATTGTTTTTGTACCACACCCAGTGCTCCATGCAATCCGTGCCCTCTCTAATACCCACCGCCTGGTTCCCCCAACCTCCCACCCCCCCACCTCTTCAAACCCTTCAGATTGTTTTTCAGAGTCCATAGTCTCTCATTGTTCACCTCCCCTTCCAATTTCCCTCAACTCCCTTCTCCTAACTCCCCATGTCCTCCATGCTATTTGTTATGTTCCACAAATAAGTAAAACCATATAATTGACTCTCTCTGCTTGACTTATTTCACTCAGCATAATCTCTTCCAGTCCCGTCCATGTTGCTACAAAAGTTGGGTATTCATCCTTTCTGATGGAGGCATAATACTCCATAGTGTATATGGACCACATCTTCCTGATCCATTCGTCCGTTGAAGGGCACCTTGGTTCTTTCCACAGTTTGGCGACCGTGGCCATTGCTGCTATAAACATTGGGGTACAGATGGCCCTTCTTTTCACTACATCTGTATCTTTGGGGTAAATACCCAGTAGTGCAATTGCAGGGTCATAGGGAAGCTCTATTTTTAATTTCTTGAGGAATCTCCACACTGTTCCCCCATATCATGTCTTGTAACTTTGTATCATTAATCTTTATTTTTAAAACTTGTAGTCATTTTGGTGGCTATGCAGTGGTATCTTTTTTTTTTTTTTAAATATTTATTTATTTATTTATTTTACAGACCAAGATCACAAGTAGGCAGAGAGGCAGGTGGAGGGTGGGGGTGGGAGGGTGGAGCTGGCTCCCTGCTGAGCAGAAAGCCCAATGTGGGGCTCTATCCCAGGATCCTGAGATCATGACCTGAGCTGAAGGCAGAAGCTTTAACCCTCTGAGCCAACCAGTTGCCCCTATGCAGTGGTATCTTAAGGTGGTTTTATGTCAGCATTTTAATTGTGATCTTTACAATAATTTTAATTTTGTTTTCATTGGTTTTGTTTTCTCATTTAGTACCTCCTTTATTAAACAATTTTAGTTGAACTTTTTATTTTGAGATACTTGTAAATTCACATGCAGTATAGATAGGTATTTGATTTTACTATTTCTCTAATACATCTCATATTTTGTCATTTTAATGTGTTTTTTTTGTTTACTCAATAATGAAGTATTTCATGTAAAACAAAAGTATATAGGCTTTTTAAGAATTTGAGATTTATAAGTAAATAAATGACATTTTTTTTAAATTTTATGTATTTATTTGACAGAGAGAGAGATCACAAGTAGGCAGAGAGACAGGAAGAGAGAGAGAGGGAAGCAGGCTCTCCGCTGAGCAGAGCCCAGAGCCCGATGGTAATAGCCACAGCAATAAAAACTAGTCTTGTGGGGCACCTGGATGGCTCAGTGGGTTAAACCTCTGCCTTCGGCTCAGGTCATGATCTCAGAGTCCTGAGATCAAGCCCCACATTGGGCTCTCTGCTCAGTGGGGAGCCTGCTTTCTCCTCTCTCTCTCTCTCTGCCTGCCTCTCCACCTACTTGAGATTGAAATAAATAATATCTTTAAAAAAAAAACCTAGTCTTGTAATATTCATTTATATGTTAGGAAAACATAGCCAAAATAGCCTATTTACTAGCTACCAAACACTTTCCCAAGTGTCTTCTATATGCCCTCAAACCCATTCTTATTTTGCCCTACAGTCTCTTCATTCCAAAATCATGTCTTCTTAGCATTAAATGTATCTTGTTTCCATCTAAAATTGCTTAGCTCCCCATCCTGAAAGGAAAAACCATCATACACTGCCCCTACCTCCTCAAAAAGCCAATTGCATGACTCTGCCAGTTCCATTTGATATCTCCTTATTCATATTTGTCCTTTCACAAACCAAGAACTTAAGTACTGTTGACATTTCACAGCTCACTAATCAACCATTAATGTTGACTTATTTGACTGATAACCCTACATAGGTGATGGTTCCTTCCATCTTCAAGGCTTAATGGATAGATACCTCTCCTAACACACACACACACACACACACACACACACACACACACACACACGCCACCCAGTTGGTAATCAGATATATACAAAATTTTGCATTCTCCATCTGTAATCTTCACATATGTTTTCAAAATTCATTTCGAAGAAAAATTATAAAATGAGCCTCCTTGTGTCAATGTTTTTACTACATAATCACTTCTTAATTAAATGCAATCTGGATAGTGTATTGTGAAAGAAACAAAGCTTCACGTTGAATTGCGCATTAAAAACTGTCAGTAGTATTTGTATTTGGTATAGTCTTATTGCAAACAACTGAGCAGGAAGCCAAGAGAGAACAAATTGCAGCTATCTCAAAAATCAAATATTTTGCTGAGTTTTTTAATGGTATGTATAAAATAAAATTTCAATTTAGGCTATCATTTTTATAGCATTAAGACTGAATTTAAAACTAAGGCCTATACAGATAAAATATGTTTAGTTCCGAGCTATTTGCTCCAAGTTCCCCTTTAAATAACATTGATCTGTTTTTAAGGAATTACTCACATGTCTGGCCTTATAATTTATCTTCTCAAAGAGTGGCTAATATGTTACTTGCTAGTCATTAGTCCATTAAAAAGATTTCACACAAACATGACATCAGCTCTGGTCTCTCCTGTGTTTTACATACAATTATTATTAACCTCTCTAGGCTCTACATTCTCAGTGTCTTCTAGTTACAATAATATAAATTTCCTTCAGTTCTTTCTACCATACATAATTAATCTTTATAGAGATGCATATTAAAACCACAATAAAATCAATGAAATGCCACTTTACACACATAAGAATGACTTAAATAAAAACAACTGACAAATATTCATGAGCATTTGGAGCAACCAGAACTCTCATTCATGCTGGCAGCAAAGTAAATGGTACAATCATTTTGGAAAGCATTGTAGCAAATCCTAAGGAAGTTAAAACTACAATTACCCTATGATTTGTCAATTCCAGTTCTTTTTTTTTTTTAAAGATTTTATTTATTTATTTGACAGAGAGAGTGAGAGAGAGAACAAGCCAGGGGAGTGGCAGGCAGAGGAAGAAGCAGACCCCCTGCTGAGCAGAAAGCCTAATGCAGGGCTCCATCCCAGAACCCTGGGATTGTGGGGCTTGAACCCAGGACCCTGCGATCATGACCTGAGCCTAAGGCAGACACTTTACAGACTGAGCCACCCATCCAGCATCTCCTTGGGAATCCCAGTTTTAAGTGTTTATTCAGAGTTATGAAAAATATATATATATTAAAGACATGCACAGGAATGTACTAGAAATGACACAAATATGTACCAACAAAAGAATGGATTAATTGTCGCATATTCAGTGGAATATAGAAATAAACTCCTGATACATACAACATGAATATATCTCTATAACATGTTGCATGAAAGAAGAGACACAAAACAGTATACACTATCTGATTTTACTTACAAGAATCCAAGAAAACGTGAAACTATAGCAATAGAAATCAGAATAATAGCTTCCTGTTGTGGTCAGGACATTTATTGGAAGTGGTCACAAAGGGCATTTTTACAATTACCATGGTGGGAGTTTTCAGATGGATGCCTTCAACTGTACTCTTAAATCTGTACGTTTTGCTGTTTATAAATCATATCACCGTAAAATAATTTGAACTTCATTAGGTTCCAAGTTTGCCTTTTGATATTCATTTGGCTCAATACACTGGAAGGGAAAGTCCCTTCTCCTTCTGGTTCTAACTGATAGAACAGACCTAATAATCACTTATTAACACAGATCAAAATATTATCTTTAGCAACGTTTGAAAAGATGACCTCTTACCACTCCCCCTATATGCAGAGCTCTCAGGTAATGACCAGATTAGAGAATTTAGTTTCTAATTAATCCTGGATTCAGAAAAGCCTGGGAGAGCAATCCCTGAGTTACCTACCCCAGAGCTCTAGACAAAAAACTGCCGACATAGCCAAGTTTCCCACCCCATTAGAAAGACGTTGCCTCAGGTTTTTAGAGCAAAGTGCTTAGAGCAAGGAAACACAGAAAGTGTGCTGGTGGGCTCTGCAAGATCAAAATGAAAAAGAATCAATTCCTTCCAGAAATAATAACCTTTAACACCATGACCCCACTTACTGAAAACGGGACCCAATAATGAAACTTTGGGAGATGGAGACTGAAAATGTTCATATCAATGTACCTCCTCCATTGAGGGTAAAGAGAAATGTCCTTCAGGAGTGACAGAAGAGAATGTGCTTTCCCCACCTGTGCTGAATAGAATAATTCTGCTCACAATAGTGTATTTACACAATAAAAAAAGCAATCACTAAAAATTGTGTTTTTAAAAACAAATTGTTAATACGGTAGCATTTCTGTTTTTAAACAGTAATTTGTCTTCAAAACAACAACTGCAATACCAGTTACAAACAGTGTAAAAACCAATCCAAGTTTTATTAAATATGTATTTATATACATATATATACACGTACACACATATATGAAATATGTTGCTTTGTATTTTATATACCTTGTAAATATTAAGAATGGTCACCTATGGGTGTTATGCAATAGCTTCATGGTCCTTCATATATTTTTGTATGTTTCAAATTGTTTATTATTTTCATTATTTTAAAAATAAATCTAAAGAACAAATTACACATATATTTAAGACAATATATATATTACACATATATTTAAGAGTAATATGAGTAGGTTCCTTAGACTTTTGGAAACAGTTTCGATCTTGTAGAAAAATCCAACACAATCATCATCATCATCATCATCCTAAAAAAGCAGTAGAATTGGACTAATCGGTCACTGGGAACTCAAAGACATCCCTCCCCAGAAAAGCAAGCAGCACATAAGAACAACGCTGAGCACACACAGAGAAACAGACTTTGCCACACAACGTAAGTACTATGCGAGAGGTACAGACAAGAACAGTGAAAGTAGTTAATAAATTCCAATTAGTTTTGTGGTGAAAATTAAAAAAAAAAAAAAATTCAGGGTCAACCATGCTTAACAAATTGTTAGACTTCTAACAGGAAGAGAAAACTTAAACCTTCAAAGCAAGCAAAATGTCATTTTAGAAACTATGCCTCCTTGCCCCTGAACCCTGGTTGATGATGTGCCATGCTCAAGTGCGAACATGCTCAAGTGAAGAGATGGGAATGGACCCCAGCAGGAAGCGCAGCCATTTTGTGCCATGTTTTACACGTTGAAATAGATAAGAAACACTAACAGCCTTTGACAAATTAAAAGTCTTCAGTGATACAAATAAATAATTAAAATCACTCTTGTTTGTGAATAGCTTGCCATGAATTATTGTTGCCAGTGACTCTGTTATAAAAGTTAGTAGAAGTAATGAGAATATCTAGGGTCCTTGAAAAAAGACTGCCAACATAGCACAACAAAGGGAGGATTTAGGTGTTGGCCAAGAAAAAAAGGGAACAAGGAAATAAGAATGTAATTGAGGGTCAAGTCAGTTGGTATAAACATAAACAAGTTTGGAAATGAGTATCATTTAAGTTACAGTTTAACAAGGAGAATGGATGGTGTAGGCAAGTCTGGGAGATGACGTTCTGCTGTTTCAGTTCATCTAGAAAAGAATAGGTGCTTTAGGCCAGGGACTTGGAATTCTTGGTCAGTGTTAACAGAACATTCTTAAACTCTTAGAATAATGAAGATGGCTATATTAACAGTTACTGTTTTTTGAGTATTTACCAAGTTTCATTTACTGTGTTTGAAATGCTGCAAATTTTATCTCTAATTTTTACAACAGTCCTAAAAGGAAGGGGTCATTTTGTTCCCTTTGCAGAAGAGACTATTGTGGCTCAACGAAGACACTCAATTTGTAGTGGAGAGGACAGGTCTATCTCATTCCAGCACCCATTCATTACTAAATCACACTTATTGCTGAAGAAAAAGAAGTGTCAACTTCTCTAAAGGAGGAATTTATATCCCTGTAGCTGAAGTGTAGAGAAAAATAATTTGGGGAGAATGCTGGAATAATTTTCATCTACTTTCATCCCATTTGCCTTTTGATAATGTTTTTACATCTCTCGAGGAATGCTATTGATTTAGATTGTGTGCTGTTAATTTGTATGTTCTCCTCATTAGTTTCCTACAGGCATTTGGCTGTCTACAGATGTCAGGCCGCCAGGCTATGAAATTCACTAAGCAGATTGCTTTGAAATACTCTCCCTCCAAAGGCTTCTTGTTTAACTTTTGTAAATCTGCTCTGAGTTGCTTTCCTAACTTGACTTACACGGCGTATGTGTTTTTACACACGAGTTTTATTCAGTGAGTGAGCAAAGATAGTTTTGTAGAGTCCCCAAACTCAATCCTTCCCGTGCTGCACATGTTTTATCTTTGGCTGGTTTGCAGACATGAATAACCAGCAGTGTTGACAATCTGTGTATTCCCACTTGAGCACCACCATATTGGCAGCATAACATAGAGAGATTGTGTTTTTCATGCTAAATGAGAGAATTGTTGAGTCGTAATAGATATTTTACGCACTGTGAGCCTCTCGAAAGTTCTCCAATTTATTCAAATGTGTGCACATACACACAATTCTCTGTCTCGGTTTTTTTCTCTGTCTCTGACGTATTGTCATTACAATGTCTGTTTTGCATTTTACATTTTTTGCCCAAGATAGAGGCTGTGGAGATGATAAAGTTCATTTTTTGTGTGTGTAATCCATTTTGCTGTACAGGATCTCTCCAGCATGAAGCATTTTATGACCCATAGCTTTCATCTTCAAGTATACACAGCGATTCTGCTCTGAGTCTTATTCAATTGAGACATCTGTTTTTGCTAATACAGCAAGGGTATAATCCTTCAATAGTTTAGATTTGAGCTTCTTATTGGTAAAGCCCATACCTTTTTAGATTTGTCTTTGCAGAATCAAGCATGTCCATCTACTCCATGACCATCAAATAGCGTCTCCTCTGTGCCATACATTGTACTAAGTGCCATGTTGGCACAAATAAATAACATAGTCTCTATTTTTAAGGAACAAACTTTTCATGGGAAAGATGGTCAAGTAAGCAAACAAGTATAAGGCAGTGGGGCAATGAAGTACAAAGGATTGGAGTATCACAAAGCAAGAAACGCTCAACTCCTCTCTGGTTTGGGTGATGATGAAATAAATTCCTATACGACACACATCTGGGTTGCCTAGACAGAGTCAGCAAACCCGTAGAGAAAGAGAGGGTATTGCTGGTGAAGAATCAGCATGTACATAGACAGGGAGTCTTGCAGTAACATTAGAAGTGCAGAGAAGTGCAAGTGATTTGGTATTCGCAAAGAATAAAGGTCTAACTAAGGAATTCTAGAAGATAAGATTGAATGTCCATGCAGAGCCCACAGTCTGGAGTGTCTCTATATCATTCTAAGAAGCTAACTTTTACACAGACACACAGACGAGAGTTAAGCCAGCTGGGATATTTTTACAGATTGTGTGCATATACATCTTAACAATAATCAATAATTTAGAAAACAATCTGAACAGCTTGTGCTTTTTCATACACAAATCACGATCATTTATGTGCACACTCATGCATATATTGAATTATCCAGGTGAAGGCACTATAAACAAATACTATAATATATGTAATACATTGTCAGGATGTTTCACCATTATTAATTTAATATATTCTAATATGAAAAATACTCAAGACTATCCCATTTACCTTCATATACGTTCTGAATATTCTTAGCAGTTAGAAAGATAATTTTCCCCCATTAACTGTGTACAATTGAATTTTTTTATAGATTTAAGACTTCTGTTTCTAAATTTAATAAATTGACATTTTTTGCCTGGCATTTTGAAACTATACACTGTTGTGGAATACTATTCTTTTTTTTTTTAAGATTTAATTTATTTATTTGACAGAGATCACAAGCAGGCAGAGAGGCAGGCAGAGAGAGAGAGGAGGGAGCAGGCTCCCTGCTGAGGGAGGAGGAGGGAGCAGGCTCCCTGCTGAGCAGAGAGCCCAATGCGATTCAGGGCTCTATCCCAGGACCCTGCAGGGCTCCATTCCAGGTCCCTGGGATCATAACCTGAGCCGAAGGCAGAGGCTTTAAGCCACTAAGCCACCCAGGAGCTCCAGAATACTATTCTTTAACTGCTGTGGGCTTATGACAAAAAAGTCAGAGGCTGAATCAACACCTAGCATTTGTCATAACCTACAGAGGGCAATGGTGGCCATGATGACACATGCGTGGTTGCCATATGAAGAGTGGTCCTCTGTAGTTGGCATGGAGTTCATGGTGAAGAGTGGAGTCTTCAGATGACCCTGGAGGGCACGGTGGATTCACCAACATGCTCTTAGCACTGAGTCTCCCATTGATATTCAAGCCTCTCTTTGGTTTCTGATGTGTAACATCAATGATGATACTAAAGTAGTTCATTGAATTTTATGTTTTTAGTTGTTTTTATTTAATATTTTGTTATTTGCTTTAACAATTGGGTAAGTGAGGGGCACCTGTCAGTTAAGTGACAGGGTGGCTGTGGTCAGCTACCACCTGTGGGTGATTCAGTCAGTTAAGCATCTGTCTTCGGCTCAGGTCATGATCTCAGGGTTCTGAGATCAAGCCCTACATCAGGCTTCCTGCTCAGTGGGGAGTCTGCTTTTCCCTCTCTCTCTCTCTGACCCTCCACCCTTCTTGTTCATTTCCACTCCCCCTCAAAAAAAGTAAAAAAGATTTTAAAAAATTGGATACGTCATATAAACATTAACAGTTTATGCCTCATTATTATTTATACATATTTAAGTAACACTAATGAAATATTTTTCCATCAAAATGGGATATCTGTAACAATTATTTTTTAATTGTGCATCTGATACTCATGTTTGAAAAAGTATAATAGGAAACCAGGCATCACTGTTGGCTACTTCATTAGAGAGGCATCAAAGCTTCCTGGAAACTGGCACTTACCATGTGTAGCAGACCCAGGTTCATGTCTTCACTCTCTAAATTCCTTGTGACCCTGAGTTGCTAATCTGTTTCCACATCTTGAGAAGGGAGACCATGATATCTGCTTTCTAAAAGTCAGTGAGATTCAATATGTAAAATATCCAGCACACTACTTGGACTTAATAATGTCAACCTCCCCTTTTATATAGCTGAACATCTAATTCTGTCATCTAATTACATCAGTACATACGTCATGAAGTGGTGCAAGTGTGATAAAACATCTAGTTGTGTTCTTGTAAAGACAAACAGCTACTGTTCCATTTACAGGAGCAGGGAAGGAAGGATTAAGTTTTCCATTTTGAAACAAGTATCACTTGAGGGACCTCTCAGTAATATAGGCACACACAGAAAAGTAGGCACACATTTTCCCAAGGAACAGGTATATAAATAAGACTTTGCTTTGGTGAGATTTAGGTTTTAAGCTCTATGTGGATGAGACTTAGAAAGGCTCTCTATCCTCCATGTGTTGGAAAGCTGAGCTTTGGAAAGGGGATGAACCAATTTCCACAAGGTTCCAAGCAACCTACTGGAAGGAAGGTTTTATACACTAAAACCTTCTTCCAGAGAGTCAGAATTAGGGAGAACCGGGAAAAGTGGACTAGGAGAATCTTCAGTCAATACAGATCATTGAGGATGAAAAAATTACCATGAGGAGAGAAAAAGAGAGTCATATTGCTAACATTAGCTACCATTTATGTGAAATTTCTATATGTCAGATACAGTTCTAAATGCTTTGTATGTGTTAACTTTATTTAATCCTTATAAAAGCTTGTGGTATGCATCTTTTTCCATTTTATAGGTGAGAATGTGGAGGCACACAGAAAGTTAGCTGACTAGTTCAAAGACACTGGCACAGCCAACATCTGAAGCCAGACCAACCGGCTTCAGAGCCTACCTTGTTAACTGCTGTGTGATTCTGCCTCTGATGCATCACACCAGAGAGTGAGCTTTTGGACTGAATAAACAAAGAGATAGTGAGAGTGCTCCTTGGTCCTCAAGACAATGAATTACAGACAATGTCCTAAGAAACATGTGGACCCTGAAAACCACATTATTGACAAGAGTACTTTCCTTGTGTGGAAGTGAGTCCTTCAGTCCATGAAGCAGACCATGAGCTTATTTTCAAATTGATGAATTAAGAGTGAGCAGGGGTAGCTCCTGGCCATCTGCACACAAATGGGCACAGAGATCCTTAAGCATATTGGCTAGGGGCAGCATAGTTCCAGAGGGTCGGGTGAGCCTTTGGCAATTAAAGCACGTGAGGCCTGAAGCATGGTAGTTTGGTTAACTACTGCATTGACGATATTATTCCCATCACCAAAAAGGAAAGTTCCACACCTAATTTATGCATATAGCATCATTTTACAAGCTGCATATCACAACATAAATGTAGTATTCCCTCACTTATGCTTTTCCATATGTATGGACATTTATATGGAACAACAAAAAAGTTGAACATAGTATGAGTAAAATGTAGGGTCAGCAGAAAGAGAAGTTAATAAAATCAAACTTAGTATCAGAGAGAGGGAGACCCATTATGCTCCTGGTCCCTGTGTTGTTCTTTGGAGCCTTGCTTATCTCTTAGAATATGTCCCTCAACCTATGTGGTCACTGAGTCATCTGAGGTGATGTTTCCTGAGTTGGGTGTCTTGTGACTCCTGCTTAAATGCAAATTACGCTGCATACACCTTTGAAGTCTATGTGCTGTGCCATAGCCCCTGGTCCTAAGGTCTGCGCCCGCTATAGCCAGAGGCCCCCAGCAGTGAGCTGATCCCAGAGTCCTGGACTTCTCTTCCTCTTTCTCCTTTCTGGGCTGGATTCTGGATTGTGGTTCTCTAGGAAGCTTTCCATGAACCCACCTTCATTTCCCTCAAGTTATTTCCAATCTTCGTTTTAGTCAGCAGTACGTGGTTAGTTTCCAAACCTTGCTGAATACAAGGTTTCCCTCAAGTAAGTTGGACTTTCTCTAAATGAGCCCCGAGAAACAAGAACAAGACCTTCTCTAGGATTCCTTCAGAACTCATCAGTTGCCTTGAATCCACTTCTGGGGTTTTTAACCCTCAACGTTTAGAAGCTAGACCATGCACATCTCATGCCTTGTCCTCTAGCTTCTTTCCTTCGACTCCTCTTCTACTTCTCCTTCATTTAGGACACATCATCCTTTTTTCCTAATCTGCCCTCATGGGCCTGTCATAACATTGTAATGGCTGTGGAACCAAAATGCAAATTCACAGAGAAGGGAGAAATATGTTGGAAAGTATTCCAAGAATTTTAGGCCCATTATTCAAATGTACTTAAGTATCACTAAATTCCTCCTAAAACTACTCATTATAAGGCTATTTCTATGTTTTGCCAACGCAAAAAGAAAGATCAGTCACCCAAACGGTTTGCTGTCAATATACTAAGTACCCAGTTGGTGCTAACCCTTGTTTCTATGGCCCCATCCACACACATCTCTACTTCTTGCCTGGTAGCTCTCATTGGTCAGATTAGTGGTGAGGAATGATGACCTTGCAGTTTTGTACATGATAATCTTTAATACTTGGACCAGTTCAGCATTTTAACAGTTTGGAACATTGATGAAAGATGAAAGTGGGTATAGTGACAGTTTCCGATCTTTAATCTTCAATCTGCTGGCATTATTATGGAATTTAAGGATAAATTTATGCTGGATTAAAACCCTAGTCCTTATAATTAATTGCATTAGAAGGAATTGATTGATCTCACTGAATATCATTTTTTTCATCAAGATTGGTAAGAGGAGGGCATATGTACATGTCTATGTGTATATGTATTTTTACCTGGAATATAGTATCTATCTACCTATATATACACATACAGTATATATTTATATATATTAGTATATAGGTATATATGTATATATTTAGTATTAATATATCATATACAGTATATATATTTAGTACATCATCTATAGGTATATATTTATTATATATAGGTAAAAATTTATATATATTGATATATACATTGATATGTATATATCAATATACATGATCTAAAACATAGCTAGGATACAATAGGAATTTACTCAAAGCTATTAGCTGAAACCTACCTGTAGAATGGAGGATGGTAAAGGACAAAGCAGGGAAGGAACAGAAGGAACCTGTTTTGCTTTGTGGAACCAAGAGTTCCAGCCAAGGAGACACCCAACTAGGTGTTTCACCTGATAGCCCCTTGCTAGATTTGTCTCCCCTGATGGCCCCTTAAATGAGTCAGTTTGAGCCGGATTAGAGCTGAGGACCTGTGCAGAAGCCCCCCTGAACTGAACTTTAGCTCATTATAATACTAAAATCTCCTCCTATGGGCAGAATTTTTCCCTAATTTTTCAACGTATGACGTATGCACTAGCATGTTGACATATGCCACATGTGCAATGGAACCAAAAGTGCCTTTTCTGGCTCTCTGCCCCCACCCTCTAGGACTGAATAGAAGCTGCCTGTACTTACCCCACAGGAAGACAGTGCTTTGAGAACTATCCCCTTCCTCCTTACTCACAATAAGTAAATGAAAGTTCTTTGCTTTCACGGGCACCTGGGTAGCTCAAATGGTTCAAGGTCCAACCCTTGATTTTGGCTCAGGTCATGATCTCAGGGTCATGATCGAACCCGGCATCAGGCTCCAAGCTCAGCACTCAAGGTAAGGTCTGCTTGGGATTCTCTCTCTCCCTCTCCCTCTGCTCCTCCCCCTCTTGAGTGCACATGATGTATTTCTAAAATTAATAAGTAAAATCTTTTTAATAAAAACGTTCTCTGCTTTCAACATTTCCTTGGGTTGTGTTCAATTTGCTGCACCTCATTTGGTGAACTCCTTGACTTCAGTTATAGTATGTGCTCAATTAATTAACGGGAGCCTATACAAAGAGCTTTTTATGATTCCTAAGGTAATTGATCACAAAAGGCTAGATTTCCATGTATCATTTTATAAGTTAGGATGGTTCCAGATGGAACCAACAAGCAAAGCAAAGGACTGTCAAAGGGGAACATTGTTTGTAATGTGTTGGGTGTACCATGATCAGGCTAGATGTAATGCAGCTCCCTTCTTGTCTCTCTAATATTAAATCACATTGAGAGAGTGAGTAGAGTTCAGTTCACAGGTAAGTTTCTGAAATAATTGCTTTTTATATTCTCAGTTGAATGAGAAATCATTTTGTATAATCAAATAAGACTTTGATAGTAGTCAGCATCAACCTTAGCCTTGGTTATGCTCTTAAAACCCCGTCACATACTTTCAGTGGGACAGCGCCCTAGGGGATTTGTTTGCGCAGTCCTTTTAAATTCTAATAAGTTTCTCTGAAGCACATTTCAAAATACCGGTAGTCCCTCCCCACTGCTTCAGCTCTAGCTCAGAGGCAAGTCTCCTCTTTCATCTTCAAATAACTTCAAAGTTTATTTTGGAAATAAGGGTTTCTTTTTCCAGGGAATTCAAAGAGCTTTTCCGCCTTCTGTGAGGGAAGGAGTGCATGGCTTTCAGGAACACATTTAAAAAGCCGCTGATGTCTTCTTAGTGCTTCCCTGATAGGCCTTGCTGACCTTCAAAAACATTCAATTTTCTTTACCTTTGTTTTTTTGGCTGGCTTTGTTGGACTCCGAGGGAAGGTGCTTGGGGCCTAAGAGGCTGGCTTGCCTGAAATGACATATTACCTAAGAAGTGCTGCCTTTTTTTCTCTACCTATGGATTATTGCAAGATTTTAATTAATTTAAGGAAGGAAGGAAGTGGGGGAGAGGGAGAGAGAGGGGGTAAGAAAGGAAAAAAGCAAGAGAGGGAAGAAGGAGGGAGGGGAAGGAAAGAAGAAAGGAGGAAGGAAGAGAGGGAGGGTGGGAGGAAGGAATGAAGGAAGGGGAAAAGGAAGGAAGGAAAGAAGGAAATGGGAAAGGGAGATAGGAAAGAATAAAGGAAGGAAAGGAAGGAAGGAAGAAAAAGAAGGAAAAAGAAGGAAGAAAAAGAATGCACACCTCGTTTTGTTTTCCATTGGCTGATAATAATCAGAACGTTTTCATCTGGCAGCTGAGCTCTTTTTTCTGTCCTTGCATTCAAACCCTTCGGACACAGGAGCCTGTCTGCTAGGAGGCTGTCGTGCGCTCCGCTCTGACCACGCCCCTCCGCTGTCCTGTACTCGGGTCCTAGGCTGGGCGGGGCGGGTGACTGCCACCAGTAATGCCCCAGCTCAGCCACTGCGTCCTCCTCCAGGTAAGACTTCTGCCACTTTTGTAACTGGCAATGACGACGTTTGAAGCTCTAAAGAGATGTGATTCATTTTTGGCATTGTCATTGAGGGTGATGAAGGAGAAGAGAGGTTAGAGATTTCCTTGGGATTTTTCATACCGTGCAGAGTACTTTTGTCTCCATAATCTCTGTCATTTGCTGAAAACCTTGGGCTGGGAATAACCGCATCTAAAGTACCCCACCTCCCATTTTTGTGTGGCTTGTTTGTGTGTGTGTTTAAAGATTTTATTTATTTATTTGATAGAGATCACAAGTAGGCAGAGAGGCAGGCAGAGAGAGGGGGGGGAAGCAGGCTTCCCGCCGACCGGAGAGCCTGATGCGGGGCTCGATCCCAAGACCCTAAGATCATAACCTGAGCCGAAGGCAGAGGCTTTAACCCACTGAGCCACCAAGGCGCCCCTGTTTCTGTGTGTTTTTATAGGACTTATTGTCATGCTTCACATGATGTATTGTTTGCTATTTTTTTTATAAACGTGTTTTCTCTCTCCAAATGGATCTTCAGGGCTTTCAAGGCAAGGGTGTCTTTAATGACCCCTAGTGCTCCTTACGTTTCCCTTTGCAGTGATCTCTACCTAGTAAGTGCTTGAAAATAATTAATGATATTTTTTTTCTTAATTCAGGATGGATTGTAGATTTGTCATGAAATTCTGCTTCCAGAGGAAATCTGTGAAAATCGATCAGTGCATGCCCCTTCTTTTTTGTGAGATGATGAAATAAAACGTTTTTCCAAATGTTTAGTTTTGTTTGGGGCCTATCTTTGGAATGGAAAAATACGAGAAGTCATTGAAAACTATTTCAAATAAAGGGAACATATTACAAAATATAGAGATGAATTCCTCCATCTTTCTTCCTTATTTTGTTATAATAGCCCAAATTTCACAATATCTAATATGAGAACTTCTGGAATCAATACTAAGTATAGTTAGAGTATTATCAGTCTGGTATTCAATTCATTAGTTTTCCTCTATTCAAGTTTGGGTTATTGGGAAATGGATTGATGGCTAATTATTTGTTATAGGTATAGAATGTTAGATTTGAAAAGAGTTTTAAAAGTCCTATAGTTAAATTCCAGCATTTCCAGATGGAGGAACACAAAAAAGTTGAGAGAGTTGCCCATAATCATACCATGACACAGTTCACATGGGACAAATCAGAAATATATATAGAAAGAAAGGGAAGGGGAGGGGAAGGGAAGGAAAGAGAGGCAACTTATATAAATGGAATCAGTCTTGATCATCATTTTCAAAAAGCAGTCTTCTTTGGCCAACAGCCGTGACTTTACCCTTAGGGAGCTAATTTTGTATTTCACTCGTCTTATAAACTCACTGTGTTTGATGGATAGACTTTTGTTTTGGTAGGCCAGATTAGATTTAGGCCAGATTTTGAAGGAGGATGAAATTTTTTGAGAAATAACCAATATGCCTTTCTTTCCCTGTAGCATGACCTAATGTTTCCAAGAACTGAATAGATCTGCCAACCACCCAAAACCTGTGTTCCATGCAAACTTATAAACTTAAGTCTATATCCACACTCAAACTTTCAATATATGCTGGTCTATACGTGTGTGTATTCAATTATATTGCATTCTGATATTTTAGGACATTCAGTTTCTCTTACCTAAACTCTTATAAAGTCTTTGGTATAGAGATAAGTATAAGACATGGTGATTAAAGTTCTAAATAAATGAACTATCACACCTTGATAATTTTGAATCTGTAATGGTGATTTCCACTCAGCAGCAACCACAGGGATAATTCTGGATGGAAGCATTGCGACAATGTGCTGGGCCTCCAGAAGACCAGCATTCTCTCCTGAGTCTATAGCCCTTAAAAAATAATGTCTAGTGTACTAATTTTGGCTCACCTCTCTTTCCATGATAATCTACAACCTGTATCTTAAGGACCTATCACGTGAGAGCCTTGCTGTCATTTCTGGCTGAACTGTGAAGCTGGTAGTTATTTTCAATGCACTATAAGAAGATGCCCTCAGTTCAAGGGACCAGTCCATCTACATCTCCACCCTCCTCCCAACCCCCAGACAATACCACAAGAGATCATACTGGGGAAGACTCAGGAGGAGTGAAGCAGGCAATATGTGCAACCTACCCAGAAGCATACTTCAGGTACCGTAGTTCCAACGGATTACCATCCAGGAGGCAACATCTCTGACCCAGGAATAGAATCTGCAAAAAAGAAGCCAAAGTAGTCAAGAGTTGTTCTACAGAAATGGACCAAAAGAGATATCAGTCCAGATTTTCCAAGGTGATCCATGCTAGATTTTCAAGTTTAAAAAATTCACTTAGTATCTCTCTTCCAAGGGATGAGGAAACAATTAACATCATCATGAATTAAATCAATTATGGCAATCAAAAAAAAAAAGTTATACCTTTGCTTCAAGAAATGGAAGAAGAGTTTGTTTTGAGATAATTCTCTGGATATACATCACAGCCTAGTCACAGATGCCATTAGGAGAGACAGGTATGAAATGATCTTTGCTCATCTCCATTTTGCTAATAACTTGAGGAAATGAATAAATTTAAAAGAATCAAGGCTTTCATTAAAAAAAATGAATTAAAAATATATGTACCCCTAGAAGAATTCTATACCTTGGACAGATCCATGACTGTTTTAGACATCAATGATTCAAGCAATCCCTGCAGAGAAAGCCAAGGCAATTTGGTTTTAAAATTTGGTGTGGGGTAACTAAACTTGGCTACTCGGTTTAGTCTGAACACTGCATCTGTAACTAGTTCCTATAAATAAGGATCTTGGGTTACAGAGGAGTCCGGTGATGAAGTATGCTAATACTTTTTAGGAACAAAGCCAATACTCCCTATCACTTATGTGTTGTTGTTACCTCCACTAGTGGGAAGATGATGGCAGCTTGGAAGAAGATAAGAAAACAATAGGAATGATTCATGAAAATAAGACTGAATAGTACCCTCAAAAATAGCACAGAAATCAAAAACAGGAAGAGAGAGGTGTTTAAATCCCAAGTGGATGAATAAGAATAGACACTAGTGTTCCATCAGCATAACAATGACATCCTTAACATTTGCTCCAAAGGTGTGGGCATTGATCCTTTGAAAAAGGCCAAGCACTGTTCAGCAGCTAAAAAGAAGATTCAAATCAATCAACTACCAGTAATGAGTGTATTCAAAGAGAACACTGGAGGTATGGGAGGAATGAATCAAAATGTCTCCAAGGACAGGGTTAAGCTTTCAGGCAAGATGTGGTACTCCAGCTTGATCAATTACATCATAAGTGTGACTCTCACCAATAATGGCAACTGCACAGACTCCTGTCAAGGAGACCTGGATAGATCTGGCTTTCCCAGGGATGTTGCATGTGTCTATTTGTAATACAATATGGAGCCACTAAGACAAGAGAGCCAAGGGAGGTATGCCCAAATAGAAGTTGAGATCAGATATAATATGACATCGCACTGTATAAGTCCTCAAGTTAAGAAAACACGGTATGCCCTCAGTCCTATGCACTCATACACTGGGTGTGAAAAATGTCAAATAGGTGTATACATGCAAAATATTTCCAAGCATATCACAAAAATAGTGTTAGAGATCATGCCAGTAACTTACATGCTGGAATTTCTGAACATTTCATTAATATTATCATTTATTTTGTTATTGTGTGTTTCCCAACAAAATACCATCTTTTGGTTCAGCTCTAGTGGATTGAGTTTGTTTATAAAAAGGCAAACTCCTTTCCTTCTTTCTTTCTTCTTCTTCTTTTTTTTTTTTTTTTAAGATTTTACTTATGTATTTGACACAGAGAGAGAGATAGCAAGAGAGGGAAAAGCAGGCTTCCTGCTGAGCAGGGAGTCTGATGTGGGGCTCCAAGTAGGACTGCTCAACATGGGGGGCTCAAAGCAGGGCTCAATCCCAGACCCTGGGATCATGACCTGACCCAATGGCAGATGCTTAATGACTGAGCTACCCGGGCACCCACTCCTTTCTTTTCCTTTACCTCCAAATAAACAACTCCAAATTTCTGCGATCTGTGTATTTTAATTCATAGGAAATCCTAATGCCTTCTGTTGATGAAAAACTCTCCGTGCATACTTTCACATTTCTGAGAAGCCTAGGTTTTCTGAATAAAGAATACTTGTAACCTGAGTTAAAGGATTTGAATGGTAAACTCAGAATTTAGAAGGACTTAAAATACCTATCCACCTCAAAGCCATTTGTTTACATTTCAAGTGTTATACAGTAGGGGGAGCTTGCCTTTTCCCTGCAAAGCATTCCAAAGTTAAAGGATGTCTCTTTACTTTCCCTCCATCCTCTCTCTCTACTTCTCTCACCCTCCACCCAGGGAAGAGGAACAGATTTTACCCCATGTAATCTCTGTGTCTCCTACTTCTGCGATTAGCTTATGGTAGCAACCTTCACTGCACACAGGAAGGATCAATCCCTCAGTGTGTTATCCCATGGGGAATGGGAGCTTGGGAAGCAGTATGGCTAAGGCACTTTGACTCAGAGGTCTGGTGCTTCTCCTATACATGTGTGACCAGCACACTAACTTGTTAGCTTGTAGGTGGGTGTCAGACATGGCATGTCAGACCCTTCATAGTTTCAACCTTCACATTTCCTTTAGTGGTTTTATGTGCGTCACCAACCTTGAACCACACTTTATCCTCAATGGAAGTTTTGACTGAGAGGAGAGTAGAACCTTATGAAATTAAGAAATTTGGTAAATTTTAGAGCTCACTGTCCCTTATTGTCAGTTCTCTTAATCAACTTCATCAAATGACAGGTCAAGAATGGTGACCAAGAATATGGAAATGACTTTCTGGGATAAGTAATCATCTAGGCTACTAAAATCTTGGTGAAAGAACTTTAGCTGGAAACCACTACTGAGACTCACCTCCTCCTTTCTTAACAGCCACGTCTCAGTCAATTCTGTACTCTATGATGTCCAAGTCTTTCCCAGCAAGGCTGCGTCTTACAATAAATTTCTAGTTCCAAGCCAAGTGAAGTAATGTATTTGTCTGGTCTTGCTGTTTGATTAATATTTTATTTTGTTTTTTTTCCTCCACCTCTCCCTGTTTATGGTCTCCTTCCAGCTACAGCACTGTTGATGCTTGGAGATCGTACTGTTAGCCCATTTATGCCCAGGCCACAGCAACTTTGACAATAAATCTAGGTCTTAAAAACATGGGAATTTTCTAGTAATAATTTTTGTAAGACTAAAGGGTGGGAGAAATTCTAAATTGAAGACAGAATTATCCCAGAATAATAGATCCTTCTAGATAGATGGAATCTGATCCAATTCTCCCAGGAACATATCAGGATAGTTTTATTTTATGAGGTAAATGAGTTAGTCCTTTTCTTTCTTTATTCCTTTCTTCCTCCCTCCCTCCCTCTTCCTTCCTTCTTCCCTCCCTCCCTCCCCCGTCTCTTTCTCTCTTTCTTTTCTTTTCTTCCTATTCTTTTTTCCTTTTCCTTCTTTCCTTCCTTCTTCCCTCCCTCCCTCTTTCCCTACCTCTTTCTCTTTCTCTCTTCCTCCCTCTCTTTCTTTCTTCTTCCTTCCTTCCTCTCTCTCTTTCTCTCTCTCTCTCTTTCTTTCTTTCTTTTTTCTTTTTTTCTTTCTCTAGAATGCACATCACAGATACAAAAGACTAAATTTGTGGAATAGAAAAATTCTGGTTAGGCCAAAGAGGCTCAGAAAGGTACAGTGGACATCTTGGGAGTGAAGACAAAGTCTAAGGGGCGCTACCAGAGGAAACAATATTATATAATAATATATAATTATATAATAATATATAATAATTATAATAATATTTTATGTAATTATAATATTCTATAATAATAAATAATATATAATCATTATATAATAATAAGTATAATAATATATAATTATATATATATACATATATATATATAGCAGAAAGTGTAGTTTTATCAAAACCTTATTATATGTCTACTATATTAGGCACTACACAAGACACCAGATATTGACAGGTATATAATTAGACAGGCAGGGTCAAGTCTTTATAATTTTTTTTCTTTTTATTGAGGTATAATTCAATACAATAGCATTCATTGTTTTAGAAGGTGAAATTTAGTGATTTTCTACATAGTAACAAGATTGGGTAACCACCAGCACTATGTAATTCCAGAACATTTTACCACCCCCCAAAAAAACTTCACATCCATGTATAAGTACCATTTTTCTCTACTTCTCTCTACCACCAGGCCCTGGCAACTACTAATCTAATTTTAGTCTTTATAAAATTCTTATTCCAGACATGTCATGTAAGTAGAATTGTACTATTTGTGGCTTTTTTTTTTTTTCTAGCTTTTTCCATTCGTCATAATACTTTGAAGGTTCATTCATGTAGTGACATGAATTAGTACCTCATTCCTTTATATAGCTTAATAATCCCTTGTATGGATAAATTACATTTTATTTATGCATTCATCAATGGATGGAATCTTTGGATTGCTTTTACTTTTCGGATATTATAATTAATACTGCTATATACATCCTTGTGCAAGTTTTTGTGTAAATAGGTTTCAGTTCTCTGGAGTATATAACTAGTAGTAGAATTGCTCCTGTTGTCGGATTATAACTCTATGTTTAACATTTTGAGGAACTGCCAAACTGTGTGTCAAAATGATTGCTATTTTACATTCCCAACAGCAGTGTATGAGAATTCTAATTTCTACACATTCTAGTCAACAGTGAGATATGAAGGGTTATCTCATTATTGTTTTGATTTGCATTTCCCTGATGTCTCATGATATTCAGCACCTTTTCTTCTGTTTATTGGTCATTTGCACATCATCTATGGAGAAATGTCTATTCAAATCATTGCCCATTTTTCAAATGGGTTAGTGCCCATTTACAGTTGAGTTGTAAGAGTTCTTTGTATGCTCCTGATATTGACCTTTATCAGATTATGATTTATGAATATTTTCTCTTACTCTGTGGGTTTTCTTTTCATTTTCTTGATAGTGCTCTTTGAATCACAAAAGTTTTTAATTTTAATAAAGTCCAATTTATCTATTTGTATTTGGTTGCTTGAGCTTTAAGTATCCTATTGGAGAAACCACTGGTTAATCCAAGATTTCATAAAGTTACCTTGTTTGGGGTTCATCAGAGCGTCTGATTATGAGTGTAGAGAAAAACAGCACAAAGACTATGAATTGTGCAGTTTCAACATACTCTACCAGCCTCTCTAATCTTTGAACAGCCTCTAAAATAATGTGCCTTTTCTTAACCAAATCATCAATATCACATCATGAGCCAAACTACTTTTAATTGTACATGTAAATCCCTAAGAGGATAGGATAAATGAAGGTTCTGTCTTAGTAAGTAGAGAAGCTCCAAACTTCTCACAGCTAATGTGCATCAATTCTACATAATTGTTAAGATTTGCTTTTGGACTAAAATTCTTACAGTCATACAAGGAAAGGCAGCCCTTTCAGTCATGGTACTTCTAGGTTGTTGACTTAGAAAAGACCTTATCTTGAACTCTGGGACTGTGGACACAGGAATGTTTGATTGGAAAGCGGCCTGATGGTATTTCTCTCTCAACCTTTTCTTTTTTCAGTGACAATTTTCAGGCAGCAGGTCAGAATGCAGGAGAGAGATGAATTCCATCATAGAAATAAGCGGCAGTAGTGAAATCTGAAATTTGGTTTGTATCTTGGAAAGAATCAGCCTTTTTTTCCAGTTAGCTAACAATCTGTTAGGGTGAAGTAAAATGCTAGAAAAGAAGAGGCCATGCGTGATTGGTCTGGATTTTTTTTTTTTTTTTTTTACAGATAAACATATGCTTTACTTTAACTTTCTGTGGTGAAAGAATATAGGTCCAGAATATATGGGATCACCTGGGCCAGTTGTAAATGGTGTATGAAATGAAAAATGCTCAGGGGCATGGCTGTGCAAACACTGTCATGCTAGGCCATTCAGAGCTGTGTTAAGCTTAAACAAAGCAGAAAGATCGAGGATTTTCAAGGCAAAAAGATTGTTAAGAGGTATGCCTGTGGATATGAATGCGCACACGTAAACATACAGAGAATAAAAAACTTCTTAAAGATGATTTTAAAAATTTTCATTCACAGAAACAATTATTGGAATATATTTTCTTCCAGAATAGTTTCTTCCACACTTCTCTTCATCATTTACTAAAAGCATACGGGAAATATTGGTAGTTTCCAAGACCTAAAGTATAGTTTTGATATATTGATTGACAAAGGAAACTAAAACTAAAACAAAAATTAAACAAAAAGGTGCAATTGTGTAATGTTTATCTAAATTAGTTGACGAGAAAGTAGTGTTAATTCAGCCCAACACAAGTTTCATAATGCAAGTTTCCTCAATGCAAGTTTCCAAAAAGCTTCCAGGTCACTTATCGATGGCCCACTTGGCCCTATACATCAGGTTGGTCCGAAAGCATGCTGTGTAAGAGTAGGAATAGGTCAACAGGAGCCTGACAATTTTTGAGGCATGCCTATGCCTGACTTTGAGGCTAACTCCCAATCATCCCTTCCATCTAGGAGTTGAATTCTCCCAGTGGAGTGTCATTCTCAGTTGACAATTGCACTGAGTCAAGTGTCTCTGGGGCAAAATTCTGCCATACCTCAAGAAGTGTTGGGCCATTCTCAGGATAGCCCAGAAGCCATTTCCTTTGTATATGATGGCTCCTTGAACTGTGTAATTTGAACAATGAATTCCCTGCATAGAACACTCTCTACAACTCCCATCAATTCCTAATTTATCCATAAAAGTCAATGATAGATAGTATTGCTCAGCAAATATTCTATCTACAGCTTTACATTTCTCAGCCCCTGCTACAGTTAGGAGAGGAACACGTGATTAGCTCCGGTCACTGGACAGTGAGAATAAGTATGTAAAAACTGGTACACCACCTCTATGCTTTCTCTTCCCTGGACCCTGAAAGCCGTATTTCCCAGATGGTGTAGCTACATGATGGTAGTCTCTACACTAATTCTGTGTGGATGTTAGATTTATAATGTTAGATTTGTAATGTGAGTGTGAAATAAGCTTTGTCAAGTTAGCCCCGTGAGATCTGGGGGTTAATGTGGGAATAGCCCATCTGCCTATTAAAATCTGAACAGTCATTTGTAGATACTTTGCAAACAAATATATAAATTTGAAATAACCATTTGAAGGGGGGGGAAACTCATCCACTTGTCATTCATGTCAGTAATCGCATCTTTTAATAAAGGAAGTAGCCTAGCAAAATACTGAGAGGGTTGTGACATTGTTAAATTAATGTTTGCTAAGTAGAGCTCCAGAGTGTCAGATGGTGAGTCATGGTTCAACAAAAGACCACAAGAGAATTGAAGTAGAGAAGTTTATTAGCACAGTCTAATTACTTCCTTCAAGAATTGAGGCCTGTCTTGCGGGGGCACTTGGGGAGATCAAGGCAGGATGCAGGCAGGGAGAATAGCACAACCCCAGGCATATATCTTTATTAGGGTCCCTGGATGGGAACTTTGAGATTCCCAACTTAAGGCCAGATTAATGAATCCCAAACAAAAAGAGCAAGTTTTAATAATCATTTTTATTTATGGTAAATATATTGCAGTGTGTATGTTATATATGTATGTTATATATATTTCACACTGAACACTTTAAATATATACAATTGTATTTGTCAGTTACTCCTGCCACCACTGTTGTAGTTTGAAATCTTAGTATCTTTTGCTTTGTTGATATTATTCCCTTGGTCTGAAATTTTCTTTTTCTCCTTGTTGAAATACTACTTATTAAGCAAGCACCAATTTAATATCATGTCCTTTTTAAAAAAATTTCCTAATTCCAGCTTTTTCTCCAGTAATATTTTAATATTTTTCTTGTGTGTTGTAGTTGGACTGTAGTCAAATCAGCGGTGTTTATGTGCTAACACCTGTAAGTTAGTGGTATACATGTCTGTTTGCCTTGTGAACTCTCTCAAAGCCAGAAAACTTTGTGTTATTGAGGAACTGTTATCTATTATTTATCTTAATATAATTCTGTAGGATCAGGAGAGTGTATGTATGCATGTAAGTTAATTTTAACCTGAACCCAGGGGCACTTACTTAATATTTGAAGTATCTTATTCAACAATTCACCTTCCTAAGACACCTATGGAAAATTTCTAAGCCATTATCTAAATTTGCACAAGAAGGTACAAAATTTGTATAATTTGGGTTTAGAATTAAATTTACTTTTTAAAATGACAAATGTTGAAGACACAAGATTAGCTAAAGATTTAGACAAACTTTTCTGTTGTTAATTGCAAATAAGATACAGGTTAACTTACAAACTGAATACCTTTGGAGCAACACCATAAATATAGACCTCTACTTGATAATGTACCACTTCATTTAGTGGAAAATTCTGAGCCTGATATATCTAGAAACTTGGCTGTTTCTTCCATCAGGATATCACTGCATTTGAGTTGGAGTGAATTTTTCATGCAAGTACTTGTCATTGAATGAAAAAACATTAGCAGGGATTGCACAAAGCTTAGCTTCCAAAAGTAGCCAGCTTTGTTCTTGAGGATAATAAATAATTATCTGCGTAACAAAACGTGGACCAAGCATTACATTCACTTGATGATCCTACCTGGTCAAAGACACATAGGTCCCTCCTTACTCTCCAAAACACCGACTATCCATAAACACATAAGAGAACTTACTGATTTTGACCAGCCAACATAGCTTAGTTCTGTTTACAACAGGAATCAATAGAGACTTACAAATTAATTTGTGTATGTGTGTGCTTGTGTGCATGCTTCAGAATTGTCATTTAACAGCTGTATGACTTTAGGCACATCATTTTTTTCCTCTAACATTTTTCCCATATTTTTTTTTTTTTAAGCCAGGGTAAGAACACAGCAGGGGACTTACCTTCTTCTACTTCGTCTACTTCGTCTTCTTCGTCTTCTTCGTCTTCTTCTTCTTCTTCTTCTTCTTTCTTCTTCTTCTTTCTTCTTCTTCTTCTTCTTCTTCTTCTTCTTCTTCTTCTTCTTCTTCTTCTTCTTCTTCCTCTTCTTCCTCTTCTTCTTCTTCTTTTTTTAAGATTTTATTTATTTATTTGACAGAGAGAGAGGCAGCAAGAGAGGGAACGCAAGCAGGGGGAGGTGGAGAGGGAGAAGTAGGCTTCCTGCTGAGCAGGAAACCCAATGTTGGGCTTGATCCCAGGACCCTGGGACCAGGGACTGAGCCGAAGGCAGAGGATTGATGACTGAGCCATCTGGGCACCCAGAGACTTACCCTCTTAACAAATTTGTAAGCAGTGTAGTTAACCAAAGGCATAATGTTGCACAGCCGACTTCTAGAACTTATTCACTTTGATTAACTGAAACTTTATATCTGTGTTTCCCCCCTCCCTCAGCCCCTGGTGACCACCATTCTACTCTCTGATCCTCTGAGTTTGACCATTTCAGATACCTCATGTATTATCAGTTCTTCTGTGTCTGACTTACTTCCCTTAACATCACATCCCACAAATTCATCCATCTTGTTGTATATATCAGACTCCCCTTCTCTTTTTAAGGCTGAGTAAAGCCCATTGTACATATATAGCATATTCCGCCCACCACACACTTTTATTGAGAAATAATTGACATGAATCATTGTACAAGTTTAAGACATTTAGTATGATCACTTAATTTACATATTCTATGAAATGGTCACAGTAGGTTCAGCTAACTTCCATCATTTTGAATAGATAGGATAAAAAGAAAAGAAGAAAAGAAAAAAAAACAAGCTTGCAATGAGAATTTTTAGAATTTACTCTTAACAACTTTTCTACAGTGTTAGCTGTAGTCACCACATTGCACATTACATCCCAAGTATTTAAGCAGCATGTAACTGGAAATTTGTACCTTATGACCACCCTCCTCTCCAACTACTCCTTCCCCAGCACCCACCTCTGGTAACCACAAGTCTGATCTCTTTTTCTATGAGTTTGGTGGGATTTCTTTTTGTTTTGTTTAGATTCCAAAAATAAGTAAGATTATACAGTATTTGTCTTTTACTTGCTGACTTACTTCACTTACATAATGCCCTCAAAGTCCATCCATATTGTCACAAGTGGTAAGATTTCCTCATTTTTTTCTGGCTGAATAATATTCCACTGTGTATTATTATATTATAAATAACATTATATATCATATATAGCATATATAATACATATGTGTATATTATTTATCATATATATACACATGGAGCTTTATTCATCAAATGATGGATACTTATGTTGTTTTTATGTCTTGGCTATTATAAGTAATGCTGTCATAAATGTGGGGGTGCAGATATCTTTTAGAGTTACTGTTTTTGTTCTTTTTGGATATATTTCCAGAAGGAGAATTACTGGATTATATGGTATTACTATTTTTAATTTTTTGAGGAATCTCCATCTTGTTTTCCACAGTGGCTGCACCAGTTTGCATTCCCACCAACAATATACAAGGTTCCTGTTTCTTCACATCCACACAAGCATTTGTTATCTCTTATCTTTTTGATGATGGCATTTTAACAGGTATGAGATGACATCTTACTGTGGCTTTAATTTGCATTTGCCTAGTGACTAGTGATATCGAACATCTTTTCATGAACCTGTTGGCCTTTCATAAGTCTTTGGAAAACATGTCTGTTGAGGTTTTTTTCCCATTTTTAATTGTTATTTGTTTGGTTTTTGCTATTGAGTTGCCTGAATTCTTTATATATTTTGGATACTAACCATTTATTAGATATATGGTTTGCAATTTTTTTTCCAGTCTATAGTTTATTTTTTCACTTTGTTGATAGTTTCTTTTATTCTGTTGATGGTTTCTTTTTAGTTTGATGTAGTTCCACTTGTTTATTTTTTATTTCATTGCTTGTGGTTTAGGTATTATACCCCAAAATTCATTACCTTGACCCATGTCAAGGAGATTTATTCCCATGTTTTCTTCTAGGAGGTTTGTAGTTCTTACAAATAAATCTTAAGCAAATATGGTATCACATGACCCTATTTTTGTACACATATTTTTCCCCCTCTCAGAACTGTCCTAACATCCTTTGTTTTGTTGGCTACTGGAGACAACATTCATATGTTACCTACTGTGAGATGACATTCCTGACTTCAATTACACTCCAGCCTCTTCTATCTGCTCCTGTATCACTGCACTCATTTGCATCATCGGACTCACCACCTTCTATTAGAACTCTCATTTATTCTTTTCAATCACCAACTATCTTTATTTAATGAAAAGTACTGTGTCTTGTTCATAACTCAACAACAGGACCTCGCCAGTATCTGACACACATTGGATATTTAGCAAATACTCGTTGGAAATTAGATGATGCAATATTTCTTTTCCAAATTAAAAAAGAAAAAACTTGGAGAATAAAGGCCATTTTAAGTAATGTACATGCTCAAGATACATTTTTTTTTTTTATAGCTTTCATCTTTCAGTATGTATAACTCATCTGTTTTCTTAAACTATTTTTCTGGCTAATCCTTTCAAAGTTATAAATTGTGTTTTGTAAATAATCAGTTTCAATTTCATGGTTTTATCTGATATAATTAAATTGAAAAGGTTTCACTTCAGTGACACTAATTTTCTGGTCCTGCTTTGTCTATTGATAAGAATTAATTTGAGAAATACCCCCACATTGGTATAGGAAGTGGTAATTTGCCACATCCATCATTTTCTGTCTCCTGTGGAGCACAGTTGCCAGGGTTTCTGAATTAATATGATGAAATTGAAGGCAACTGTAATTACAATAGTTTTATCTCTTCCTCCATCATTCTTCATCCACATTGTTCCATTGAACTATATGAGAAAAGGAAAGCCTACTTATCTTCTTGTGTTATTATTTGCTATCAAATTGATTCATTATGTTTTTCCTTTGTTCCTAATTATAGTTACCCACCTTCCCCATCTGCAAAAGTAGAAACAATATGTCTTTGGCTCCTTGACATCTTTTATTTCCATGCAATGTAGAGCTGTGTATAGCATGTAGGTTATCAATCAATGCATAATGAGTGAGCACCTACAAAATGCAGAACATACTAAAGAATTTAATAACAGGAAAATGAGATATCTGATATCAGGGAAGTGAAAGTCCAGTTGGGATCATGAGGCATGGATTAAAAGCCAATAAAATAAATACATACATACATACATACATAAATAAATACAATGGTAAAGTAGTGGAGATCAAATCTTAAGGATAAGGTTTAAGATCCTTTTCAGGATCCAGGGAGGTTTCGGGGGAGAAAGGAATTTCAGAAAAGGGAATTTGATGAAGGGGCTAAGTGCAAAGGATTGCAGGCAGAGGTGAAGGAGTGTCATGGAGAAGAGGGGAATGTTAGGAATGAGAAAGGCATATTCTAAGAGGAGTGAAAACCTGGCTCTGGAGAATAAAGGATTTGTGTAGATGCATGATAAGAGATAGGGTTGTGTAAGTTTGGCCTGAGGCCAGCTACAGAGAGTAATGTGAGATTGGAGACACTGATGGCTTTTGAATAGGGAATTGACTGGAAGAAAAGGATGTTTGAAGCAAATTAGTGTTCCCCTTATCCTCATTCGGTTTTCTAAAGTTCTCTTCTAATGTTATCAATATTATTGAACTATAATTTATGTAAAATTAACTGCGCCCATCTAATGCATACACTTACTGAGTTTTGGCCAATGTATACGCTATGTACTCACACAACAATCAAGATATGTAATATTTCCATTACCCCCAGATTTCTCACATTCATCTTTTTAATCGACATCTACTTCTCACCTCTATAGATTTGTTTTCTCTTTTCCAAGTTATTTACCTCAAATTTTTCTTGGATAATTTCTGAGGAATATTTGAGTGTTTTTACTTTTAACAAAAGCAAAAACAAATAAAATTTTAATCTAATAGCAAGGGATGACAGTATGTTTAGGTGGAGTGTGACTGATAACATAGTGCCATGCTAGAGATCATATTGTATAATTCACCATAAAATGAAACCCTGGTTAAATTGGCTCATGTCTTTGTTTTATTTAGGTATTAATAGAAAGTAATACTGTGGGAAGCCTGGATGGCTCAGTCCTTAAGCGTCTGCCTTTGGCTGGGGTCATGATCCCAGGGTCATGGGATGGAACCCTGCATTGGGCTCCTTGCTCAGCGGGGAACCTGCTGCTCCCTCTCTCACTCCCACTGTTTGTGTTCCCTCTCTCACTGTGTCTCTCTCTGCCAAATAAATAAAATCTTAAAAAAAATAATAATAATGTTAAAAATGTGGCTAGTAAATGAGAAAAAAAGTTGGAAACTGAAACACTGCTGTCTTCTATGGACATTTAATTAAACATTCATTTCAAATTTTCCATTTTCTTCATATTTTTGTACCAAAGTGTTTATTTTGCATTTTAATTATTTTCATAATTAATTTAAATCTTTGCAGAGTTTATGCACTGAACTTATAAAATGTTTAGCATTCTTAAAGTTTCTAGACATTGGAAAACAGATTCTTAGTAGATAACTTGATTCCTTTAATTCTTCTTAATCTAGTTAATGCCCTTGTAATATATACATGGCAATTCTCTCTACTCATAAGACTTATGAACATCTCTGTTCTAAGGAAACAACTTTTAGATTTCCGTTCATTTCTAGCATTAGGAAAAAAAAGCTGGAATGCTTCATTTTATAGTACAACAAAATTCCTATCTTAGTGACTGGAGGAAAAAGAACAGTAAGATATAGCCATAATAATGAAACCCATCTCAAAAAACTTTGTCACATCATTAAAAAACAAAATTTAGTGGTAGAGTATAATATGAAAGTTATTCTAGGTATGAATTTAAAGAGTATAAAGCAAAGCGTGAAAACAAAATTAGCTCATGGTCCATTTATTTATCAACTCATTCAACAAACATCTGGTAATAACGTGTTGCGGGGACTAAAGTAGAGAACAAGAACAAAATGGACCCAACTGTCACCCTTATGAAAGGTAAATTCTTTTTTTTTTTTAATTTTTAAATTTTTTTTTATAAACATATAATGTATTATTAGCCCCAGGGGTACAGGCCTGTGAATCACCAGATTTACACACTTCACAGCACTCATCATAGCACATACCCTCCCCAATGTCCATAACCCCACCCCCCTCTCCCTACCCACTCCCCCCAGCCACCCTCAGTTTGTTTTGTGAGATTAAGAGTCTCTTATGGTTTGTCTCCCTCCTGATCCCATCTTGTTTCATTTATTCTTTTCCTACCCCCAACTCCCCCACATTGCATTTCCACTTCCTCTTATCAGGGAGATCATATGATAGTTGTCTGAAAGGTAAATTCTTATGGGGAAAAATGAGTAAGAAGAAATTAGGGAAATATGTGCTACAGCTGGTTGACAAGAATGGGGAATCAAGAAGAGATATAGAGCAGAAGTATAAAAAGGGATTGAGGTTATGGGTTTTAAAGAATGATCACAGAGGAAGTATTGTAATAGTGATATTTAGGCAAAGGCCTGCAGAAGGTAAGTCAAGCTGACAGCTGGGGAAGAACCTTCCAGAAGTCAATATACTGAGTGAGAAGTTTTTGGTTTGTTCTAGAATGATTGAGGATGCCAGTGTGGCTTGATGACTGTAGTGTTATGTCAGACTTAGTCTCAAAGTGACATATAATTCTTATATTTTGGATCCATTTCCTGAAGCCTTTATTTTGCCCCTATTTATTGGTTTGTGTCTCTTTGTTTTTTACCAATCACTTAATTTTTTTCTCACATTATTAACAAGTCTTTGAAACCATTTTAGTCAATGCAGAATACATTATTTTGGATATATCATGGTTTATTTAAACATTACTTTTTGTGCACATTTATTTATCATTATAAATCAGTGTAAGTATTACTGCAATGAGCTTCTTTACATATAGATTTTTGTTAATATTTCTGATTATTTCCTTAACCACAGTGGCCAATGAGTGGTAGGTGACAACAGAATTGAGAAATGATTTCCCATGAGTAAGTATCCCAATTTCCTCCTAGAAATACTAGGGTATCTAGAGAGAGAGAATAAGTAGAGGTATCCTTAAATCATGAAGTCTAACTAGGTTACTTTCCCTCAAGAAGAAGAAATATTACACTATATCATTAGTGTAAGCAAATTGACATTGAAGAAATCAGAATTTGGGGCTCAGGCTGGCTCAGTAGGTTAAGTGTCATAGTGTTCATACTCAAACTCCCATGGTCCTGGAGTCCTAGGATCAAGCCCCACATTGGTCTCCCTGCTGAACAGAGGGCCTTCTTCTCCTGTCCCTCACCCCATTCATTGTCACTCTCTCTCATTCTCTCTCTTGCTCTCTCTCTTTAAAATAAATAAATAAAATCTTTTTAAAAAGAAAGAAATCAGAATTTGTTTGAGCAAATGTTTTCTTAGATTATAGAGGCCAAAAAAACTATCACTAATGCAAAATACAAACAATGAATAAAATATATCCATGAGTTATTGTTTAGTCAATAAGTTGTGAGGGAAGAACAAGTAAATACTTAACTTGTGGGCTATACATTTCCTTTAGTGCATTATGAAAGGAAAAAAAGAAGAAAGGAAGAAAGAGGGGGAGACAGTGAGAGAGGGAGGGAAACAGGAAGGAAGGGTGAAATAAAGAAAAGAGGTAGGAAGGGAATATCAGGCTTCAAAGTCAATTTTGGGGAATGGGAGTCTAAAATCTGACCTGCTCACCATCACCAAAGCCCAGATACTCAAACTCCCACTATTCCCCCATTGATAAGATATAGAGAAAATGGAAAATTTGAAACATATGATAATCACTAGAGACCATTAGATAGAGAAGATGGGCAATAAAACATAAATAGCAATTATTTGAGGTCTGGACAGAGATGGTCCATACCTCAGCTCTCTCCAGCTTGGAGGATGTGATCATATTTAATTACACAAGAGAGCTCAATGTTACCTTTCAACAACTTGTAGTCAAGAATTATGGAAGGATGTGCTTCTTGGTGAACCCCCTAAATTACAGAGTTACAGAGCTGCCTTATTCAGATTGACTCATAAATTGCTGTAACAATGATTGCAAGATAGGAGTTCACACCTTTTGATAGGCTCCTAACAGCTGGAGTTTCTCCTGAACTTTTAGAAGGTGGTGGCTGTCATGGCTACAGCCAAAGATCTTAAGATCTCTTGAATAGACAATTAGCTCTAAAGGCAAGGATATTTTATATCTTGCTTTTCAGTAAAATCATGGTAATGAAATTCTCATTTTACTGGTTTCAATTAAACTGATGCCCCTATTATTTTTCTTTAAAAATAAAGCAGGGAAACCATGACCCGAATTCAAAAATGTTGATGAATGGAGAGAGAAAGATAGCTGGATGGGAAAGTCATAGTGTTCTAAATAGCACTAAAACAATAAAAAAGGTTTTATTGGATTATAGGAAAGCAACATATCACATAGTCGGCTAGTGGAAAACCTGGATCAGTCTGTCTGGGGTATTAGTATAAACGTTCTTAACAGAGAAAGACATTTTTACCTAAAGGGCTTGTAAAAATGGATGAAGGTCTTAAAAAGCATCTGGTGACTCAGCTCCTCAGAACTGCTGATGTAGTTTTCTACATCCTGAAGCCCAGTCTAGACATGATACAAAGTCACTGAGAAGGCAGTTTCTAAAATACTCACTTGGTAAGTCCTGGTGAAGAAAAACTTTGTGTGGTAGAGTTGAATGAGAAAGCCAGGTAAATCCGAGTATGAATTCCATTTCTCTACCTTCCAATAGCCATGATATAGATTAAAAAAAAATCAACCTCATGAATTCTCATCTTTAGTATTGAATGGCTGATCTCCATAATGTAGAATTGTGGTCGAGTTGTGTGGGAACATTTGAGTGTAAAAAGCTCATCATCCAATGACTGCACAGAACACTCATAACACAATAGCTCTCTCTCTCATTCTTCCTTCCCAATCCAGAAATATTATAATGCCTCAGAGTTTTTCTGTTTAATTATCCTCCATAGCATAGATTCTCAAGCTTTGCTGTGATTTTATACAAAATCACCTGAGAACGTTTTTTGAAGCATACCTTTCTCAGAGTCTACCCTCAGGGATTTTGAATCAGGAGGTCTTGAATGTAGCACGAACCTGCATTTTGTCAAGTCCTTCCTGTGACTTTAATGGCCCCTTGAAAACACTAATATTTGTCTTCCTTGGTCTATATATGGTGCATTTCCTTTGTATTATTGAATAATTAACTGTATTATCCCCAATTACTGAAAAATTTTTTTCTAAATTCATAGTTTACTTTGTTTCTTTCTGTTCATGCATTTATTGACACAGCTCTTGATTTTATTATTTCTGTCAAAATCATCCATGAACTTTTAGCTTTTGATGCCTTATACTAATGCAGGAAAGGTATTTATGGTCTTTATTTTTCAGCCAAGGAAACCAGATGAATCAATAGCTAGCACTCATAATTTAGAAGAAAGAGTTAAAACTGAGATCTATGAGACACTCCTTAAATATTCAAACTTACAAAGAAAAATCTTAACTTAAAATATCTGTAAGTCGCTTTCCTAACACTTTATGTGAGAGCTGAAGTGGTCTTGGGCATTGAACATGGCTTAGAAGAAATGTCAACATGTAGGACATATTTTAATTTGGAATCAATCTCATAGAATTATAGCAAATACAAAGATTAGTAAATCAGGCCACACAAGAAAATGAATAGCCAAGGACTGATGACGTTTCTCCCATAGAAAGAGATTTTTTTTTGAAGTGTAGTATCTTGGATTGAGCTGATACATTGTGATAAGAAGCAAATGTAAAATACAATATATAAACTCAACTAATATAGATCCAGCAATAACTTGATTCATCCAAGAAAATTTTGAGGCAAGTATTGATTTGTTAGTAGGATTTTAAACTTCATCTTTCTCAGGTAATGGGCCAAAATTTGACAATACTTGGTAATAGAGCCTTTAATATACATAGGAATGAGGATGATATATTAAATTAAAACTGACACTCCAGTTTGGGTTTTAAAAAGAATCAGATTATTGTCAGTTATAGATTAGTCTGTCACTGCTCCTGTTGGCTTGTTCCCTATTGGTGTTGTTTTTCCTTTTATCTTCCTTTCCTATCACACTTGTATTCTTTCTCACAATCTCTCTGTATTCCCTCCCTCTCTCTCTCTGTGTGTTACAGAATTTTTGTAAGTCTACAACCATGAATTCATAACTATAAAAATAGAAAGAAAACATTGTTTATAAGAATCTCAAGATGTACCCTCTCACTTACTGAATTGAGATCTGGCTAATTAATGGTGTCTCTAAAGAAAATAAATACTTCTGACTTACAATGGAAAGAACCACTGGGGCATGTTTCTGATTCAAAAATCATTGCGAGAGCAGTTTTTTTTTAAGATTTTATTTATTTATTTGTCAGAGAGAGAGAGAGAGTGAGCACAGGCAGACAGAGTGGTAGAGGGAGAAGCAGGCTCCCTGCGGAGCAAGGAGCCGGACGCGGGACTCGATTCCAGGACCCTGGGATCATGACCTGAGCCCAAGGCAGCCGCTTTAACCAACTGAGCCACCCAGGCGTCCCGTGAGAGCATTTTAAATGGATGTTTTAACATATGGCTCTAACAGTTGCTGCCAAGTACAATATAATTTTGTGACACATTGTTATTCCTAAAAACTTTTGTTACTTCAACAACAATTTGTTTTGATTCACTCTACCAAGTGGTCACTTGGCTAATTTTCAAAATTTAGAGAAAGATATAAGTACAGTTCATTTATAAGTTTTCTTCAGGTTTTAGAACCTCAAACCTGACAAATGAAAAGTATTCACTTAGATATAATAAATCAAATTTCTTAAAAGACTTAAAATATATTATTCCCATTAATGACATAGAGAAGAAAGCTTATCTTTCAACTCCATCTGTCCTCACTCCTGAAATACAATATATATGTTGAATGAATGTGTGAGTAAACCAATGATACAAAAACAAACAAATGAGTCATCTGCAGATATTAAGGGCATAGATAGGTTCGTTTTAAAAATTTCTTTATTAAGCTTTTTATTTTGATTCCAGTAGAGTTAACATACTGTGTTGTATTCTTTTCACTTGTACAATATAGTGTTTCAACGATTCTATACATTCCCTAGTGCTCATCATGATAGGTGTGTTCTTAATCCCCTTCACCTTTTTCACCCATCCCCCTACTGACCTCCCCTCTTTTCTTTCGTTTTTTTTTTAAGTACACAATTTATTGGATTATGGATATGTTGGGAATCATTCCAAAGCTGTGAAGCCTCCTCTACTCCTACATGGTTTGTTTTTTTGTTTTTGTTTTTAAGCTTTTATTTATTCATTTGCAAGAGAAAGAAGAGTGACCATGGGCAAGGGGAGGAGACAGAAGTGGGGGAGAGAGGGGACCCAGAAGGAGAGGGAAGGAGCAGAAGAGAGGGAGAAGCAGATTCCCTGCTGAGCTGGAGCTGGAATTGGGCTTGATCCTAGAACCTTGAGATCATGACACTGCCCTGAAAGGGAGACACTTAAATGACTGAGCCACCCAGGTCCCTCTGCTACTACATGTTTTAACTCAAATTGCCCCCTTCTACATCCTCTCAAAAATGAGAAATGGGTTGCACTGGCTATAGAAATAAGTCAAAGCAGCTACCATCTACTAAGTTAGTTCCGTTCAGTGCACGCTTTATTCACACACATTGATGTCCCCTGTAGCAGAAGTATTGCTTACTCTGTAGTTCTTAACCCTCAGAGTAGAAATGAACCTTAATACTCTTCTTGATGCATTTGATGTTTGGTTCCGTGTGACTACATTTAAATTTTATACTTGCAAGTTGGATGCCTACAAAAGGAAGGAAGTCCAGCATAACCTAAACTGATTACCCTAAAATTCCACATTTACACCTTCATGTATGTGAACAATGAGAGGATGATAAAAATTTGTGAGATATCTGGACATTTGTGCTCTTGTAAGTCTGAAAGTATCATATTAATAAAAGTGATAATCCCTTAGTAAGTGTAAGAGAGAGAGAGGTAGCAAGTGAGCGAGCTCATTAGTCAAAAATACAAGAAAATGTAGAGGCAAACACCACTAGAAATCCTGCAGACTCTAAAGATAAGACAATGTTATGAACAACAGTACCATTACATTTAACAATCTAGATGAAACCAATGAATTCTTTCAAAACACACTTTGTCTATCAAAATAAACCCAAACAGAAACAGAAAAATTAAATAATATATATATTAAATAAATGTAATCAATAACTTAAAATGTTCTGAGAAACAAAGCTTTGAGCATAGATGGCTCACATTTGAATTCTTCCAAACATTCCATTAGGAATAACATGATTCTTCACAGAATTTTTCAGAAAGGAGAGACCACTTCCCAATTCGTTTTATGAGACAAGCATTATCCTGACACTATCATGAGACAAATATTACATGAAAAGCAAATTATAATACCACATTACTCATAAATATAAATGCAAAAATCCTAAAACAAAATAAAATAGAAAAGGACAATACAGGGGCACCTGCATGGCTCAGTCAGTTAAATGTCTACCTTCAGTTCAGGTCATGATCCTGGTGTCCTGGGATGGAACCCCAAGTCTCCACTTCCTGCTCAATGGGGAGACTGCTTCTCCCTCTGCCCTACCCTTCTCCTCCTACTTCCCCTACCCTCTACCCTTCCCCCTCCACCCTCATGCCCTCTCCCTCTCTCTCAAATAAACAAATAAAATCTTTAAAAAGAAAGAAAAGGACAATACATCTGGCCAAATGAGGTTAAAAAATGTTTATTGAAGAATAGTTGACATATGATATTTTACTGGTTTCAGATATACAACCCAGTGATTTGATATTTATACACATTATCAAATGGCTACCACAATAGGTGTCGTTAACATCTGTCACCTTACAAAGCTGTTAAAATATCATTGACTACATTCCCTATACTGTTCTCATATCTTATTTATTCTCCTATTACATTCTCATATCTTATTTATTCTATAACTGAACACTGAACTTCTTACTCCCCTTCGCCTATTTTGTTCACTGCATAACCCTCCCCTCTGGTAGCCATCAGTTTGTTCTTTGTTATGTGTCTGTTTCTGTTTTGTTTGTTTTGTTTTTGTAGATTCCACATAAGTGAAATCATGTGGTATTTTTGTAGATTCCACATAAGTGAAATCATGTGGTATTTGTCTTTCTCTGGCTAACTTACTTCACTTAGCATAAATCCTTCTAGGTTCACCCATGTTGTCACAATGGCAAGATTCCATTATTTTTGATGGCTGAGTAATATATATTTATTTATTCATCTATCAATGGACATTTAGTTGCTTCCATGTGTCGACTATTGTAAGTTATGCTGAAATGAACATAGGGATGCATATGTTTTTTTGAATTAGTGTTTTCATTTCTTTGGATAAATACCCAGAAGTAGAATTACTGGATTGTATGGTAGTTATATTTATAAGTTCTTGAGGAACCCCCACATTATTTTCTATGGTAGCTGCACACATTTACATTTCTACTAACAGTGCATGAGGATTCTCTTTCCTATAAATCTTGCTAACCCTGGGGCACCTGGGTGGCTCAGGGGGTTAAGCCTCTGCCTTCGGCTCAGGTCATGATCCCAGGGTCATGATCTCAGGGTCATGGGATCGAGTTCTGCGTTGGGCTCTCTGCTCGGCAGGGAGCCTACTTCCTCCTCTCTCTCTGTCTGCCTCTCTGCCTACTTGTGATTTCTGTCTGTCAAATAAATAAATAATCTTTAAAAAAAAAAAAATCTTACCAACCCTTGTTACCCTGTCTCTCTCATACTAGTCATTCCCACAGGTGTGAGGTCATATCTCATTGTGGTTTTGATTTGCATTTCCCTGATGATAAGTGATGCTGGACATCTTTTCATGTGCCTCTTGGCCATCTGTATGTCTTCCTTGGGAAAATGTCCATTTAGGACCTCTACTGACTTTTTAATTGGATTTATTTTAATAATTAGCTGTACAAGTTCTTTGTATATTTTGGATGTTAACCCTTTATTGGATATATCATTTGTGAATATTTTCTCCCATTCAATAGGTTATCTTGTCAGTTGATAGTTTCCTTCACTGTGCAAAAGCTTTTTAGTTTGGAGGTATGAAGAAAGTTCTTGGGTGATGGAGTGCTCTGAATGTTGAAAAGGTTATTGAGTAAGTTAAGTAGATGTATTCATCTGTTAAAATTGATCAAACTATACATTTAAGATCTATGAATTTCACTCTATATAAATTATACCTCAATAAACTTAACATTTGGGGAAGGAAGAAATTAAGAAATTAAATCATAAGAATTGTGGAGCTGAGAGTTTTTTATTAGTAATATCCAAAATAAATATTCATATTTATTATTAGTAACTTAGTCTGCTTATATTTTAACTATGACAATGTAGTTGCTTTTAACTCTCAAGTGTACCAATAAATTATCAAATAATTAGTCTTTAGGAACATTGCATATGACCTATTACATATTTACAATATTTAGCATGTAGTTTTGTTATACTCCATCTTGACATTAAAGAAGAAGATTAAGCAAAGGGGAACTAAAAATAAGGAAGAAGTTGATAAAAATGAACAGTGTAAAGAAAGGTATGGTATAAGCCTTCATGGCCTCCTTTATTCACTCAGCACCAAACAATGATTATGTGTTACCACTAAACACATTGTTATCTCCTGGAGGTTTGTAAAAGAAAATATAAAACATGAAGTGAGGAACGATTTCTGATATAATTTAATTTAAGGATAAGTTTTACATGTAAGAATTAAGTAACAGCAATGCAATGTTTAATTATTTCTCAAAATCAGCGATAGAAGTTGTGAATATGTACAGAAAGATGGAGAAACAATATTCACAGTACTGGTTTTGTTTTATTTTCCTGTCATTGAGTCTGAGAATTTAAACTGAACCCTTAGGCAGGGGACATTATAGTGGCAATACTTCTTCCTTCTATCTCTATGAAGGTAGTGTCAGTCAGTGGGAATGAATCCCCAGAGTGGTGTTGGGGTTGAATGTGAGGACCCATAGATTAATGTATGTAGGAGAGGTGTATTTGGGCGGCAGATTGAGAGTTTTGGTTACATGTGTCCAAGATTGCATTTGGGGCGCTTATACCATAAAAAAAAGATAAAGGGCAAGGCAATGTATTTGATCCTAAATCGTTGATTTTTGTTGTTGTTGCTGCTGAAATAGGAACACAAATGCTTACTAAACCTCCAGATGTTTCAAAAAATGCTAGGCTTGAATGAGATGACAATCTCGAGGTGGACAGGCTAAGAGAATTTCCAAGGACTACCAACCCCCATGAACACAATCATATGCATACTGAGACTTCCATCTTTCTTCTCTTTGAATATCACTCTATTATGTTTTGTCTGTATTAAAAATAAATTAGGTAATTTGCTCTGTTGCCCTTCCTCATTTCCTTGAACATTTCATTTCTTAAAACAAATGAAAATATGCTGTGATCGCAATGCATGACAATATAACTCAGAAGATTGAAACTGAGCATCTTAATTGCCATTTAAAATCATTTGATATTTCATTTACAAGCAGAACTTTTCATATTGTCCTCATATGTGTTTCTGGGATACCCAAATAAATGACATCTTTCATCATTATTTCATTGTCACCCTCCAAAATCCCTATATTCTGAGAACTGAAAATGAAATATTCCTTTGTATCCCATAAAAAATTAGCCAAGTTTATTTGTTGCAACCAGTAATGTCCTATATAAATTTAGCTGATTTGCCAACTTATTTTTCTCATTTACAAAGAGAAAGCAAATGATTTTGTCCACATAAACAATTTCAAAAATTATGCCAAATGGGATGTTATAAATAAAAGTGTTTTACATATCTAAGAAAAAGAGGAAAAAAATAAAATTCTTACTATAATTATAAATATCAACTATTCAATTTATTTGTAGTCATTTTGAAACAGGCATGCTGGAAGAACAGGAGTCCGTCTAAAGTCAAGGATGAGGACCCTGGAAGAGGAGTCTGAGAAGGAATCCAGAGTCCATTAAAGGACCTGGCTCTAACACAGGTTACTTGGGTTCCCTTATTTTCTCCCTAGAACATGGGCAGATTTATACTGTTTAAATTTAGTATTAATGATACCATTAAAAATGAAACATTTTGTGTAATCTCAAAATGGAAACCAAATGAAATAGGAACTGCTTTAGTTGAATCTAGGAAGCTGGGCTCAGAGTTTCTCCATCTGCCCTCTCATTTTCCTCCCAATAGGGAATTTCCCAGATTCTGAAAGGCTCTTGACATTGACTATCTCAGTGATCCTTTCCATTTTAAAAATCCTATAAACAAAATTCCTCAAGTGTGTGCTGACTCAAATCCTTTGTTCCCGTGATCTGTTTCTTTTCTCCTACTTCTACTGGACTGTAACTGACTTGACATACTGCCCTCCTGACTTTCATCAGTTCAAATTCTGATTGCTATATTCCTTTTCTTTTTCCCAAAGCATGTTGCTGGCACTTCTCTTTTGATAATCTTGATATGCCAACTCAACTAAAAAGTTCTGGCTCCCTCTCTTTCAAGTATCAACCAATTCCATTGTGCTGTTCACCAGCTGCAAAACCTTTGTAGGCACCACTGCTTGGGGGAATCCAATACAAACAAATCTACCAAGTAGTAATCTGTCTTCAAACTCTATTTGTAAGCTTATTGTCAAAAACTGCCCAGTATTAGTTAATTTCATAATAAATACACACCCTTCATATTTTCAAACATGCATTGCAAATTCTCATCTCCCTGTATGTCTTTTATTTCTGTCTTTCCACATGAAGTATCTTACTACACATTTTTCACTTATGCGAATTCAAGATCTTTTTCTAGTCAAGATTGTTTTTTAAAAACAGTCCTTTGAACATAAGCTCACTCAAACTAACTGAAGTAACAAATGGAAGGTTTACTTTTGTTAGATAGTGATTTCACCGTTCCAAGGAATGAGACATAAACTGCAGTCAAATACATGCACAGGAACCAGAAAGTCAGGAACCTTCAGCATGTTCCCCATTTCTCTCTTCTCTGCTTATCTCTAGGTACCTCCCCAAATCTCTTCTCCCTGTGGACAAGTTCCCTCCACTTACTCTTTTACATGTAGCCCAAGAGGGCTACCAGAGTCACCTCTGTATATTTAAACCAATACCAGTTCTGATTTGGTTTGGATGTTCTCTCTTTAAGGACCACAAAAATCCCCCATTTTCCATGGAGTCTTGCCTCTAAGCTCTTTGTACACACATTTACAGACTTCAAATAACTCCTAGGATTACTTGAGTGTGAACTGTTTGGATTGGGGGATAGCAAACTTGTTCATGAACTGAAACGGCAAACTCCAAGGGTGCCCTCTCTTCTATGGGTTAGTGGAAAGTGTTTAGACACAAGAGCGAAATTTTGTAATAGGGAGAAAAGGTGCTTTTTAAAGTTTGTTGACTAACCTTAAGACAAGCTTTAAAATGATGAATCTTCCTCTTTGTATCCTATTTAAATAATCTCTTTAGATGTTTGGACCCAAATTCATCACCAAATTCATCAGTAGTACCTTTAGAATTAGGTATAGGCAGAGAGAATTATTTTGGACTCTGGACCTCTAATTAAAAACAAACAAACTTTGTTTTATCATTCCAACTGTGGCTACTTACCTAAGGATTTACCTAAGCATATGTCAGTGAAAATTCTCAAAGGTGTGGAAACTAATTGAAAGAATGCCAGTGTTTAATAGGAATATCATAAGCTCTCTCCCATGCTCAGATAAATCTAAATTGCAGAGATGTTTTCCTAATCCCCGTGCTAATATATGACATTGTCTTCATAGATTTGTAATAATTTACATGGCAGGGAGCATTAGAGATAATTAAATATATTGTATCTATTTTATCTACATACTGCAATTAATTTCTGCTTACTTGCATGTGCATGTCTCCACAGCAGTAACATCTGCTTTTACTCATTTTCCCCTTGCACTTCCAGGATTCAACAAATATGGATTATCCAATTCTAGACTGACATGCTTTTGAAGAGAATATATTTGCAGCTCACGAAGTAATGCCTTGGGCTATATATAGAAAGGGGATTTTCTGACAAAAGAGTATCATTGATATCTCTTATATAAATGTTAATATCAGTTTAGCCTAACAAAATCTATAAATGGCTCCCTGAGGCATACCTTGCACTTATTTATATGTTTCCATAAAGAGAAAAAGACAAAGAATGACCCTATCAAGGAACAAGTACATTACAATTAAATACATATGCCATAAATATTGCCTCTTTTCTATGCCCTGACGCGTAGTGCATAGACCTACTGATTAGGAAACCAGTGGCCTGTGCTATGGTCTGAATGTTTGTGTCCCTCTGAAATTTACATGTTGAAAGCCTAATTCCCAAGGTGATGGTATGTGGGGTTTGGGGAGTTGATTTGATCATGAGAGTGAAGTCCTCATGATTGAGATGAATACCCTTATGACCAGAGACCAGGAGAGCTAATTTGCCCCCTCTGCCAAGTGATACTACAGTGAAAGACAGCCATCCAAAAAGAAGTGTGCACTCACTAGACAATAAATCTGCTGGCTTCATGATCTTGGACTTCCCAACCTCCAGATTTATGAGAAATCAATGTTTGGTGTTTGCAAGCCACTCGGTTTATAGCATTTTTGTTATAGCAGCCTTAATGGACCAAAATAACTCAAGATTTCTGAGAATTTGGATTTGATGGTCTAAGTATTGTTTTTGAACTGGATGGTGAAAAATCTTAAACTGTGAAAGTAAGTTGTCTGAGTTGATTTTATGTCTGCTCAGCATCTAAAATAGGAGTAGTTGTCCTTCAATAATTATTTCTTAATAGATGGAAAGAATGAAGGCAAAGGGAAGTTAAGGAGACATTGACTTTATACAATTATTTTCAAACTTGCTTTGTAAGTATAATGGATGAACTTGTATCTTAAAATGCAGCCCCTGAGCAATCTACATCGTCATCATACATGACCTTTCTTTAAGTGTAGCCCATCTTCCATTCCCCAGTCTTCTTGCCTAGATGAAGAACAGGTTTTACCCCCTTCCTTATTGTCCATTTTATGTTTCCAAAATTATGGTGGATATGGATGCTAATTATAGCCCACAAGACATCTCCTCTCTCCCCACCTCTTTAGAGGCTCAGCAATTGCCTTAATCAAATGAGGAAGGGGGTAGACATTCTGGGAAATCACCACTTCCTGTGGACATCCATATAGTTCTTTTTAGGTCTGGCTTTTTTATTCTGCTAGGGAAATCTTTGCAATTCTGTCTTTTGTCCTTACCAGTGTAAAACAATAATCAGAGCTGAACAGTAGTTAAAATGATAAAAGCAAATTTTGTTTAGAAGTATTGTAATGGGGGAAAAGAAACCTCAGTATAGAGCTAGTCTCAATTCCAAATACAAGATGGACACATGGGAAGTTATAGCCAGAGAATAGAGTGGGGTTTGATGGATGGAAAAGTATTAAGGGGAAGCACTAGGGATCAGAGGAGATTATGGTTAAACCTATCTAACAGGATTCTTACTGAAGGCTGGCTAGGGTGATCAAACCTGGGGAATGGCAGAGGATGAGGAACTCAACCGGATATCAGGGGTGATCAGATATGAGGGAACTGCCCATTCATTAACCTGCTAAGTAATTACTGGGTAGTATCTTTGGATATAATCAAACAAATATTTACTAAGCAGCAACTGTATTTATTTTTAATCATTTAATGATATTTTATTGAACAACTACTATCTGCCTGCTGTATTTCTAGATGTGGGGTATATAGCAATAAATAGAACACAGGTTGTACCTTGATGGATTTGACTTTCTAGTTGGAAAGGAACAGAGTATAAACAAATCAAGTAAGTATAATACATGGTATTTGGGTGGAGTTAGATTCTATAGAGAAAAAACGAAGCAGGGAAAGAGGACAGAAAATCTGAGTTGGTGGGAGTGTTACAGTATTAGATAGTGTGGCCAGGGTCTCACTGAGAAGGCAGCATTTGGATAAAGACTTAATGGGGATGGAAGGGATGGCATTGGGTTTATCCAAGGAAATGTGTTTCAGGAAGGGAGAGAAGCAACAAGAAAGTCTTCACGTGGGGGTAGCAGACAGATTTGAAGAACAGAGATACACCAGTCTGACTGGGGCAGTGAGAGTTAACACTAGGCTTACAGGAAATGAGTGCAGAACAGTAATGGAGGAAAGAGACCAATTACGTAAATCCTTAAGGTATTTCACTGGCTTTGATTCTAAGAAGACCAGAAAATATTAGAAGGTTTTAAATAGCTATGTTGGATGAACTGACTTAGGTTTTGCAGATATAACAATGACTACCACTCTGTAGAGATTAGATTAAAAGGGGCCACAGGCAGACTCAGGGAAACCGAGGAGATCCTTGACAATAAACCGGGTGAGAGATTGAGGGTGGGTTTGGAATAGAGTGAAAGTGGGTGGAAATGAGAATAGTGGTTGGATTGTGGACATATTTTGAAGGTAGAAACTAAATTATTTGCTAATGGATTACATGCTAATAGATGGGTTTGAAAGACATAGAAGAGTCAAGAATGATTCTAAAAATTTTGACCTGCACAACTGGAAGATAGGAGATGCCATTTACTGAGGTGAAAGACACAGTAGGAACAGCAAGTTGGGGAGTTGGTAATCAGGAGCCCAGATTATAACATGTTAGCTTTGAATGCCAATTTAATATTGAATAGAAGTGTAAAATAGCCAGTTGAACAAAAACAACTCTGAATTTTATGAACACATTTAGGTAGAGATGTCAATTTGGAAGTCAACAGAATATAGAGGTTCATAAAGATGTAAGGTCTAAGGGAGATCTTGAGGAAAGCAGTGTGGAATGAAAGGAGCTGCGGCCCTAAGGTGCTCCAATATTTAATGCTTGAAGGGAATGAGTAGAACCATGCCAAGGAGACAAAGAAGGAAAATCTAGAGAGATGCCAGATGAATATGGCCTCCTTGGAGCAAGTGGAGAACTGTGGGTTCACACAGGAGAGAAAGAACAGCTCTAACACAGGCAGCTGATAAGGAACAGGAAGATAGAGTACTGAACTTGGGATTTAGTAACATAGAAGTTCTTGCTGACCTTGATAAGAGAAGCTGGTGGAGGGGTGGTAGTCACCGCCTGATGAGAGGAGGTCCAATGGAGAACAGAGGAGAAGAATTAGAAATAATGTGGTGCATAAACAATGAATTTTGGAACATTGAAAAAAAATAAAATTTAATTTAAAAAAAGAAATAATGTGTATTGAAAAAAATTTTAAAGAGTTTTATTTTAAAAAGAAGAATGAAGGGGTGGCTGGAAGGAAAAGTGGGGTTACTAGAGGGCCAGGAATTGTGTTATGTTGAGGAAATATGAGAGGTATGATGCATAGGCCTATTCTCAGTGAACATAGAGCTTTAGCACCTAGTTCCAGTCCAGGAGGAAGTTAACATCTCTTTGTTTAGATATAATGTAATCTGTTAAACCATTGAGTAAAAACATCCACTAGCCTGCATCCAAAATGAGTGGCACAATGGACTTGGGAAATTAGAGAAGAGTGAGCCGAGTCACTTCCAGAGACTTCCTGGAAGAGGTGAAGCAGGAGCTAAGCACTGACATCTCAGCGCATGAGAACAAGTGGAGGAAATAGTTGTACTGGTGTTTTTATTCTCAACATTTTCATAAGACTTTGAAATTTGTATCACTTTGACAAATCCTAGAAGACAGTGATCATTTCTCTTGCTCTCAACTGTTACCGTAAATTGCCCAATGCGTTCAGCCGGGCCCAGCATATGTCACTCCAGCAGACAGATTGCAGACATGGCAGCCACAGGCACTGAACACTGTCGTGCCGAGCCAGTTCCTAATGAGGAGATGCCAGCTCTGCCCCGTGAGTCAGGCCTAGAATCACAGACTGAAACCAGCACTTGGAGTCAATCTCAGAGTCATTAGCTCTTCTCCTTACCCCAATGTGAGTTAAAGGATTTCTGATAAACTGACTTCACAGACATTGTATTAAATCATTTGACCAGTTTAAGAGCTATCCTTCTACTTTGTCCAATTCCTACTTTAGCTGAAGAGCTGCTACCAGGAGACTGACAGGAGGAATTAATTTCTTGTCACCAGGCAGGTCACCCATTGGATTTGCTGGCTGTAGGGATCATTTATTGTAGGAGAACCTGAGATTAAGATGTGAATTGTCCTGTATGATGATTTTAAAAAAGCTCACCAGCTGGCCTTTGCACAGTTGGAATATTACCTCTCTGGGGTGTCTGAATTGAGTGGTACTGGTTAACTTACTTATCTCCATTTGCTCCTTCCCAGCAATATTATCTTAGAGCTGGAAATGACCATCATGCATACGATTTCTGAAGAGTCCCATAATTTGCTTAAGTTAAGTCTTACTGGCTTGCATCCTATCTCCACCACAGTTGGGTGTGGATGGATGAAATCCACGGAAGTGAAAATCAGAAAGGGACTCAAACCCGATGGCATTTACTGAGTAGCATTGATGAGATCCACCTATAAAGCAAGAAATTTGTAGGGCAGATTTCGCGCCTTCAGTTAATTACTTGGTTGGAAACAACACTAACATAAAATCAGCATACGATCTACAGGAGAGTACAGGTGATAGGAGGCGTGGCATACAGATTTCTGTCTCCCATGAGTTGACATATTGGGAACTGTAAGTCAAAACCACTGGGATACTAACTGCCAAACTGGTGATGAGGGATCAAATTAATTATGGGGGGCTGGGGCACCTGGGTGGCTCAGTGGGTTAAGCCTCTGCCTTCAGCTCAGGTCATGATCTCAGGGTCCTGGGATCGAGCCCCGCATGGAGCCTCGCATCTGGCTCTCTGCTCAGCAAGGAGTCTTCCCCCCACTCTCTCTCTGACTGCCTCTCTGAATACTTGTGATATCTCTCTGTCTGTCAAATAAATAAATGAAATCTTAAAAAAAAATAACGAAGGGCCACTAGTGGTGTAGCTACCTTTACACACACTAGCTAGAAGGAGGAATCTTTTCAGAAGAGGACTCTGCTTCATGAAAGACTTTCCTGATTTACGCATCTTCTTTCTTTTAAAAAAATTTTTTTTAATTTTGTTATAAACATATAATGTATTATTAGCCCCAGGGGTACAGGTCTGTGAATCGCCAGGTTTACACACTTCACAGAACTTACCATAGCACATACCCTCCCCAATGCCCATAACCTCACCACCCTCTCCCTACCCCCCTCCCCCTGGCCACCCTCAGTTTGTTTTGTGACATTAAGAGTCTCTTATGTTTTGTCTCCCTCCTGATCCCATCTTGTTTCATTTATTCTTTTCCTACCCCCCAACTCCCCCACGTTGCATCTCCACTTCCTCATATCAGGGAGATCACATGATAGTTGTCTTTCTCTGATTGACTTATTTCTATGCATCTTCTTTACAATATTTAGGTTTTTAAAAAAAATAGCAGAACAGAACCAATAAGAATTTTAGAAACATGCTTCTGAGACAAAAGAAGGTCAGCAGGCCTTTATTTCAACTAAATTCCTAGACTGAATTAGCTCTTTAAAGGAAAGACCTTATTCTAGGCTTCCTGGGGCAGAAGTTGAATACTCGTTCTTTATTTTAGTTCTTACAAGGCTTGGATTGTTGGACCATAGCTACCTCCCAGGATGCCAGTAACCACCTGTATAAAGGAGCTTCCACAGTCTTTGGGGTATTCACATGAGAAAGTGAAACAATCATCCACAGAGTGGCATGGAGAGACTAGCACTGTGGATTCTCAGTACAACCTTATTTTCCTTTCTATTACTGAAGGAGAAATACTGAAAACAAGACTATTACTTAAAACTTAGGTGTTTTATCTCAATAGATGCTGAAAAAGCATTTGACAAAGTACAGCATCCCTTCCTGATCAAAACTCTTCAAAGTGTAGGGATAGAGGGCACATACCTCAATATTATCAAAGCCATCTATGAAAAACCCACCACAAATATCATTCTCAATGGAGAAAAACTGAAAGCTTTTCTGCTAAGGTCAGGAACATGGCAGGGATGTCCATTATCACCACTGCTATTCAACATATATTAGAAGTCCTAGCCTCAGCAATCAGACAACAAAAGGAAATTAAAGGCATCCAAATCGGCAAAGAAGAAGTCAAACTATCACTCTTCGCAGATGATATGATACTATATGTGGAAAACCCAAAAGACTCCACTCCAAAACTGCTAGAACTTGTACAGGAATTCAGTAAAGTGTCAGGATATAAAATCAATGCACAGAAATCAGTTGCATTTCTCTACACCAACAACAAGACAGAAGAAAGAGAAATTAAGGAGTCAATCCCATTTACAATTGCACCCAAAACTATAAGATACCTCGGAATAAACCTAACCAAAGAGACTAAGAATCTATACACAGAAAACTATAAAGTATTCATGAAAGAAATTGAGGAAGACACAAAGAGATGGAAAAATGTTCCATGCTCCTGGATTGGAAGAATAAATATTGTGAAAATGTCTATGCTACCTAAAGCAGTCTACACATTTAATGCAATTCCTATCAAAGTACCATCCATTTTTTTTTCAAAGAAATGGAACAAATAATCCTAAAATTTATATGGAACCAGAAAAGACCTCGAATAGCCAAAGGAATATTGAAAAAGAAAGCCAAAGTTGGTGGCATCACAATTCTGGACTTCAAGCTCTATTACAAAGCTGTCATCATCAAGACAGCGTGGTACTGGCACAGAAACAGACACATAGATCAATGGAACAGAATAGAGAACCCAGAAATAGACCCTCAACTCTATGGTCAACTAATCTTCGACAAAGCAGGAAAGAATGTCCAGTGGAAAAAAGACAGCCTCTTCAATAAATGGTGTTGGGAAAATTGGACAGCCACATGCAGAAAAATGAAATTGGACCATTTTCTTACACCACACATGAAAATAGACTCAAAATGGATGAAGGACCTCAATGTGAGAAAGGAATCCATCAAAATCCTTGAGGAGAACACAGGTAGCAACCTCTTTGACCTCAGCCGCAGCAACATCTTCCTAGCAACATCGCCAAAGGCAAGGGAAGCAAGGGCAAAAATGAACTATTGGGATTTCATCAAGATCAAAAGCTTTTGCACAGCAAAGGAAACAGTTAACAAAACCAAAAGACAACTGACAGAATGGGAGAAGATATTTGCAAACGACATATCAGATAAAGGGCTAGTGTCCAAAATCTATAAAGAACTTAGCAAACTCAACACCCAAAGAACAAATAATCCAATCAAGAAATGGGCAGAAGGGGCGCCTGGGTGGCTCAGTGGGTTAAAGCCTCTGCCTTCGGCTCGGGTCATGATCCCAGTGTCCTGGGATCGAGCCCCACGTCGGGCTCTCTGCTCTGCGGGGAGCTTGCTTCCTCCTCTCTCTCTCTCTGCCTGCCTCTCTGCCTACTTGTGATCTCTGTCTGTCAAATAAATAAATAAATAAATAAATAAATCTAATTAAAAAAAAAAGAAAAAGAAAAAAGAAATGGGCAGAAGACATGAATAGACATTTCTGCAAAGAAGACATCCAGATGGCCAACAGACATATGAGAAAGTGCTCCATATCACTCGGTATCAGGGAAATACACATCAAAACCACAATGAGATATAACCTCACACCAGTCAAAATGGCTAAAATTAACAAGTTAGGAAATGACAGATGCTGGCAAGGATGCAGAGAAAGGGGAACCCTCCTACACTGTTGGTGGGAATGCAAGCTGGTATGACCACTCTGGAAAACAGCATGGCGGTTCCTCAAAATGTTGAAAATAGAACTACCCTACGACCCAGCAATTGCACTACTGGGTATTTACCCTAAAGATACAAACGTCGTGATCCGAAGGGGCACGTGCACCCAAATGTTTATAGCAGCAATGTCTACAATAGCCAAACTATGGAAAGAACCTAGATATCCATCAACAGATGAATGGATAAAGAAGAGGTGGTATATATACACAATGGAATACTATGCAGCCATCAAAAGAAATGAAATCTTGCCATTTGCAACAACGTGGATGGAACTAGAGGGTATCATGCTTAGTGAAATAAGTCAATCAGAGAAAGACAGCTATCATATGATCTCCCTGATATGAGGAAGTGGAGATGCAACATGGGGGGTTAAGGGGGTAGGAGAAGAATAAATGAAACAAGATGGGATTGGGAGGGAGACAAACCATAAGTGACTCTTAATCTCACAAAACAAACTTGAGGGTTGCTGGGGGGAGGAGGGTTGGGAGGAGGGGAGTGGGGATATGGACATTGGGGATGGTATGTGCTATGGTGAGTGCTGTGAAGTGTGTAAACCTGGAGATTCACAGACCTGTACCCCTGGGGATAAAAATATATTATATGTCTATAAAAAAAAAAAACAAAAAAACTTAGGTGGTTTAATTTCTGGTTACAGTTGTGATTTAATTACTCCCCTTCACAAAACAGTAAATTTGTCTTGTTATCCTCCTTTTATAAAAGAAAATAGTAGCTATGATTAAGAAGCATTTTGGATACCTAGAGAAGAAATTAATTTATAAGTGACAATTGTTGTTTCTGCCTTAGTTCCTGTCTTAGTTCCTGAACAAGAAAAATGAGATAATTATTTAAGAATACTGCATACTTCAGGGACCTTCCATCCTCCTTGTTTTTTGTATGATTAATGCCCCCACAAACTCCTTTTTTTGGACAATGATGAGTTCTCCAGCAAAATATCTGTAGTGAGGCCACCTCCAGGCTGCCACAACATTTAAGAAGTATTTATGGCCTATTCCTTAATGGAGGTCCTCTTTGTCAAGGTAAGAAAAACAAGAGTTATATTAAGACATAAAACAGAAATATCTGAGGGTTTCCTCTAAATAACAAATCATTATCATATGGTATCTTTTCCTTGTCATACAATTCACATGAAGAAATACTCTCCTCTCTTTTTGACTCTCATAACTTGGCACTTGAATTTCTAACATTTCTATTATATACATGAAGGTAAAGTCTCATTTGATGACTTTTTAAAAAATTAAGGCAATACAGTTTCTGAACACCAAGCATATGTAATCGAAACAAGATAGCACTGGTGTGAAGAAGGAGAGAGAGACCCAGAGACCAAGAGACAGAAAGGAAGGGATGAAGGAAAGAAGGAAGGAAGGAAGGAAGGAGAGGAGGGAGGTAAGGGAGGGAGAAAGGAAGGAGGGGGGGGAAAGGGAGGGAGGGAAGGAAGGGAAGAGAAGGGAAAGGAAAGGGAAAGAAAAGTAAAGAAAAAGAAGAACAGAAAAATTTAAAAAAAGGATGAACTAAGAGAGAGAGAGTGAGAAAGAATTGTCAAGTTCAAAGAAAATGTAAGGCCAAGGCCTGATTGATTAGATCTATAAAGCTAAGATCACTCTCAGATATGGACAATGTATTATTTACATAGACAGTGAAAAGAATGAGACAAATATGCTTCTTCTGGCCTTTGCCCCATATCCCCCCAAAGACCACATGAAACAAAAGTTTACTGCCACATAGATTATGAATTGAAGAGCCAAATCTAGAATGTAGCTAAAAGATTTTAAATTCCGTAGCTCTATTATTAGGGGAGCGCTGTAGAAAGAACCTTGGAGGTGATAAGAAACTGTCTTGTGACAAGGGGTAGGTGATGTCTTAGCAGCTCCTTACAGCCCTCCATCCTCTGCTGCCCATGAGTTCTCCCTAGACTCAGATTAGCTAGGGTTCAAGCCTTCACCTACAAGGGCATGGGTGAAGTGACCAGGATGCCACACATGGTTCCCCTACAAGAATCAGGATTGTGAAAAACTTATTTTGGTGATTGAGAGCCGTAGACTGCGAATAAAGATCTATTACCTTTCCTGTATCTTTCAGATTTCATTCATTCAATAAAAAATACTAAATAACACTTTTTAAAAGATTTTATTTTTTCATTTGAAAGAGAGAGAGAGAGAGAACAAGGCAGAGGGGAGGGTGGTGGGCAGACAAGAGCGAGAGGGAGAAGCAGACTCCCTGCTAAGCAGGAAGCCAGGCACAAGGCTTGATCCCACAACCCTGGGACCATGACCTGAGCTGAAGGCAGACACTTAACCTATTGAACCACCCAGGCACCCGGTATAACTTATTGAACTTATACTTTCTGCCCGGTATGGAGACTGATAGTGGAAAAACAAAAGCAAGCAAGATTGTTACCATTCCTTAAGAAGATAGAGGAGTGATGAGCAAGATGGTCTTGAAACTATATCTAAGAGTGCCATGACAGAGCTGTGTATTGGGACCAGAGGGCCCAGTGCACGTCAGCTACTTCATGGCGGAAAGATTCATGACCAAGGCAACACATGCTATGTAAATTTTGAAAGGTGAATATTGTACTCTAGTTCGGAAAGGGAACTAAGAACGAAACTTCAGACAAAGGTAGCAAAAAAAAAAAAAAGACACATTGGTATAAGTAAAAGAATTTTGAGTAGTTCACTGTGACTGAAATTTCAAATGTTTGACTGGGAGTGATAGTACAGACAGAAACAACAACAGGGACCTGGGCAAAGAAGCATAGACCTGGTGTGCAGCCATCATAATCCTTGCATACCATTGCTTTTTAGGTTTTATTGGCAAGGCTTTAAGGCATTCTGAAAGATACTGAATGGAGGGCTGACAGTGGCATAATTTGCATATCATTGGTCCTGATGGGGAGAGGGAATGGTTCTGAGAAGCATAGCCCAGGGGTCCAAAGGTGCATTAGGAAATTGTCACCGATGCCAAAATGGAAATTATGGGAAATCTGGTTTTAAAAGAAAAGGCTTGCAAACTCAGTGTAAATCTCAGAAGGGATCAGGTTGGAGAACGTTGTTAGTTCACATGGAGAAAAACACTCCTCTTTTTGACTCCTACAGCTTGGGACTTGTTTTAATAAAATTGCTATTGAAATTAACAGTTTAATTTACTTTTCCATTTATGAGATAAGTGCTCATGTAATATAGTGCCATGGTGACACTCGTTTGCTTTGGATTTAATTTACATTGACGGCCTATTTGCCTGTTTTTACGGGAACTGAATTAGGTTGTCCATGTATAATACACAGCAAGTTTAATGAGGTTCAGACCTGTCTCACAAAGCTACCACTGTATAAAAAGTGTTTCACTTGGGAAATTAGAATCTCTGTTGCCACCTTCATTAATCTGCAGAGGGGAATTTGCTCTCTTTTGTATTACATATCTATAACAAGTGGAAACAGGATGATAAATAGTGATCTATCAGTTCCCCAAACAATTTACACTAAATCATTTATGATTGCTTCCCACGTCTAGTTGCTTCACATGGAAGTACAAAGCAAATGCACATGCACATTAGAGTCCTTGGGGTCTTTTCTACAAATAGAAAATTTGGTAACTACCACATAAACAAACACGGAAAGATAAATCCTGTAAAGTCAAAGAAAACACTCCTGTGCAGTTAATTACTTGATAAAGAGAAAGCAAGCATGACCCGCAAATCTAACAAAGGAAGTTTTTTTTTTGTATTAATGCTCCTGATCCTTCTATCACTTTATACATTTTAAGTCACTCTCATATATTTCATCCTAGGGGAATCTCATAAAGGCTTTAAAAGAAAGCTCAGCCAAGTTATCTCTGAGAGGTTAAGAAATTTGTCTAAGCACAGTGCCTAAAGGAACGTACTCTGTTGCGGTCTTTCCATGTGGATGTGTAATTAAAGGAACTGCACAATGGAAAAGGCATCCGTGCTACTCTCTTACGCAGGACTGAAAGTCTAATTATAAAGAATTATACTCCACTGGAAAGGAAGAATCCCATGGCATCTAAGTATATGAGACCATAAGCTCTTCTTGGAACCCAGGCATATCCTACAAGAAAACGGTCTGTCTTAGACAATCCAGCAGGAGACAAATGATTAATCATGGTTGTTTGTCTGCAAGAAGGGTCTAGAAGGAAACTAAGAAAGCTGGAAGCAAGAGGCTGAAGGCTATTGGTGAGATAAGATTGGTTTGCAATTCTCTAATCCCATCTGTATTTGCTCCCTAAGCTGTAGAAGGGAGAATTTCTTCTTTGGCTAAAGTCTCTCCCATTTTATATTTTTCACAGCAGAACCAGGCTAAGGGCCATTTGAGTCAAAATGCTCATTCACACCAGAATGAGACGATCTTTACGTGTCCATTATTTAGCAAATGCAGTGCAAGATATTTTTCATGATCTGATTTATGACTCCTTCTAAAAAAAAAATGTTTTATGGCCCCGTTTTTAGGTACAAAAACGGAGACGCGGTCTGTGAATGTCCAAATTCACACGCTATGAACTTCAAAAGCAAAGAGAAAGGGATTCACCTTCAGACATAGATCCTCTAAGTCAGCTATTTTTCTGGGAAAGTGTCTTTCACTCCCAGAGAAAATTAAGGAAGGTGGGCATATTTGTAATGGTGAAATGTCAAGAATGTATAAGATACAGGGCTAGTTTTAGCAGGCATGCCAGTGATGGTTAAAATTTGTTTGAACAGATCTGTCTGGAAAGGCTAGGATGAGTGTTGGCACCCACGGGGATGTCAGTATACTACTGCCTGCATTGCTTTGGACCATAGCTTGCCACTAAATGTGTTCACAAGGGGAAGATCTTTCTGAGCCAATAGAAATCACAGTCTGCTATGATGAGTGCTGTGAAGTGTGTAAACCTGGCGATTCACAGACCTGTACCCCTGGGGATAAAAATATATTATATGTTTATAAAAAATAAAATTAAAAAAAAAAAAAGAAATCACAGTCTGCTTCTTTACATACTACATGCAAGCTGGGATATCCCCCAGTTCTTGTAGCGTGGCCACTGTCTGAGTGCAAATATTGAAAATAGGTACCCAAAGTCTCCAAAGCCCAAATATCTAACTTTGTTTCAGAACTTTAAAAAAATCACATTCTCAACTTGAATATTTTGCTGGTTATATGGGTATTTTCTACCAGTTTATAGTTTGACTTTCACCGTTTCTTTTTTAAGGCAGTTGTAGCAATCTTTGTTTTTCCTTTTTATTTAATTGATTAATTTTTATTCTAGTACAGTTAACATACAGTATTATATTAGTTTCAGGTATACAGTATCATGATTCAACACTTCTATACATTACTCAGTGCTCATCATGGTTAAGTGTGCCCGTAATCCCTATCACCTGTTTCACCCATCCCCTCACCCACCTCCCCTCTGGTAACCATGTTTGTTCTCTGTATTTAAGAGTCTGGGTGGGTTTTTTTTTTTTTTTCCCTCACTTTTTGTTTGTTTGCTCATTTGTTTTGTTTCTTAAATTCCACATATGGGCCTTTCTCTGTCTGACTTATTTTACTTATCATAATACTCTCTAAGGTCATCCATGTTATTGTAAATGGCAAGCTCTCATTCTTTTTCATGGCTGAGTAATATTCCATTGTATAGATAGATAAAACATCTTCTTTATCCATTCATCTATTGATGGACACTTGGATTGCTTTCATAATATGGCTAGTGTAAATAATGCTGCAATAAATAGAGGATGCATGTATCTTTTTGAATTAGAGTTCATTTTCTTTGCGTGGAGACCCGGTAGTGGAATTAGTAGATAATATGGTAATCCTATTTTTAATTTTTTGAGGAATTTCTGTAGTGTTTTTTACAGTTTCTGTGCCAATTTGCATTCCCACCAGCAGTGCACCAAGTTTCCTTTTTTCCTACTTCCTTGCTAATGCTTATTTCTTATCTTTCTGATCTTGGCCATTCTGACAGGTGTGAGGTGACATCTCATTATGGTTTTGATTTGCAGTTCCCTGATGATGAGTGATGTTGAACACCTTTTTATGTGTCCATTAACCATTTTTATGTCTTTTTGGAAAAATGTCTATTCAGATCCTCTGCCTGCATTTAATCGGATTATTTGTTCTGTTTTGTTTTGTTTTCTGGTGTTGACTTATATGAGTTCTTTTTATATTTTGGATATTAACCCCTTATCAGATATGTCATTTGCAAATATTTTCTCTTATTAAGTAGAGTGCCTTATTGTTTTGTGGATGGTTTCCTTTACTGTGTAAAATCTTTTTCATTTTGATATAATCTTATTTTAGAACTGTTATGTGGTTTTCCCCCCTTTTTGACACCAGTAGTGGCTGCATCAGCTTTTCTCCTCCCCTTAGTAGAACATACTGTCATTGATCAACTAAGCCACTATTTTGTCTGTTAATTATGCATAGCTAATCTCATTACCATCCTATTTCTGGACAGTAGAGGAAAGGTAGTGCCAGAGCTCCACTGTGGACTTTCACCTGGATCTTGCATTGCTGATTTGAGCTGGGATTTACATATGCCTGTGATTATCTAGAAAAGGATATAATGTTCATTTCCATGATCCACAAACTTGTAATCTCCCATTGAAGTATGGAGCTTAGTAGAGATATGTACATAACATATTTTGGTGTGGTTGAGGGAAAATTACAAAAATGTTTTTCTTTATTTTAACCAGCCTTCCCAGGTACCATTCTTGATGTTTTTCCAGTGACAACCTTTGTAGCTGGAGCTCAATGCAAGTGTGTCTCTGGCCATTATTCACTCCTAATGCTAGTGATGCCTCCCCTTTCATGCACAATCTTGGCTTTGAAAGCGCTTGTCTATTCTTTATAGCTAGTTTTTGGAAGCAAGGGATAACCAGCAATTCACAAGTAGATCACATTGCTTAATACTTTGCCTCAATGCACTTGCAAAGTGCTGCTTGTGCCATTACCCCACTGAAGCTTCCCACGGAGAATTGCCTGGGCATCTGGATCCATTCATTCCCCACATGCATGCACTGCAGACACACCTTTCTTCTGGTTTTATCTTAGTCTCCTCCAGCACCAATAATAGGGGTTCAAGTTTAAAAACTCCTCCTTAATCTTCCTCCCTACCCTGCTGATGTAACATGTGATCCATTGGTGCTGAATACTGCCTGGGTGATGGTGTTAAAATATTTTAAAATTTCACCTTGAGTAAAGGGCGGCTTCAGGATTCATTAGCTGATCTTGGGATACTGGCTTAGGTTTTGTGCTTTTAACACCATCTTCTTTTCTGTCCTTGCCAGCATTAAGATGCCCCTGCCAGCAACTGCACTGTTAAAACCCAAGCCTTTGTAGCCAAATTCTTCCCATAGATCAAGCCAACAGAAAACCCTGCCTCTGTTTAATTTCTGCTCAGCTCAAACTTTTTGCTGCAGTGCTGAGAGACAGGAAGCCACAGGCTTTCAAAACATTCTAGATATATATATGGTTACCAATCTTTGACATGCAAAACTGTTAAAAATCTCAGCACTTACACCCTGGGGAAGTGCCGCTAGACTGGAAGGCATGAAGTCATTGAGAATTCACAACTCATTTCTCTGAAATGCCAAGAACAAAGCTGTTAAAGCTCAGAAAGCATAGAGACAAGCCCTCTGAGGTGAAGCGGGGTGCAGGAAAGCTCAAAATGAAAGCTCAGAGAGATGAACCAGGCAGCGCCATTTCCGCCTCAACCCAGGTAACAGGATATGCACCCCATATCATGTTCTACCTCAGTGCCCATGGTCTATCTTCATACTGAATTGCCTGGTAGGTACAGATTGACATGGGTATTTAAACGTAAATATTCACTTCTGTTTGTCTCATACATCTTGAGGTGAAAAGGACACATTCTTACTGTGAAAGATGCAAAAAAAAAAAACCCAATTAACAAGTACCATGAAACCAACTGAAAAGCATAACCCACATTTCTTCTCATCAAAGTTACAGAGCACTGAAAGTTTCCATTCATGAAGTTTTTCCTTCTTCATTACTACCCAACTGTCTTCTCAATCAGGTCTGCTTGGAATATTGCAGTCAGTTCCCGATTTCTCTTTCTCCAGCTCTTTTTTTTAAATTTATTTTTATTTTTTAAAAGATTTCTTATTTATTTATTTGAGAGAGAGGCAGTGAGAGAGAGCATGAGCGAGGAGAAGGTCAGAGGGAGAAGCAGACTCCCCGTGGAGCTGGGAGCCCGATGCGGGACTTGATCCTGGGACTCCGGGATCATGACCTGAGCCGAAGGCAGTCGTCCAACCAACTGAGCCACCCAGGCGTCCCTCTCTAGCAGTTTTAGCCACCAATCTGGAAACCACTGCATTGTTTATCCAAATAATGCTGTTATGAAGCTGCTCACATATAAGCACACTTTACTTTATAAAAAATTTTAAGAAATGTATTTATTTGAGAAAGAGAGAAAGAGAGAGTACGAGTGAGGGGAGGGGCAGAGGGAGAACCAGAGACTCTTAAGCAGACTTCTGGCTGAGCGAGGAGCCTGACATGGAGCTTGATCCCACTGCCAATGAGATCATGTCCTGAGCTGAAACTAAGAATCTGATGCCTTAACTGAGTGAGCCACTCAGGTGCCCCTATAAACACACTTTAGATTACTTCCCTGTTTTTAGGGATAATAAATATCTAGACTCCATTTTAAAAAAAATTATATTTTCCCAACTGCCACTTATTTTTTAGCAGCAACATTTAAAGTTGTATATCTGTGGTTTCCTCTTTTCTTTGCATATTTGATTCTGTACCATCCCTTCCCTCCTCTTAGTTTCTTCCCTTTCTGAACTCTTTCACTTTCCATTTTTATCTCCATTAAATTATGCAACCTTAAACAACAAAGGTTAAATTAAAACCATAATAATGAGATATCAACACATCAGCCCTAGAAAGCTAAAATTAAATAAACAGAACATACTGTGTATTGGCTAGAATGTAGCACAAGCTAAACTTTAATACTCTGTGGGTAGATGTAAAATAATGCAACCACTTTGGAACATAATGAAGAAGTTTCTTAAAAAATTAAATACCCAGTGCTCCATGCATCACACTGGATGTGGTGCAAAAACAAGGAATACTGTTATGCTGGAAAAACAAAAACAAAACAAAACAAAACAAAAAAACCCATTATGCTAAGTGAAGAAGCCAAATGAAAAAGGTCATATACTGTATGATACATTTATAGGAAATGTCCAGAATAGGCAGAAATAGTGGAAATAAAAAATAGGTTATTGGTTATCTCGGGCTTGAGAATGAGGAGTGACTGCTAATAGGTACTATGTGTTTCTTTTTGGGGTGATGAAACTCTTCTAAACTTAAGTGATAGTGATGGTTGCACAACTTACATGTGCTATAAATAAACAAATTGTGCACTTAAAAAAATGTTTGGTAGAAATTAAAAAATAATAATAAAATAAAATAAATAAAAATTAAATACCCTTCTTCCTTAAAACCCAGCCATTGCACTTCTAAGTATTTACCTAAGAAAAATGAAATGAAATGCTTATGCAAACAGTTGTATTCAGAAGGTTACACCAGCTTTAATTGTAATAGCCCTGAACTGGAAACATCCCAAATATCTATGCAGAGACAAATGGATCAACAGATGTTGGTATATCCATGGCAGTATGAAAATGAACTACGAGTGCACACAAAACCATGGATGGATATCAAAATGATTATTTCATAAGAAAGAAGTCGATCCTACCAAAAAGTTTATACTCTATAATTCTCTTTTTATAAATTATTAGAAAATTAAAACAAACCTATATTGAGAGAGAGATCAGTATTGCCTGGAGAATGGACAATTGATGGGGCATGATTGGAAGGAAAAATTCCAATCAAAAATTCCAAGGAAAGTTTGGGGGTAAATATGTATGTTTATTATCTTTATTACAGTTATGATTTTATGGGTATTTAGGTATGTCAAACTCATTATTTAACTCATATATTTAAATACATGTGATTTAGCATAAGTTGAAAACAGTCCGTTAAAAATTAATGCTAGGAACAATCATCTTGTTTATAACTCAGAGACTTTATTGGTCTAATGAATAGAAGACCAGAGAGAGAATAAGGCACAGAGTTAAGACAACCCTCCAAGTAAGTCTGACATTTTAAGCTCATGAACCTGTGAAGGCTGAGGGTCCACATATGGGGAATCTCTCCCAATGAGTAGGATCTAGGAAACAAACTAGGTGGAATGACATGTAGCTGGGACTAGGGACCAGCACAGAAAGGTTTCAGTGTCTTTGGGTAACAGTGAGTTCTAGAAAAGAGATGAGTCCTGACAGCAGGAAAAGAGAATAATTGCAGAGATAGTTTCAAGCTAGATTGAGAGCCAGCTGGTGCTGGACCAATCACCAATAAGTCTTGTAGGACCATGATAGTGCCCTGGGCCACTGCACAAGCTGCTTCTAGGTTGCTTTACCCAGTACCACAGAACCTTACAGTTATTTCATGACAGGAGCTTGTCCTTGTCATCTTGGGTAGGGGATTTATTAACAGGCAATAGTCTTAGAAAATGGACACTTAGAACCCCCTCAGACCTTTGAGGGGCTTCTCTTGTCATCATTTACATGTAGTTATCATTATATAGCTTGAAAACTAAGATATCAGACAGAAAGCCTGGAAAGGCTTAAAGGTATGTGGATGTATATGCAAACCTGAGGTCTTCTGGGGACTTCCTTTCCACAAAACCCACAAATCTACCTGTACAAATCCTGTACACTTAAAATTCTACCTCCATCATGAAGCTTTTCTGGACCAATATTCTGTGGCATTTTCTGTATATTATTGCGCTGTGTTTTGAGCCTATTAATCTCTATCATAAACCTTGAAAATTATTTCTTCCCCCTTTGAACTCCCCAAACTTATATTATCCATATTATTCATATGTTACTTCATTGTATTTGTCTTACTGTGCTGTTTAGATGGGAAGACTGTGTCTTTTGTTGACAGGCAAGTGGACTGTAATTCTGAATGAGGCAGGAGTTATTATCTTACAGGATACATATCCCCAAATGCATGTTACAGAATGGAGTCACATGTTATTCTTTGTTACTACGATGAGATGAAAAAAGAGAGAGAGAGAGCGAAAAAGGAATAACAGAGGAAACACAAAGAAAGTTAATACTGATATTGATTACTATTAGTTTTATTACACATTTTAAAATTTCTATTTGTTTTTCTAAGATTTCTTTTTTTTGACAGATGTTATTTATTTATTTGTCGGAGAGAGAGCAAGAGTGAGTGAGTGAGCACAAGCAGGGGGAGCAGCAGGCAGAGAGAGAAGGTGGCTCCACGCTGAGCAGGGACCCTGATGCAGGACTTGATCCCAGAACCCTGGGATCATGACCTGGGATCATGACCTGAGCCGAAGGCAGACGCATAACTGAGCCACCCAGGTGTCCCTGTTTTATCAAGATTTCATGATTATATCTTGACATTGGGCTTTCTATTTCAACCATACAGTCATAAAGTTAATCAGTAAACAAAAATGTATTAATTGAGTGAAATATATTATATATTTAATATGTGCTGAGCCACTGTTTTGAATACCTGTAATGTCTTAACCTGCAAAATATCAAAGGTGCCTTTTTTTTATCTGAACTATTTCCTTCTGTAATACCCTAACCCCACATGGGGCAGGAAAACGCTGCTCCTCTATTTTTTAATTCCTTCCTCCCTTGCTTCCTTCCTTATTGTCTGCTTGTTTGCCTTCTATTTTCTTCTCTTTCCTTCCTTCCTCCCTCTCTGCATCCCTATTTCCTTCCTTTCTTCCATTTTTTTTTCTTTCATCTATGTTATGGGTTGACTGTTGTCTCTTAAAAAATATATCTTAAATTCCTAACCCACTGTACCTCAGAATGGGGCCGTATTTGGGAAAAGGGTCATTGCACATGCAATTAGTCAAGATGAGGTCGTACTGAAGTAGGGTGAGTCATAATCCAATATGACTGGTGTCCTTATAGGAGGGAAAGGCAGAGACACAGAGGGAGAGACACCAAGGCAGAGATTGGAGTGATACTGCTACAGCCAAGGAACATCCGGGCCACGAGAACCTGGAACAGACATGGAGAGATCCTCCTCTAGAGGCTCTGGGGAGAGCACAGCCCTCTTAACACCTTGATTTCAAACTTCTAGCTCCAAACAAAATGGTTGTTTTAAGCCACTCAGTTTTTGATGCTTTGTTAGTTAGGGAAGCCCTAAGAGACTAAGGCAATCTATTCTAAATTTCTACATTTTTATCTTCCTTGTTTCCCTTTCTTTCTCCTCCACCAATTTTGTATTCCTCCCTAGTTTAATTCTGTTGTCTTCTGTGCAACTTTTCTATCTTCTCAATTCTTTTTTTTTGACAGTACAGTTATTTGGAAAAAAGTTTGTTTTCTGGGCACTAGATTAGATTAGGAAACCAACCCATAATGGAATGGAATAGAGAAATACAGATTACCAACCTCTGGGAGTAGAATATTTCCTGTGAATCCATGACTTAATGGCACAATAGTGTTGCATCATATGCATTTCATTTCTGAATATAGCTACTTATTAATGGGAGAGGAAGACACAGAGAAAATGATTGGTCCAGGAACCAGCTCCAGATCCTCTCTGCTGTACTCTAGAAGCCCTAAAAAATATTATTTAAGACAATCACCAATGGATAAGAGAGACTCTGTGAAAATCCGGGTTTCTGGTAGATAAGTTCCAGTATACTGCTGGAACAAAAAAATATATGAGTTTTAATGCATTAAAGAGGTTAAGAAGAATAATTTCACTTTACCTGTGTTACCCTTCTTCCAAGGTAGCATAGCTCAGTGCCAAGAGAGACTTTCTCTGCCTGTGATTTCTCCTGCCAGGAAAAATGAAAGCATATGACTGACTCCTGGCTTGCTCAGCTGTGTAGAATAATACCAAAGAGGTCTATTTACCTCTTGTATCATTTTGAGCTATAAGCTGCATGACTAGGAGGTAGAAAGAGGCCGGGAGAGTGGCAGATAGAAACCTTGGAGGGCATTACAGAGATGTGGACCCTATTAACTGCTTCACAGCCTCCATGAAGGAGCCTTCAGCTGAGCTTCTAGGGGTGCCTTGCCCATAGCTCCCCATAACTGGTCCATAGGCACCTCCACTGCCCCATACACCTCCCACTCCCCCTCCCTATGGCTGGCTCCCTGTGCATGCTCCCTGAGAATGACCTTTGCAGACAGCTAGTGAGCATGTGTAGAAACTGGCCATAAGCTGTAGGAAAGACAAGAAGCTTGAATTTTATCTCCCTCCATGAGAAAGTAAAAAAGGAGGCTGTCAGTACATGGCCTTGTGTACAGCAAGATTAAGAGAAGATATACAAGCTTAATAATTCTGCCACCAGAGGAAGTAAGATGCATAGAGGAGGCATAGAATTGAAAGGTCTGAGAAAGCCTTAAAGTCTCTGTCAGGGCTAGAAGTCAGTTAGTACAAACTGGAAGAGGTGACTTCTACTTCAAATGGGAAGACAGTGGTGCAAAACTTCAAGGAACATGGAAAATCAAGGAAACCTGATAACACCAAAGGATCACAATAATCTTTCAGCAACCATTCCTAGAGACATGGAGATCTGTGATTTACCCAATGAAGAGCCATCTTTAGGAAATAGCCATCTTAAGGAATCCCAATGAGGTACAGGAAGGAACACAAAGATAATTCAATGAAAACAGAATATAAGGAGAAGTCTAACAAGGAGATAGAAATCATAAAAAAAGAACCAAACAGAAATTCTGGAGCTGAAAAATACAATGAATGGATTGAAAAATACAATAGAGAGCATCAGCAACAGAAAGGATCAAGCAGAAAAAACAATCTGTGAATTAGAAGGAAGGGCATCTGAAATGGTCTAATTAGAGAAGAGGAAAAAATAAAGTAAAAGAGGGAAGAAAGACTACACAATCTACAAGGTACCATTGAAAGAAACGATCTGTACATTATAGGAGTCCCAGATGGAGAACAGAGGGAGAAGGGGCTGGAAAGTTTATGTACAGAATTTATGGCTCAGAACTTCCCAAATCTGGGGAAAGAATGGAGGTCCAAGTTCATGACACTCATATTCAATAAACAAATGCAACTTAAAGAGATCCTCTCCAAGACACTTTAAAATAAACCTAGTAAAAGTCAAAGACTAAGAAAGAATCTTAAAAGTAACAGGAGAAAAAAAGTTTATTATTTACAAGAGAACCCCCCAAAAGACCATCAGCAGATTCCTCAGCAGAAACCTTACATGCCAGGAGAGTAAGATGATCTATCCAAAATGCTGAAAGAAAAATTGCTTCAAATACTCTTGTGTGGCAAAGTCATCCTTGAGAACAACTCCATGGTCAGATTGTCACTCTCCTTGGACTCTCATTCTCCCAACACAACAGCCCCTCCTGAGGCCACTGTAATCTGTGCTGGAGTTATAGTAGATATTTGGGATCCAACTTTTCCCCCTTGGACTGTCTCTGGTTTCATTTCCTTTGCAAAGATAAGGCATAGTCTGGAGTAGAAGTTGGAGGGAAGTGGTGAAACAGAACAGTTCTTGTGGTCTGCTTTGATCTGAGACTATTTCAGCTGAATGAGGCTTGGACAAGGAAGCCCTCCATGTTCTGGTCAACTAGAATTCTTCATCAGCTTTTGGAACCCTTGTCCAGCTAATGAGCAAACCTCACTGTGTTTTGCCTTGTGTGACTTATTTTCTTCATAGATCTATAACAGGGATTCTACACCAAAATGTGATTGTGGGGAAGATTAATGATTTTTGGACCCATGGCTAATAAATAATTGTAATTGTACTTTAATGTGACACAAATTTGTAGGGAGTGTTCAGCCAGTAGAATTTTAAATAATCTAGCCTTATTGGAAAAGCCTTCCTTGTTTTGGATAAGGCAGTGTCTGAAATTTTGAACTACTCTACTACAAATTGCAATATCATCACTATTTTGGAATATGGCATCAGGACTTTTTTTTTTTAATTATTAAGATACTTTTATTGAAGTTATTACCTAGTTCCCAATGTAAATCTGCATAGCATGGAGTGACTGAGCTGGTTGTACAGGTCATATAGTTCTGTGACAGGTATCTTTCATTTTAAATCTGGGGGAACTCTGTTTATGATTTGGTCTCTGACTCAGCTTGACGACATGCAGGTAAAGAGCGAAATGATCATGAGCTTGCAAATATTCTAGTTTACATCTATTCTAGCTTCAAGTGTGCCCCTCTGGCATCTTTAGACTGGAGCGTCAGGGTGGCTCAGTTGGTTAAGTGAATGTCTTCAGCTCAGATCATGATCCCAGAGTCCCAGAATCCTGGGATCGAGCTCCATGTCAGGCTCCCCATTCAGCGGGAAGTCTGCTTCTCCTTCTGACCCTCTCTCCCTCAAGTTCTTTCTCACTCTTTCTCTCTCTCTCTCTCAAACAAACAAGTAAAATTAAGAATAATAATAATAATAAAGGACTTTTCTCTGACTTCAAGCAGGAAGTGTTACTATCCTTTTCTGGAAAAAACACTATCTCTGCATGAGACAAGTTCACAATACAATCTGGTGCTCCACCCAAAGTGATGGGAAGATACCGCATGGTGAGAGAATGGTTAACATTAAAGCATTCTTGTTACCTGTAGTTGTTATTTTCAACAGCTCTAACATCTGATTAAAGGAGAGAAAACAGAAACAAAGGCAATACTTCCAATAATTCAATAATTGTAATTCCTTCTTCACACTGATGTGACTTTGTAATTCAGATTTTTATTTTGTCTTAAATAAAAGAATCAATATCACAAGGCAGATGGTGTTTAATAGGGTAAATTATATCCAGAGAGAAGATTTAATCCTTTATGTAATTTAATTAAAAATTACTTTATGTAACAAGACCACTATTTTACCAGTATATTAACCATTTTCTGAACAATTTTTTAAGCAGGGAAATAGTCATGAGTTCGTTTGGCCAAGCTATTTAGTTTCTTCTATTTGCAACTTATAAAGGGAGGCAATAGACATGGGTTTAAGTTTATAGATTTCTAAGTGACTTATCCAATCCAACTCTTTAGTTTTTCTGGAATTTATGTAGTTAGAAAGCAGATATGAACTCTTTCAAGTGCATAGATAACCTAAGCGCTTCTTGATGATCAGTGGATTGTTGGATGTTACACTTGTAATAACTGTTGTCAGTGTGAGTGCCAATGACATTTCTTAAAAATCTTTGCAAATTGGCTTCTGTATCTAAAAGTCTGGGCTCCAATTAAACATACAGGGCATATGACAATAATTGCCAGCAATAAGAAAGTCCTTCCCCCTGAGCCGTTAAGTGAATGAAAGCAATGAGTGATGGGTAGAAACGTGCAGAGAGAAAAAAGGGCTGAAATATCACTATCAGTGTGCCCAACGGGAAAGCCCTGTCAAAGAAAGAAGGAAGTCAGATTCTTTCAGAGCTGACACAAGGAGGGAACTACTAAGGCTGCTTCATTTGCGAAGTCAAAGCTATTTAGTTTCTATTCAGGAATGACAGGAAAAGAGGCAGCAACATTCTCTTGTTGCCTTCCCCTTCAAATCAGACACACTTACATTTCAAGTTAAAATGTGCAAATCAGATTGTGTTGCTGGCCATGCGTAGTTTAGTATCTGTACATTAAATGAAAGCTAATTTATTTTGCATGCCGCAGTTTCTGGAGTTTTCTTTTCATTCTGGCAATTATGCTAGAATTGTTGGTGACATTTGCCTAGAATACCCCCCCCCCTTTTGTCGCTTTAGAGAGTTTTATATTCTGTCACTTATTATTGGGGACAAGGGGAAAATAGGATGTAAGACAATTTATCCCTGCCAGAAATCAGGTTATAATGTATTGAGCCTCTTTACAAAGAATATTTCTATAAATAGAAGTCATGAGGATCTGTCATAAAATATCCAGAGGCTTTGGAAACCCAGTAAGCAGGTTATGTAGAGCTGTCCTCCAAAGTACCACTAGAGTCCTTGAAAATGTCAAATTCACTCTGTGTCAGCATTTCCTAGCCTACGTACATGAAGAATAACTTCCAGAGACTAAAGCATAGAAAATAAATATTTAGCAACCCTAGCTGCTTCTGAAATTGTCTATATGAATCTGCCCAAATTACTGAATACCCTGTAAGCATTCTTCTCATGTATTTTTACAGAGTGATTTAGAAGCTTTCTTCAGCAATAATCACTGGCCTGGATTTCAAAGTGGCTAGCTATAGAAGTTGTTTTGCACAATGTCTATAACAGGTTAATTAAAGGACTAGTCAACGTAATTGAGGTCTCCTGGGCTCTAAATAGTTCTTCAATTCTGTAAATCACTCTGTCCATTATTGAAGGTTCAATGTGAAGAGTCTTGAGGAATAATGCAAAGGTTTTAAAGTGAGGCATATCTGGATTGAAATTCTCTCTCTACTACATGCAAATTGTGTAATCTTAGGCAGTCAATTTATTTTCTCTTCCTTTCAGTTCCTTTATCAGCAAAATGGAAACTATATATATATATATATATATATATATATATATATACACATATATATAAATGTAGATACACACACATATGCACACACAGAGAGCATTGTCACTGCAAGGATTAAGTAACATTTTCAGTATAGATTGTCATTCATGCAGCATATGTTCATTACATGGTAATTTTCTTGTTTCTTGAATGTGCTTGTATCTGTGTGGGTCTGCTCACAGCAAGCATTTGAAATAAAAGATTTATATCCTCACAAAGAGAACTAGCTGGCTAGGTTTCAGAAAGATACCACCTTGGCAAATTTCAAGAGCTCAGCGATGAACTTTGAGAGACCAGAGGCATGAGCTTCTCAAGGACCAGACATGGAGTATTTCAGTTTCAGAGTACAAATGTTAACAAAGGTCTATGTATAATTGCCATAGAATAGATCCTCTGTCTCGTGAAATCTTCCCCTCTGGGATCTTTGTGTGGTTCTATGATATGTACTTATGGAGATATTTGGTTTTGGTTGTGTTACTGCAGTGAAACGTAGATCTCTGATTGGAATATTTTAATCTTTTTTTAAAAAGATACTATTTATTTATTTGACAGAGAGAGAGAGAGCACAAGCAGGGAGAACAGCAGAGGGAGAGAGACAAGCAGGCTCTCTGTCGGGCAGGGAGCCTGATGTGGGACTTGATCCCAGGACCCTGGGATCAGGACCTGAGCCAAAGCCAGAAGCTTAATGGACTGAGCCCCTCAGGCTCCCCTGATCTGAATATTTTAATATTATTTTCTGGGAGTTGTTGTGAACATCTCCATATGAATGTGGTACCTAGATGGCATCCTCATAATAAGGTTTTACGCTGACCCCAAGGGCCAGGGCCCTCTCTTCCTGAAGTGTGTGTAAATGGATTATGTGGCTTTCCCTTTTCTTTTTTTTTTTTTTTAAGATTTTATTTATTTATTTGACAGACAGAGATCACAAGCAGGCAGAGAGAGAGAGCGAGGAGGCTCCCTGCTGAGCAGAGAGCCCGATGCAGGGCTCGATCCCAGGACCCTGGGATCATGACCTGAGCCGAAGGCAGAGGCTTTAACCTACTGAGCCACCCAGGCGCCCGGCTTTCCTTTTTCTAACCATATTTCAGTTTTGCCTTAGTGGATTAACCTATGTTAGATATAATACTTTTAGGACACCTCTTTTATCTTTATAAAGACTTTGTCTATATCATCATGTCTTTTTTTTTCCCTCTATGTTTGCTACTTGGAGGTTCTGTGATAACTCATTGTGTTATAACTGGATTTTCCCCAATGATTAGTGAATAGAGTGTGTTTTTATATATTTATGAGTCATTTAGATACCTTGCTTTGTAAAGGAGATTTTTAATATCACCATGTATATTGTTTGATGTATATGGGACTGACCCTAATCCAAAAATATTTAAAGCAACTTTAAAACATGTGGTGTCATATAATAAACACAAAATTAACCCAAGTGGGTGGAGAACTTAAGGGCCAAATAAGCACAGATTATGACACAAAACTGGAGGTAAGTTTAACAAATTAAATGTATATGTTGTTTCAGATCATAAATTCAGATCTGGATTCCAGTGACCAGAACAAAGTGGAAAACCTTTTCACCACACAATTCAGAATCCATTACTAAAAGAACAGCCACCTGCCATTCAGAAAAAGTTACTTCTAGAACTGGGATTTGGAAACTTTTCTTTATTAGAGCAGAGGATGGAAAGAGGTCGGGTCTCACATACAGATTTATCAGGCTTGGTTTTAGGGCACAGTATATTACACACTTTTGAATTAATTATCAACATTTTGTATGTATGTTTTTAAATTTTATTTAAACCCTATACCACATGTGGGGCTTGAACTCATGATCCCAAGATCAAGAGTTGCATGCTCTACCAACTGAGCCAGCCAGAAGCCCCTAATTACTGCTTTTTAACATCAACATGCTTATCTACTAAATTCTGGGCTCTGGGTTCCTGTTCACAATTCAAAACAGCGGGACACAGTGTGTCTCTGTGCCTGCATGTAGCCAAGTTCCAGCCCTTGCAGAGAACATATGCTCTCCATTTTACAAGGATTTCCATCAATTCCTGGTGTCAGATGTCATTCATCATCATTCTTCTGCTGGTCCCATTTATTTTGTATTTAGTGATTTTCTGCCACTTTGCCAAGCCCATTCACCTCATTTCTGTTTCCAGCTGGTCCCTGTAGGCATCCGAGTTTGTATTCCTTGAGGAGTAGATCAGATGTATATGCATCAGTTAAGCCCTTAGAAATGTTATTTCTCAAGGAAACAATACACTGTGAGATCATCAGCTTCTCATTTTGTCGCTAAGCCTAGAAGGAAAGCACAGAAAATCCCAAGAGGCTAATAATCTGAAATCTATGTATGCTTGTTTTGGCATATGTTACCTAAGTATTTTTTGGAAATGCTATGCCTTCCAAATTATTTTCTGTGTTTCTTAATTGTGAAATTCAAATGTCAACAGCAAAATAATGCACAGGCGAGGAAGAATGGCATTAATAATGTAGAGAAATCCATCTGGAATTATTTTTTCCAAGATGATTGATAAACCACATAATACTCATATGAATAATTGAAACTTGATCACTTTACACAGTGTTCCAGACACTATGCATAATCAAGTAAGAGGATTATGTAATTCTTTTAATGTATGCATTTTTTAAGTAACTATTTTATTTAAGGTATAACAAAAAATATGCAAATTGTAAGTATGTCGCTGAATGAATGTTTGCAAGAAAACACATTGTTGTAACCTTCATCACTGAGACCAAAAATAGATCACCAAATCCCAAATCCTCCCCATCCCTTCTGCTTATCATTAGCTACCTCTTCTCATTCCCACACCAAAGATTACCACTCTCGTGTGACTTTTATTTCCATAAGTTAGTTTTGACTGTTAATTTTGTATAAATAAAATCATACAGTATGTAACTTTATGTAATATTTCATTAGTTCAATGATTGGAGCATCAATTCATGTTTTTATATTATGAATAATATGTACTTTCTTATAGCTATATAGTATTCCACTGAAGCAACTTTTGTTTTATTTATTTATTATTTATTTTTATTATGTTATGTTAGTCACCATGCAGTACATCATTAGTTTTTGATCTAGAGTTCCATGATTCATTGTTTGCATTTAACACCCAGTGCTCCTTGCAATACCTGCCCTCCTTAATACCCATCACTGGGCTAACCCATTCCCCCACCCCTCTCTTCTCTAAAACCCTCAGTTTGTTTCCTGGAGTCCACAGTCTCTCATAGTTTGTCTTCCCTTCTGATTTCCACCCCTTTATTTTTCCCTTCCTTCTCCTAATGTCCTCCCTGTTATTCCTTATGTTCCACAAATAAGTGAAACCATTTGATAATTGTATTTCTCTGCTTGGCTTTTTTCACTCAGCATAATCTCCTCCAGCCCATCTATGTTGATGCAAATGTTGGGTATTCATCCTTTCTGTTGTCTGAGTAATATTCCATTGTGTATATGGACCACATCTTCTTTATCCGTTCATCTGTTGAAGGATATCTCGGGTCCTTCCACAGTTTGACTATTGTGGACATTGCTGCTATGAACATTGAGGTGCATATGGCTCTTCTTTTCACTACATCTGTATCTTTGGGATAAATACCCAGTAGTGCAATTGCCAGTAATGCAATTGCTGGGTCATAGGGTAGCTCTATTTTTAAATTTTTGAGGAACCTCCACACTGTTTTCCCAAGTGGCTGTTCCAACTTACATTCCCCCCAACAGTGTAAGAGGTTTCCTCTTTCTCCAAAACCTCTCCAACATTTGTTGTTTCTTGCCTTGTCAATTTTTGCCATTCTAACTTGTGTAACATGGTATATCACTGTGGTTTTGATTTGGATTTCTCTGGTAGCTAATGATGCTAAACATTTTTTCATGTGTCTGTTAGCCATCTGTATGTCTTCTTTGGAGGAGTGTCTGTTCATATCTTCTGTCCATTTTTTCCATTTTTGCACCAAAACCCAAAATATACCTTGAAATACACCTAACCAAAGAGGTAAAGGATCTATACCCTAGAAACTACAGAATACTTATGAAAGAAATTGAAGAAGGCACAAAAAGATGGAAAAGCATTCCATGTTCATGGATCAGAAGAATAAACATTGTTAAAATGTCTATGCTGCTCAGAGCAATCTATACTTTCAATGCCATCCTGACCAAAATACCAACAGCATTTCTCAAACTGCTGGAACAAACAATTGTAAAACTCGTATGGAACCAGAAAAGACCCTGAATCACCAAGGAAATGTTGAAAAAGAAAAGCAATGCTGGGGGCATCATGTTGCCTGATTTCAAGCTATATTACAAAACTGTGATCACCAAGACAGCATGGCACAAAAACAGACATAGATCAATGGAACAGAACAGAGAGCCCAGGTATGGACCCTCAACTCTATGGTCAACTAATCTTCAACAAATCAGGAAAGAATATCCAACAGATAAAAGCCTTTTCAATAAACAGTGCTGGGAAAATTGGACAGCTATACAGAGAAGAATGAAACTTGACCATTCTCTTATACCATACACAAAGATTGAACTCAAAAGGATGAAAGACCTCAATGTGAGATAAGAATCCATCAAAATCCTAAAGGAGAACATAGGTAGTAACCTCTTCGACATTAACCACAACTTCTTTTAAGACACGTCTCCAAAGGCAAAGGAAACAAAAGCAAAAATGAACTTTTTGGGGCACCTGGGTGGCTCAGTGGTTTAGGCCTCTGCCTTCGGCTCGGGTCCTGGTCTCAGGATCCTGGGATCGAGCCTCTCATGGGGCTCTCTGCTCAGCAGTGAGCCTGCTTCCCCCTCTCTGCCTATTTGTGATCTCTCTCTCTCTCTGTCAAATAAAGAAATAAAATCTTTTAAAAAAAATGAACTTTGGGGACTTCATGAAGATCAAAACCTTCTGCACAGCAAAGGAAACAGTCAACAAAACAAAGAGGCAACCCACGGAATATTTGCAAATGACACTACAGATAAAGGGGTGGTATCCAAGATCATTATGGACTTCTCAAACTCACCACCCAAAAGACCATAATCTATTTAAATATCCTACTACAGATGGACATTTGAGTTATTTCCAGTTTTGACTATTACCAATTGTGCTTCTATAAATATATTGTATGACTTATGCTGCACTTGTTTACATATTTCTGTTACATGAGAGGAAATACTGGATAATAGGTTTTGTTTATACTCTGCTTTAGAGGATACTGACACATAATTTTCCAGAATGACTGAAAGAATTTAAACTTCCACCAGCAATGTGGGAAGGTCCCATGGAGTTACTCCATATCCTCATGAATACTTGCTATTACCTAGCACTCCACACACCACCCCCCAAAACAACCTGAGGAGATATTGACTAGGGTTACATTAAATCTAAGAATAAATTCAGTGAGATTGCTTTAAAATATTGTCTCCTCTGATCGGTAAATACCATATATCTTTACTTCAAGTCTGTAATTTTAAAATTATTTTTTGTTTTTTATTTTTTATTTTTCAATGTCAATTTTTTATTGGTATTTCATATTTTTGAAATAACTCTAAATGTTATACTTTACTTTTATTTTCTCTTTGTTTCATTCTGATATATGTAAATATTTTTATATTTTTATAAATATGTGTTCAACTACCTTGTCAAACTCTTGTAATTAATTCTAGAACTTTTTAAAAAAATTCCTTTGGATTTTATAAGTCCCCAGTCATGTTGAATAAAAAAAAAATTAGTTTAATTTCTTCCTCTCTAAAATTTACACATTTTATTTCTCTTACTTGTCTACTGCATTGACTAAGATACGATGTTGAACAAGAGAAATGATAGTTGGTCTCTGTGTGTAGTTCTTGATCACAGCAGACAGACTCACAATATTAATCATTAAGGATAACATCTGTTGTAGGTTTGTTTGTATATAACTTTATCAGATTAAGGAAGTTATTTTCTATTAATACCTTGTCAATATGATGAATGTCAAATTTTATCTCCTTTTTAAAAAAATCTAGAGAGAATGATGGCTTTACTCTTTTATTTTTAACTAATATAATAAAGTGCATTTTCAAATTTCCATTATTAGCCAATCCTTCCATTATGATTTTATATTGCCTTTTCTCTGAGCATAGGAGAAAATCTTTGTTATCTAGGGTTAGCCCAAGATTTCTTAAAATATATCCCAAAAGTATAACCCAGACAAAAATAAATTAGATTTCATCAAATTTAGAATATTTCATTCTTTGAAAGGTACTGTTGTGGTGCCCGGGTGGCTCAATCAGTTAAGTGTCTGCCTTCATCTCAGTTCCTGATCTAAGGGTCCTGGGACCAAGCCCAGATCCTGGCCCCCGGCTCAGTGGGGAACCTGCTTCTCCCTCTCTCTTTTCCCCTCCCCCTGCTCATGTTCATTCTCTTTCTCTCTCTTTCAAATAAATAAATAAAACCTTTTAAATCTTTTTTTTAAAAAAGATACTTTTAAGAAAATGAAAAGTCTTTGCCTTGTTTTAGTTCCAATATCAACATCATCTGTGAGTTCTATTTTAGTCAACTGGTCTTGTCTACTGGCATACTTGGTAATTTTGATGGAAACTCAAGAAATTACGTCTATAAATTTGCAGTGATTCCATATGATATTATCTTCTTTCAGAGAGGATTTATTTTTGCTTGGCTGGCAATTATAGTAGAAAGAGTTAACCCAAAATTCACAAGAAATTTGGATAATTTTAGGAACGTTTTGCCCTTTTGAGAGTTTAAAAATATTTTAGTTTGCCTTCTTTCTTATGGTATGGATTTTTAGTAGTCTCAACTCAAAGTCTGAAATATTAATCAGGTCTCCTCATTCTTGGTCAGTCTTGAACTCTATTTTTCACTCTAGTGGAATGAGACTACCAAAACTGCTACTTATATTTTTAGCTTTTAATCTCTCACTTGGCTTCTAGCCCTATCATCATTCACAGGATAAAAATCAGCAAATATCTCAAATGCAAAAATGGTAAAGAATGTTGAGCTCACCTCAATTCATTTCTTTTCTCTCTGGGATGTGGATCCTTCAAATTCTGGATGTGTTCATTCTTACTCTTGTATCTTCAAATTGTTATTTTGTAAAATTCATTTTATATAGCTTTTATAGTTGTTGAAAGTAAAGACATTGGTCTGATAGAAACTATTTTGTCATTGACAGAAGTGCATGTCTGTCTTCTAGGTTGTTTAATAATATAAAGCCATTAAATATGAGAAAGAAAGTGGCATACAATTTTCTCCAAAGAGTTTTGAGTAATTTATTGAATCCATATCATCAATCTTTACCATACCCTTGTCAACACTGGTAACTCATTAACTATCCAAAGGTCACCCAAAAACCCATCAGAAGTCCAGAAATAGAAGCTGAACATCCAGCTCAATCCCCAGAGCCACATAGACTATTGATGCCTGATATAAAAATTACATCCTCATTCAGGAAGTACTAAGTAATTCCATCAGTGACCTATCTATCTTTTTCTCAGCTCCATATCCTCTGTAACAGAAGGAAAAGAATAAATGAAAGCATTTCAGTCTTAGATTTTCAGTAAGAAGGGTGACTAGTGTTATTTTTTAAATTCTTTTTAATCTTACAAAGTATTTTTTCCTATTCACAATAGTAAAAGTAAAAGGGCAAAGAGTCATCTGGTTTCTGATTATCTTTTCTAGAAACTTAGATAAAATGAAAACCTGGTTTTATGTTAGTTAAATCCTAGGCTAAAAGTGAGGAAGGAACCAATATGTAATTCTAACATGTCACAGAGATAACCATTCAGTTATTCATTCAATAAGTATATATTTAAGATGTACTATGTGAATCACTGTTTTGGTACTAGGGACATAGCTCTGCATATAACATAGAAATTACTAAACACATGAAACATATTCTTATATTCTTAGGGAGAATAGGGATAACAAATCAATATATTTTATGTCAAGAATTAATAAATGCTATTAAAAAAAGAACAAGGTTAAGAGAAGAGGAGGAATCCCACTTTACTTTTTTAAAGATTTTATTTATTTATTTGAGAGAGAAAGATAGAGCACAAACTGGTGGGGGTGGTGTGGAGGAAGAGGGAGAAACAAACTCACTGATGAGCAGGGAGCCTGACATGGAGCTCAATCCCAAGACCCTGAGATCATAACCTGAGTCGAAGATAGAGGCTTAACCCACTGAACCATCCAGGCACTCCAGGAATGCCACTTTAGATAAAGTGAGGAGGGAAGGCCCTTATAAAAAAGTGACTTCTGAATAGGGTCTTAATGAAGTCAGGATTTTGGGAAAACCATGTAAATTACTGTGAAAGCACTTTCCAAGCAGAGGAAAAATAAAGTGAAAAGACTAAAACAGGAAGGTTCTTGGAATGTTTGATAAAGAACAAGCAACGCTGTGGCGTAGTACACTGAGTGGAAGTGAAAGGTTAGGAAACGAGATGGGATAAAAAGTAAAAGGTAAGATCAAGTATGAACTTGTAGGTCATGGTTAGGGCTTGAGTTTGTTGTAAGTATCATGAAAAGCCATTGGCTGACTAGTTAAGGTGAGAGGAATAAAGGATAAAGAGATTAGAGCAGAAGCAGAAGGAGGGGATAGATTAGGAGGCACTAACTAAGGAGAGTGATAATTGGGGCTTGGACAAAGATGGCAGGAGAGAAAAAGATGAGACATGGAGGATTTCCAAATAGATTTCATTGATGGAGTTGACAGGATTTGCTGATGGATTGGTTGGAGAAAAAAGTGAGAAGTCAAGGATAATTCCAAGATTTTTGTACAAGAAAATGGGTGAATCATGGTGCCATTTACTGAGAGGAAGTGTACTGGAAGAAGGGCAGATTTGGGAGAAGAAATCATGACCATCTTTCTCCCAAATTTTTCACTGGCTTGGAGCTCATCAATATAAATATGAATAACAGAAAATAAAATTCCTGCTGCCTATTGATTTATTTCCCCATCCTGTGCTCTTTCTTCTCTGAGAACCTAAGTTATCAATGAGTTCAAGTGGAAATCCAAGAGAATAGGAAATCAAAATATAGAAATACAGGAGTCAAAAACAAAGTGGAAAAAGCAAGTCATCGGACAAGACAGGCGATGATATCCTGAGCCAAAATAAAATTTAAGCTTAATGAAAATCAAAAGTATACTTTCCAGATTGGTGTAAAATATGTAGTGTAATGAGAGATTAAAAATTTCAAATTTGTTGTTCAACCAGTGTTCAGCTTTCTTCTATAGCTCCAGATCTGTTTTTGAATAAGTATAAATAACCATTCATTCTCATCCTCATATACTTTTCTTATCCTCCCCATCTCCCCAAAGCTTATAGGGCCAGAAGCTGAAAGAAGTAACCAAATAAGTGTAAGGACACTATTTAATTTCCACTTATTAACCCTTTTGAGACCTGACACCAAATATTGTAATGGTCCATGTGTAGGTGATCACGAAAATGCTCTATTGTAATTTATTATCCCCACAGTAGTTGGATCACTCTCATCAGCCATTATTACGGGAGCATACTAATAAGTCAGTAGTGGGCAAGATGACAAAGGTGCCAAGACTCTTAGAAGTATCACCAATTCCACAAGATTCTATTCAAGTCAATTCTGTTCTCTCAGAGTCATCTCCTTTTCTTTGGCAACTCCTTCGGGCAATGTAACTCTTGAGAGCTCCAACTGGGGAAAATATTGAAAAAGTGTCCAATTGACCATACTTGTCATGCTTCATTGTCATAAAAAGATGTGATTTCATCTTCCTAGTAGTTAATTGTGAAGATGTTCACTAAATATATTGAATGTGGTATGCTGCTCATTGGCTGAAATATTAAATTTTTAATAGCTTCCCATGCATTCTCAAATATGAGTATGTTACACACTTCTATTGCCTTTGAAAGAACTCGCAATATCTGAGCAATAATCTGCCATCTAATTTACATTTTCATAATGTGTCACAGATAGGAAAATATTCTCCCTCAAGCCTACATATCTTTCTTTTCTGAATTGTTTTTTTTTTTTTGTACTGCATAAGGAGCTACAGATTTCATAAAATAATTGAGGCCAAAGAGAAGACCCTATACAATTTCTACAGAACACCTGATTGTACCACCTGAGAATTTTGAGGCATATTGCTATCACAGAATTTCTTATATTGGGTCAGAAGTATTCCTAACTTTGCTCATTCATCCTACTAACTTGATCAATATGTAAGTCTTTTTAGATACCTGTGTGTATATTTGCCATGTTTTTCCATACACCCACTATTCTTTTTCAGGTATGATACATACCAGAATAACCTGACTGAGCAAAACCACCAATGTCCATTTGCCCTCAAAAATTGACAAAACTTTATGTTCTCTATTTTCACTAAGTATTTGCAATCCCTTTTGATGGTGTATCTGGAATATAAGGTGCATCTCAAAAGTACCTTATAGTTTAAATATCAAAATAAGATAAAATGATGATAATTCCACCTAGTTTACTGGTGGTTGGAGAAGAGTTCATTGACCAGTCCTGGAAAACAATGTGTTTCTCAGCAGAGCACCAAGAGAAAAGTCTGAAAACACAGAATGGGCCTATATTATTGAAGGTTCTAATCAATACTGACTGATAAAACTGTCAAAATTCTTTAAAAAGCACAAACCAGAAGGGTGAAAACTAAAAATACCATGTACTTCCTGGGAGCCATGGAAAACTCTCACCTTAATAACCCAGACCTTGACCATCTGCCTGTTTGACATTGTGTCCTCTACTGTAAACAACTACCTGCAAAGAGTCAGTAAGAAAGCATGCTACAGCAAATTTGAGGTTCTTCTACCTCCCAGATAACCTAGAACAAGAAGATGGAGAAAAATTGTGTTTTTTTAATTTAATAGAAGATTATAAAAAATCCTGAATGCATACTCTGTTGTGACATTTCCCTTAGAGACTTAGAAAGCATCCTAAAAAAGGAAAATTTAAATCATCTTCACTCTCTGAAAGGATATGTAGTGTATGGTCAAACACTTAGATCTGGTGAAAGGCCACTTTTTTCTCTGTTCCTGAAAAACAGGATGGTGTTAAGTGCATTCAGATAGCTGAAGCATTTAAAGAAAATTATGGCTTTACAAAGGTGTTGAATATAGATAACACTCAGTTATGATTTAATGACTAAAAAATAGAGAGACATATTTTAAGTCCTCTTCCAACTGATGTTTTTTACATTGTTGAATCTTTCATTTAATGCTTTATTTTTTTTAAATGTTTTAATTAAATTTGAATCTGACAAGGAAAAAAAAATGTCTCAAGATCACTTACCAAAATGATATGACTGCATTTGTGATGTTTTTATTTTGTTTTGTTTTACTAATGTAAATTTGCTTAATAACTGCCCACCTGTAAAAGTCCTCTCAGTATGGTATAAGAGCCAGAACTATTAATTTATATAGATAGACAAATTAAGAAGTGCAAATCTAGAGCTAGAGGTTATGCCAACCATTAGACTCCATGGGATTTCCTATCAAAGATTTTGGCTTTAGTGTAAATACACACCATTAAAAAAGAAAACATGAATTAGGCCAATGTTAGGGAGAATATAACTGCCAGTTCACCATTGGCTTATTGTGTTCATTTTTCTTTTATTTTCTAGAATCTTAGCATTGACAAGTAGCTTCTCATATCATAATTATGTGGAGCCTTTTGTCTCCAATAAAAATCTCAGTGCTATGCTTTGGTCATGGGTAAAATTTAGGTATTCTTAGTATAGTCATTAATTTGGTAAATACATTGGGAAAAAGGCAAGTGAAATGGCATAGGTTTGAACCAAAACAAACACCACATTGACCACAAGAGTATTGAGAATGGGATTATTACCTCATGCTTACCACTTTCAGGGAGAGAGTTCATGAAAGATCTAGATGCTTATTGGTGGGTACACAAGGATTAGGGGACTGACTTTGGTACAAAACACATAGGCTTGAGGTCTGGCTCTTAAAAAATAGACTACTTCATAATACATACAGAAAGGCAATTCATTTCATGCTTCCCTTCTTCGATCTGAAGGCAATTGAACCAACTAGCCTTCCTCCCATTTGCATTTCATCCCTAAATTTGCTGCCTTCCAGTAGCTTTTCTCCATAATCAAGGTTTCCTTTGGAATCCATTTGTACCTGCATGCATACTTTGTCCAGTGGTTCATCAGTCCTCAGGAATGGGCTCTTGCATGGATCTGATGATGCAGGATGAAGTCCAGGTGGATGCAGGATGAGGTCCAAGTGCAACTAACATTTGCTGAATATGAGCTCTAGGAGGTCTGCCCTTATTCTCCTATAGAACCTAATTGTCCTTTCTTTTCTGAAAGACCAGAAGGTAAAGATGAGACAAAATACACATCCACTCTGTCAGAAAGACAGTTGGCACTCATTGTTGTCTCCAATTTTCACAGGTCCCTTTCTCCAAGCAATGTTGGTTTATCTTTCTTCTTCCAAAGTCAGTGCCTTTCCAGTGACTCAGTTAATCTCTCAGAGAATGATAGGAGTTCTCATCTTATTTTATGGCATTGCTCCCTCTGTTTGACAGTTAAACTGTTCACAAGCATTTTAGTTTGTCCTCACCTTTATCAGTTTACCTCATTCTCAATTTTCTCTCCAAGATTCTCTTTTCTTCAGTTGTGTGAAATCATCATTCTACATATTCTACTAAAATACTTTCTTTTGGTATTTTATAAAATCTTCTATCCATTCAGAAGACATAGAGGATGGAAAGAATGCAGGTAAAGCATGAGAATTTCCATGTCGTTAGGAATTACCTAAATTCACACACTGGCAAGATGAATCCAGCATTCTGATTTTGTAGAAGAAGAACTAAAGAGTCGGAGATACTACATTGCTTACTCAAAAGAGCTACAAACGGGCAGGTAGGTGACTCAACTGCAGTTTGAAACTCAGTTTGACTCCTAAGCCTATGATATGTTACATTTTCTCATGATTTTGAGCTCTATATGAATTTTAGAAGATTATCTCACCAAAGGCTGGTAATTGTAATTAAGTGTAAAGTAATAAAGGTTTTAACACTAATATTCCAGGTTTGGAAAGAACTGGATGTGTCAGCCCACAAGCTCTAATTTGAGAGTTAGCAAAGGCATCATGTGGTTTCTTGGTATCTTTCCTCACCTGCATCCCTACTTCTTTGGAAACAGACATCTGGCGCAATTCCACCTATAAATGTGGGCTGCAACCCAGGCTAAGCTGAGCTGATCATAATATTCCATCTCCCTGGCCATGTTGATTGATCCCCAGATGGGCTCTTGAGCCAAGCAAAGCTAATTAGAATCCTCCTCTGGGACATTTTTGCTGGAGTGTTACACAAATACCTCTCCTGTCTCTTGGGTCATAGAATTCCAACTGGCTTTATTCCCTGGTTTATGGCAAAACCCTTCAGCTTTAAAAGCAATGTATGCCATTTTAAAAACAATTAAAGCAGCATGAAAAAGAATATAACCGCTAGTTCATCATGGGAATGCAGCAGAGGTGAGAAAGTAGGAGAGAGGTGAAAAAGGAGAGAAAAGAGAGAGACAATGAGATAACTTTGATTCCCTGGATTTAGTCATCATAATATTCATGAAATTTCATCCATGAAACTCTATCCCTGTACTTTTTTTGGTTAAATGAGCTGAAAAAAAAAATCTTTTTTTCAAAAAGAATTCAAATGGGCTCCTGATATGCTATTTTTCTGTAACCAAAGATTTGTAATTACATACCACCCCAAATTAATTATGCTATCCCCAATAAACTCTATTTAAAGACCTGAACACTAAGATAAAATCCAAGAACGTAATACATTACTTGAAAAGATCAGAGATGAACTCACCAGGACATAGAACATGTCTCTGTAACATACTGGAAAAAACACTTGTCTTGGTGTCCAGCACCTGGGTTTTGATATAAACTGCCAGTAATGATCTGTCTTACTTGGTGCTTCAATTTCCCCATATATAAAATGAGGAGAATTGTCCTAATGAACTCTAGCATCCCTTTCTGTTTTAAAATTCAATCGCTCTCTACTATATAATGCTTTTCAGATTAGCTTCAGTCACTTGACCAAAGTTTGGATATACCCTAAAAGGATGGCGTAAGAAATAGACAAAAGGCTGCAAGGATCAGACTAAGCCACCAACCTGGTCGCACAGACAGTCCAGGTCCCATGCTGCAATGAAGTGTGTGAAGCATGAACACAGCCAGGAAAGAGGAGCTGAAGGAACTCCTGAGGGATAAAATGCACCGTGGTGTGGGATAACCCCAAATCTTATGGAACTGAGGCTAGGTATAAGGGCTGTTTGGTTTATAGGTTTTGGTCCGCTTACATGAGGTAGATAATGACTTTCTAATTTTCATTGAAACTTATCAATTAGGGCAACTTTGTTTTCCCCAGTGATTGATCACAAGTTGTGTTTTCTCAAATGCAAAACCTTATATCACAACAGCTTCCTTTATATAATATATACGTGGACCGGTATTCCTGTCCCTTTTCACCTTTCATTTTTTAAAAGATACTATACACACTTCAGTATGGTATGGTTTTGCAAATACATCCTATTGTATTAAACACTTCCATTCTTTCAACATCACTCTGCAAATCAGGTACTTTGGACCCAGGATGACACAAGCCTGGGTGCTGCATTTTCAGTGCAGTGAAGTGGAAAAATGAGATTTTACAATCAGACAAATCTGATTCCCAACCCCATCATGTATTACCCTGTAGATATGGGCAAGATCTTAGTACACCTAAACCTATTTTTTCATATGATACTATGTAGATTATAAATTCTACCACATAGGGCTACTAGGAGCATTCCTTTAGATGGCTCATGGAAAGCAGCTGGCACACAGTAAGTGCTCAAACATGTTCACTTCCTTCTAAATGGTCAAACCTGGTTTAATGAATAAAGGATGTTATTTTTTTTCTTAATTTTACTGAAATAACTCCATGCCCTTTGTTCCCCATAACCCCCTCCAACTCGACTTAGTGAAATCTTTAAGTCATTCCTAACTTCACTAAATTCTTGGTACCAACCATATTCTTAAATTGTTTCCTAGATTTTAGGGATAAGTGTGAGTGATAAAGCCTAATAAGGCATCATTAGGTGTTTTTCTGGTTTACTTTTACTGTAAATACTCTGTAGTCTCCTAGGAAACTCAGAGAGGTACAAAAGCTCAAGATTATTCTGCTTTTCTCTGCATTCCTCAGATCGTGATTATTAGCAGGCTCCGATTATTGGTTCTTCCCACTTTAAGAAGGAAACAGAGATAATTACACCACAGGATTAACAGGATGGAAATCTGGTGAAATTTTAGGAATTGGATTGCTTACTCTGTAAGGAAGATGAGTAATGTAAATCCAAAGCCATCTTTTAATTATGTTGTGATTTAATCTAAGTAAGATATTGACCAGATTTTCTTCTTTTTCACTGAGCACAGAAATAGGGAGAAATTGTTATTGTATCAAACAGAATCTGAAGCTTGACATTCTTAGACCCTTATGAGAATAAGAGTGACTAATTCTGAGTCATGCAATCACAAAAACCATGGAATTTCACATTTTAATAGTGATTACAAAAATACCATTACATTTATTTTGTGCTTCTGTTTTTCAGAACACTTTAATACACATTCTTAAACAATTCTAATAGCTCCCTATGGAGCTGAGAAGAAATTAAAAAGTTGAACTGATTCTTCTATACCTTAACTTTTATAAGCTTAAAATGACATGATAGCATAAGGTAAATTCCTGGTTTTTTTTTTTAGATTTTATTTATCTGTCAGAGAGAGAGAGCGAGAGCATAAGCAGGGGGAGCTGCAGGCAGAGCGGACAGAGGAAGAAGCAGGCTTCCCAATGAGCAAGGAACCCGTTGAGGGACTTGATCCCAGGACCCTGGGATCATGACCTGAGCTGAAGTCAGATGCTTAACTGGCTGAGCCACCCAGTTGCATCTGATACAAGTTCCTTGTATTTTGATAGGGTATTTACACACTGGCTGTCACCCCCAGCTGGCTCACAGAGTTGGAAACCATGGTACTACCCACCACTTGTGATCCTTCCCCCACCTACAGCACTGCCACAGCTGGGCATGAGCCCCAGTGAACAGCCAAAGAAAGTAATATGCCTCAGAGTTTTTCTGGCTCTCTGCATAGAGGACCCCCAGCAGCTAGATACACTCAAAACAGATCCTAAATAAAATAGAGTTGTGTGTATCAGAGACAATGGTAGGTGCACAAGGAAGGAGACAACAAGTTGAACAAAAAATATTAAAAGAACACTCTAGTGCTAAAAAAGAAAAATCAACATCATGCTATATTTTAAATATTAAATATAAGTATTTTAAGTGTATTAAGAATTTGTTAACTGATTTCTGCAGAAACTAGTGATAAGATCCAAAAATCTGACATCTCTCTTATTACAAAAGAATCTTTCTTATGATTTTGTCTTATGCATTGGTGTTTTTTTTTTTTTGTCTAAATTGTCCTGTTTGAAATTTTAGTACTTGTATAAATGAATCTCTGAATATCACTGTTGTAAAATTTGTCGATCATTCCCACCCCATTTATGTGCTAAAATCTAGTGATGTTTTTCCACACTAATATATGTCATTTGAATTAAGGACATCCTTCCAAATTTCAACTCATATGACATTTTCTTTAATCTATTCTTTCCCCTTCACTTTCTGGGTCTCCTTACCTATCAGGAGCCAAGGAGCATCCCAGCCTCCAAAATTGGCCTACAAAATATACTCCGTCTGCCCCTATTTGATCTCTCCTAAAGATGAAATCCAATAATCTTATTAAAATCAAATGAATGATCAGATCTGTTATAATGTGTTCCCTTTTCCTTGAAGCATAGACACTTTAGCAGATGTTAATGTTTTAACCTAAAACCATTCTCTAGAATTCAGCACCATTTAGGATCAGGAGAAGGAATGTTTAGGGTCGTTGGATTTTCCATCTCTCTTCCGGTATACTATATTAGTGACTTCCTTTTGCATGTACAGCCAGCTCTGACAAGGCAAGCTCTTTTGACTTATTTCATATACAACTTACATCTAAGTGACTTGGTGCTTAATATATCTGATACATTTGGTGTTTTACTGGTGTGTGTTTTTTAAGCCTATACTATGGTACGTGAAGAGTTCACAGACTGAAATGCAGTCATCTCACAGTATTTAGAAGTTTTGTTATAATGTTTTTTGAAATTACAGTGTTCTACTAACCATGTGATAATTTTGGGTAAAACTACAGTTGCATGCAATTTTGGAATTATATGGTTTTGTATTGGTTTAATTCAATGTTATAAAAATTGAACAAATAATATATTGATGTCTCTGGTAAAAGAGAAATTTAGCATCCCATTTTTCACAGTTTTGAAGTGCCTTTTCTCTCTTTCTGATTAAAGACCCACATTTCTCTACTGGTTGTTATTTTATTTATTTATTTAAAGATTTTATTTATTTATTTTACAGAAAGAAAGAGAGATCACGAGTAGGCAGAGAGTCAGGCAGAGGGGGAGAGGGAAACAGGCTCCCCACTGAACATAGAGCCCCATGTGGGGTTCAATCCCAGGACCCTGAGACCATGATCTGAGCCAAAGGCAGAGGCTTAACCACTGAGCCAGCCAGGTGCCCCTACTGGTTGTTATTTTAGATGAGAATATCAAAAAAATTTGTAATATGTGTGTGTGTGTGTGTTTTCTATTATCTTGCATTGATGGCTTCTTCTGAAGTTTCTCTTGCTATCTATGACTGCAAGGTCATTGATATTAACTCCTTAGGTGTTAAAAACATGAAGGTTTACAGAACTGTATCCATTTCCAATGCAATCTGTCTTCACAGACATTCTTCTTCATCATCTCTGCAATATTGCATCTGAAAGTTCCTGCCATGTCACACAGAAAGGAAGGACACTGGGGGATTGTGAATGTGCTTCCTGAATTCCAATCTCTTGGAGATGAAATTTTGTCTCCATGTATACTACTACCCTAGTCAAATATTGGGCAGAAAGAGATTCAAGCCATCTTCATCCTCTATCTGGCCAGATTCCTGTGCCTGTTTCTAAGAGCATGAAAAGCTATGAGAAAGTGTAAAGAACCCCAATAAGATGAAAATAAAAAGTAGAATTCAGCCAAATTATATTAAAAAATGTGTTCTTGGCATTGTATAAGTATTTGAATACTAATTAATTTAAAATACATTTGAGCTGTGAGAGAAATGAGTAAAAACCTGCTACAAGAAGAGAAAGAACTAGAATAAGTGCATTATTTTCTCCTCTGCTTTTTCTCTACCTTAATTATGCAAATTACCTTCCCTCTGGGGCTTAATTTCTATAAAGACCTCACAGGACAAGCAAGAATGCACGTTAGTCCTCTTAACTATTCAAAGTTGTTTAGTGCCCTGTAAGTTCACCATGTTTGTAGTTGATAATATTTGAGAAAAGATAGATTGCTGAGTTAGTAATTATTATATTTTGTTGTTATACTTTTCATTTGAATTTATACGTTTTAAATATATACCTCTTAACTCTGGGCCTTGGAGAAGTACAAGAAGTTGAATGAATTTGTTACCACAAAGCTAAATTAGGGAATATGTTGGGGTTTTCAATATTTCTCCCAGATCCTATACCTCAGCATCTCCAATCTTCCTGCATAGACCTCATCTAAATATCTAGATGCAGGCCAGGAAACGAGAGGATGCTGAACAATGAAGACTATCTTGCAGGATCTGCTATCTAGATGGAGAGGAGGTCAAGTGTCAGGTCAACCTGGGTCTACCCAGATCCTGGAATTATAGCAAGAATAATATACATACATACATATGTATATATATATATATATATATATATATATATATATATGTATATACATACATACATACATACTCTAGGAGGCCCCAGAACGTTCCCACTCCACTTCTCTTTTTTTTTTTTTTTTAAAGATTTTATTTATTTATTTGTCAGAGAGAGAGAGGGAGAGAGAGCAAGCACAGGCAGACAGAATGGCAGGCAGAGGGAGAAGCAGGCTCCCTGAGGAGCAAGGAGCCCGATGTGGGACTCGATCCCAGGACGCTGGGATCATGACCTGAGCCGAAGGCAGCTGCTTAACCAACTGAGCCACCCAGGCGTCCCCCCACTCCACTTCTTAAAATAATTTGAACAGAATGGTTGCCTAACCCAAGGAAGTAAGCTTGCTGCAAATCAGTTTCCCAAATTTCACTGGGGTTCAGAACTACCCAGACAGTATAAAGTGCCAGCCCTCGCCGTAAGATTCTGCTTTAGTTCGTTTGGGTTGGGACTCCAGAATTTCTGAATTTATAGTTTCTTATCTATTATTTTATAATGCTCCAGGTAATTCTTGGGTTCCAGGCAAGGTTTTGAATCACTGCTCCATTGACAACAAGGAAATCGTCACTACTGACAACAGAATAGGAACTAATACATGTTCATTATAATTTTGTGCAAGACTATGCAAGACTCTCCATTTTTCTTTAGTATATTATATCCTCATTTTATAGATGAATCAACTGAGGAACAGTGATATTAAAGCCCAAGGTGTCACAGCAAGAATTGGTAGAACAGAAAGATACCCTCTCTCTCTCTACCTCATTGTATCTTCCAGATAGCCTTGGACAGAAACCCAGCAGTATCAGGTAACAGTGGAAAGGTCTCATTGTGTCTACTGAAAATTCCTCATTGTGTCTACTGAAAATCCCATCACCCATTCCCATGCTGAGCTGAATCTGTGTGATTTTCCTACTGGCAGGCCATTTATCACTCCCTACCAGCTGTCAATAATTGATTAGGAAGATTGGATTCAGCACAATGCAGATCAGCCCATTTTATCAACATAGAGTACAGTTTGTGCCAAAATGTCATAACCCCTGGGTTTCTCTGCTTACTCATCTTTGATAGACTGTCTGGAGATTTGCACTTACTCCTCTCACACCAAGAGAGAAAGGAAGAATTGTGCAAAATGGAAAATAAGCAGCTGGTTCTGTCATGCCAATAGTCCTAAAATAATGTGCTCCTGGCCATGTGCATTTCCCTCCCTTACCTGAAAACAAGGAAGAATAAAAGGATGCTTTAGGTCAAAGAGCCAACCCCATAGCTTTTTTTCAGATAAATCCTACAAGCCATTCCTTATATCCCCAGGCAGGGGCTACAGATTCTCCACCCAGTTCCTTCTCTCATTAGAACTACACACTATCTACTCCCTTCTCATGTTTCTGTTTCCACAAAACCCCATAGCAATGTAGCACCCAAGCTTACCCGCTTTTGTGCTGACTGAAGAAAAATGTACAGGTCATTTGGTTTAAAGCATCACAGCAGAGAAGAGGAAATAAAAGCAGTAAATATGAGCAAGCAGCAATGATTACGGACTCTTGACAATCCCTTTCAATGATACTTCAGGGTTTACTGGTCCTGATTCTTTTAAGAAAGAAGAAAGAAAAAAGAAAGAAAGAAAGAAAGAAAGAAAGAAAGAAAGAAAGAAAGAAAGAAAGAAAGAAAGGTAGGAAGGAAGGAAGGAAGGAAGGAAGGAAGGAAGGAAGGAAGGAAAGAAGGAAGGGATTTCTGTCCCTGCTTTGAGTTCAGCAGGTAGGATTCATCAAATTTCCCTCATCTTTGGATCTGTATTGAGAGAAATCTCTTCTCTTTTTATAGTGCCTCTTTGGAACAAAGGCCTGAAGATTCAATTAACACAGAACAACGAAGACCTCCCCTGGTCTGAAGTGAGTGGTTGGCTTTTCTGAAGCATTCTCATCAGGACAAAGTAGAAAAGGAATGAGAGCAGCTAATACTGAGAGTCTCAAATGTGCCAGCCTGGTCTGTTTTAAGTGGAAAAACTCATTCATTTCTCAGGGCAGTTCTAGGTGTGAGAACTCTGTTCCATCCAGACTGTAAACAAGGTTGGTGGGGATCTAGAACTTGCACTCTCTTACATCTTCCACAGCTTCTCTGTTCCTGAGCTTTGTGAGCGTACCCCCCAACTCTCCACACTGGAAGGTCATCTTTTGGCCTTGACCTTGATTTTAAAGTGCTTTCTCTTTTCCCTAGGGACTTATGTTTACCCCCATATGTTTGTTATGTGTGATGCTGGCTGTCAGCTGGTGTGGAGCTAGGGCTGGTGGCTTCTTGAAAACAAGATTTTGAGGCATTTTTCCATCCTCCTCCCCTTACCCATCCCTCCAGCTCCCCCTCTTCTCATGACAAGAGTGACTGAGAGAGGCTGAGGTAATCACTACACACACCAACATCAGCCAGGTCAGATCAAAACTAGCGGTCAGCCTTTAGTAATATTATTTTCCCCTGCTATCAGCAAAACGATCTGCCTGCATAAATAATATAAAAGAAAGACTTAGCTTCTTCCAGAATATGCACCTTTAGAGAAATGAACAAACTTTCGAGCTCAAAGACTGCCCAACGCCTTTTAAATAATTTCTTCCACTCATTTAGGAAGGAAGCAATATTATGTTGTTACCTCTATTTTTATTCATTTTTGCTTTGGTAATATGATCAAGGGCCTAAGCTCCCCCCTGATGCCCTAATGTTAATAGGACATATAAGTAATCTTCAAAGAGGCCGTGATGCTGCTCGTCCCTGAACAGTCATGCAAGAGTGTATCTTCCCTACTTCTCCCTAACCTCTAGCTACACACACACACACACACACACACACACACGTATGTGTGTGTTTGTGCATGAAGCCGGTGACTAACACTGCCCTTTGATGGAGTCTAATCTCCCTCCAGAGCTTACTCGATCATATATCTTAAGAAATACCTGTCTCCTATATTTTTAAAGAGAGGAGAAAATATTCAATATTAGAAAAGAACTCTGGGCTTCTGAAATCACGAACAACAAAGGGGAAAATTAACTTTGGCTGTGTTTTTTTCATTTAAAAGATGAAACGTATCTAGAAATTCATATAAACTATAGAGTGAAATAATTCAGAATAATACCAAGTATAGGTTAACTTATGAACAAAAAGTAAATATCAGATATATTGTACCCATAACAAACATAGGTAATCCTGAGGAAATTAAATGAGGAAGAAGATAAAGCTTATTTATGGTATTATACAAGGAACATGACTGAACACTCAGTTAAGAGGCTCCCATTACTTACTGGTGGTAGTACTAGAAACTGAGGTTTTAGAAATGAAAGATATGGCACTTTCACTGCAAGGGCTCATACACTTATAATGGAGAAAGACAAGGATAATTAAAAAAAATCAATCATGTATGATGTATGGGACACAGATATATATATTATATATATAATACATAACAGCTCTTAACTCAGTCCCAAAAGAAGCAAGAAAAAAATTGCAAGAAAAGGAGGCACTTGAGGAGTTGTTTCAGCAGGAAGGAAGTATATCATGAAAAATCAAGGTGGGCAGAGCATTCCAGGCAGAAGGAACAGCATGTTGGTGAAAGTAGTGTATTTGGAGAGAACTTCAAGTTGTTACCTGTGGTTAAATGTAAACTCACCATACAATCTAGCAATTGCTCTTCTAGCTATTAAGTCAGATGATTTGAAAACCTGCACATAAATCTTTATAGTAGCTTTATTCATAATCACTCCAAACTGGAAGTAATCCAGATGCTTTTCAATAGGCAAATAGACAAGGTCTATCCAAACAATGGACTACTGGGGCACCTGGGTGACTCAGTGGGCTGAGCCTCTGCCTTTGGCACAGGTCATGATCCCAGGGTCCTGGGATCAAGCCCTGCATCTGGCTCTGTGCTCAGCAGGGAGTCTGCTTCCCCCCCGCCCCCTCCCACACCACCTGCCTCTCTGTATACTTGTGATCTGTGTCTGTCAAATAAATGAAATCTTAAAAAAAAAAAATGGACTACTACTTAGCAACAAAAAGAAACAAGCTATTAGTCATGCAAGAACATGAGTGAGTGAAAGAAGCCAGACCAGAACGATGCGTATTGTACGATTCAACTCGTAGGACAGTCTGGAAAAGGCAAAATTCTAGAGATAGAAATATACCAATGCTTGTCAGGAATTTGAAGGGGGCAGTATTCAACCAGGGAACTGTAGAGGAATCAACCGAGAGAGAATGCAGACTGTGACCGAAGAATCTATGACATAAACTCACTGAAGATGGTCGTGAGGCAAGTTTCTGACTTAAGTAACTTTGGAAAACTGTGCTTTAACTAGAAATTGTAGGACTAAACAGACAATGACAAATGCGCACATACAGATTATACTCTAGGTTGGGGATATGAGTTAAAAACTCTCAAACTGCTTTGGAAATATACTGGGATTGAACAAATAAGTAATTGGATGGTGGATGGTGGGAGCCATTTCTCACTGTTGGACATAGAAGTTAGAGACAAGCAAGGGAAAGAGCTAAGAGCCATGAAGAATAGGATTGACTCAGTGACGTCGGTGTGAACTCATGTTTAATACATATTATAGACATATTATAGATACAAGATTATAGGTATAGAAATAATTATAGATATGTGTGTATATGCAGGTATACATATGTATATGTATATATATACATGTATATGTATATATGTATATGTATAAATGTAAATTCATATTTATATTTATTTATATTATATTATATTATAAATATAAATATGAACATATAAGTTATATAAATATAAGTATTTATATTTACATAAATATATATACATATATATGTATAGGTATGTATGTGTGTGTGTGTGTGTGTATGTATATATATAAAACCTAGTTCTGTCCATTGAGAGAACCTAAAAGCAATGATGCCTGTGTAGTAATAAGCAAGTCCAATGGCGAGATCTTGATTTCTAACATCATTTTCTAGTAAAAGGAACCTAGCTTTGGGGATTTTAAGGTGGAGCAGGAATACACTGGGAGGTTTTAGAACATCCTGTAGTTCCAGAAAGCAGTGATCAAGAATAAAGAGTCACGAGTACCAACCCAGAAGAGCTCCCAATGGCCAAAGCTGGAGCAATTTCAGGACAAAAATAAATAACATGGACCTGCAATATAACCCAAAAGTTAAATAAATATCTAATTGATACTGATATATTAAATGTTTGAATGAAATAAATAAATTGGGGTAGAAGACACATATCTCACATAGAGAAGAATTTCAAATAATTTTTGCCGATACCACCACTTTCCAAGAGATGTAGCTTTAACAACCTCTCTCCCATTCCCACTGAGTATGAGCTGTGCTTTCAAAGAGCAGAGCATGGAAAGGTCAGTAGGAAGAAAGTACCTTTGGTGGAGAAACCTGGTTAACACTACGCTGGCCAAATGCTATAGGGGTCCACAGCAGTCCACCCCACATGCACCACAATAACATAGTGATTATTTCAAATTGAAGCAACTTGGGAAACAGTTGGCACAGGGATACTTAGACTCTCCTTTGTCCCCCAGAAAGCAGGAAACAATTCTCCCATCTGAAAGTTACCCTCTTTGTGCTAAGAAGTGAAAAAGTAAAAGGACATCCTTATCACCAGAGATAGGAACTTTAAAGCCAAGAAAGCCTGAGAAACAAACCTTGTTACTTTTTGACTAATCTACTATCTCAGCCCGAATTCCTCTTAGAATCTCTTATTAACTAAAGCTCCCAAACATCTGTTGTCTTTATCCTGTCAAGTCCTCACAAACTGATTGTCTCTGTCTAAAATGTATAAAAACTGCCTGCTTTGGTCTTTTGCCTGGGTCTCAATTTCATCATTGGATCTCCATTAGTACATAATAAAACTTAATATTTTTCTCCTGTTAACTCTGTAAATTTAGTTCTTAGTCCAGCTAGAAGTGGAAAATGTCTTCCTTGGTCAGTGGAAATGTCTTCCTCCCCTTCATGATCAGGTTTTACATTATCCCTTATAAGCCATAAGGACAATATGTGCCCTTGATGTGATGTGATGTGATGAGGATGGAACCTTACTTCTGTGGTCCAAAAATCCATAACCTGAGTCTAACAATGAGAAAAAAATCAGACAAATCCAAATTAAGCGATATTACTCAAAATCCCTGACAACTACTCCCCAAAACTGGCCAGCTCATTAAAAACAATAAAAGTCAGGAACAGTTAAGATCTCGAGTAGGCCAAGGACAAGGCAACTAAGTATAATGTGGTGTCCTAGATAAGATTCTGGGACAAGAAAAAAAAAAGGACATTAAGTAAAAACTAGTGAGCTCCAAAAAAATGGTGGAGTTTAGTCAATAATACTGCACCAATGTTGGTTCCTTAGTTGTGACAATTGTACTAAACCACACATTACAAGATGTAACAATAGGGAGAGTTGGTGAGGTTTAAAAAGGAACCCGGTATTTGATCTGTGAAACTTTTCTGCAAGTCAGAAATTATTCCAAAACTAAAAGTTAAAGAAAATACTAAACCTGGGGAGAGAATGTAAAAGATGGGAAGGTGGAAAAGGTGGAAAATGGAGGTCCCTGTAGGGTCTTGAATGTCATAACGGTTGAAATTATTCAGGATTGTGAAGGATTGGTACAAGGAGGATACTCATACTGGGACCTGGCAATAGCCCTCTGTTGTAATCCAGATGAGAGATCTTGAGCCAAGTAAATATTTGTGCAGTCAAAAAAGCAGAAGTGACATAAGCTAGTGGCAAAATGATTATAGGAACTGAGGAAAAGGAAATATCTCAGCATCAGAACCTGGTTTGTTTGAGCAACTGAGGAGAGAGTAATGCCCTTACTGAGCCAGGGGCCATACATAACAATTATGCTTAGGAAGAAAAGATTTTAAAGATGCTTTGTCAGAATTGGCCATGAACAAGCTAAGGGGATGTTTTCGGTTTTCAGGAGGCAACAGGAGCTTTCCTACTTTCTGCCTATGCTCCCTTCTTTCCACTGCTCCTGGTATCCATGCCCACACACATTCTATCTTCTCTCTGTATTGACATTTGCCCTCAAGTAGATTATCAAGTTGGTAAGACCTAATAAGTTATTTCATGCTAAGAGAGGAACCACCTTCATTGAGTACTGTTTCCAAATTTATTTAACTTTAGACAATATCAAATCATCAAACAAAAACCAGGAGGAAGCTGGGAATGAGCAGGGCTGGAACAATTGGGGGTGGGGCTGGGCACCAGGACAACTATATACCTCCTGCCTGAGGCGTGGTGAGGCAGTCTTTTTAGGGGGAAGCTTACTCATCAGAGTAGCAGTCTTCACATGAAGGGACCCCAGGAACAGGAGGTTTAGTCAGCAGGAGTGGCAGAATGGGAAAGAAGAAGGTCTCGGTCACGTCTAATGAAGACTGCAGACAAAGAAAATAGCTAAACTTGAAGGTTTTTTGAAAAGGCTTTTCATGCATTTATGTCACACATATTTGTGGAGTACACAGTACATATGCCAGGCTCCATTTTAAGAAGTTTGGTAGATAAGGAAATCAGACAAATAAAGCTTCTTCTCTTCTTGACAGAGTTTCCATTCTAGTAGAATAATAGAGATAATAATACAATAAAGAAAAATCACAGCTTCTGTTGTTGAAAGCACTATGAAGGAATAATTGAGGTGATATTTGAGCTGAAACTTGATGGATACGCCTGAGACACCCATTCAAAAAAGGGGGCAACAAGCACCCAAAGTCTGTGTTCGATGTTTAAAGCGGAGATGCGGAATAATCTCAGTCCTCCTAACAGATATTAAAATCCTCAAAGAAGTAAGTGCTATGTTTACCACTATTTTATACATCAGGAAACTGGCCTTTAAGTAACTTGCACTCTACATGCTATGCTTTATGTTGTTTTTCATCAAAATTCATATGTGGAAGCTCTAATCCCAGTTACGGCAGAGTCTGATGGTATGTGGAGATTGGGCCTTTACCGAGGTCAGTAAGTGAAAATGAGGCTGTTTTTGTGGGCCCTAATTCAGTTTGACTATTGTCTTTATAAGAAGAGGAAAGGTGGACACAGGAACAGACATCAGGGAGGGGCACGCTCCCTAGAAAGACCATAGGAAGATACAGCGAGTGGGCCACCATGTGCAAGCCAAGGAGAGAGGCTTCAGACGAACTCAACCCTGCAGATAGCTTTATCTTAGACTGTCAGCCTCCAGAACTGTGAGGAAAGAAACTTCTGTGGTTTAAGCCACCCAGTCTGTGGTACAGTTATGGCAGCCCTAGAAATTCAATACGTTACTTAAATGATGACACAGGGATTAAAATCACGTGTATTTAGTCCCACTTGCTGTGATTTTAATTACTATTTTATATAGACCATCCCAGAAGATATTTCCAAAAATTTTTTTTTAGAAAGCCCAAGGAGAATACATGTTCTTTCAAGATTATTTCAAAGGCAAGTGCACAACAAACAAGGGGGAAAGCACAGTCAGGGAATAAAGCTGTCTTGGTGGACCCTCCGGTACACCTGAATGACTTGATTTCCATAACAAGCTTGACTGTTTCAGGTGGGGCACTCAGGGAAGGTCAAGAATAAGCATATTAATTAAAAGCTAGGCTCTGGAGTAAAATCCAGGTTTTCCTACTAACTAGTTGTATTATATTGGACAATTTGTCTCTAAGTTTCCTGATTCTCTCATCTATAAAATGGGGAAAATAGTATCAGCCCATGCGGAGAGGTACAATGCAATCAGAATGAGAGCTGATTTATGTAAGGGCCTATTTAGCCAGAACGATTTCATCTCTGTTAAACAGTGATTTTGTTGTTTATGCAGTAAAACTTAAACTGACCCTGCCCCCCCCCCCACCCCCGCAGAGGAACTTACTTAGAAGCAAGTCCAGGAAACCAGTAAAATATGGTCGACCAGTCCCTGATAACAGAGCCCAAATACAAGGGCAGGTCAGGTCAGGTGGAGATAACAGAGCCCAAATGCAAGGATGGGTCAGGCCAGGTGGAGACATCCAATCACTATCTCCCTAAAGAATGTGGGCCCCGCCTTTTGGGATCCAATTCTGACCAAGGTGATAGGCTAGTCCAAATAGTTACTATAGGGTGAATTGTAATTCAATTGGCCACCCGTGTGTGACCTAGCATGACTGTGCAGCTTTCTCTGTGTGTTGCAATCTCATTGGCCACCTGTGTTGCTCAACCACATGGCCGTTGCTCTATAAAAGTTAGTCTGTGAGGCTGGGAGGGGTCACGCTTTCTGTAAGAGGAGGCCCTGTCTGGTCGGTTTGATTCTCAATGCTTGGTGCGAAATAAAGCTTTGCTTGACCTTCGCTTTGTATCAGTCTCGCTCCTTTGATCACGGACCCTAACAATTTACTAGAAGCATTCAATAGATATTAGTTAATATTATTTATAATGCAACAACCTGTACCTATTGAGAGAGCCAGGGATGGGGGTGATAGTTGCTGCCTTGTTTTGCGCGCTCTGTATGCAAAACCTAGCAGGCTATGAGGAAATAGTTGTTGAATGAATCCACCTATCTCTGTGAGAAACCAACTAGAAAGCACGTTGTTAAAAAGAGGCATACAAATCTTAAGAGACCAAGATAGAAGATGAGTTCAATGGTTTTCCCTATTATGTGACTACTGTGTCTCTTTTCCTTTTGTTCCCACTTCTCCGAAGAGCCACCCAAATGGAGAACCCTGCCTGTGGTGGCTGGTTTGGCCCTGGGCCAAATGGACAGGGTCACATGCACAGAATTATCTGAAAAGTTGGTCCTTCATTGTGTCTGGCAACAAACACTTCCCTTCTGATCTGCCTTCTTTGGGAAACAAAGACGCAAAGCAGCGCAGATGGCAGTATTAGGCACAGGAAGGCTATCAGCTTTCCATGTAACCAGTTCCAACAAGGAACACCTTTCTTTCCAGCAAGGACAGTTTCTGCAAGTTCAAAAAGCTTCCAGAACAGAGACTGAGCACATATAACTCCTCGAGGGCACATATAACTGCACCTTTTGGGTGGTAGACTATCTAGAGGGACCAAATAAAATAAAATAAAATCCCTCAGAACAAAGAGATGCTCCAGCTAATTGCTGGACGCCTGAGAGCAGGCAAGCCGGTGACCTGTTTGAGGTCTGACAAGTGTTACATAAGGTGAGTTGGCTCCATGTGTAAAGGAAATGTGATCACCTTGAGAAAGTGCTGCTGCCGGAAAGGTTCTTGTTCTCTGATGATTAACAGGGTTATTATTTACCTTTTTTGTGATTACCCTTGAATATGGAACACAGCTCCTTTGTCATCAAAAGAAACACTGGTTTTACATTCCAGTGAGAACCTAAGAAGGGTTTAATGACTATCCACGGCATCTGCTTATTTGAGTTGTCTCATGAATAATCATGTAGACCAACGAACGTATCCAGATGGCCAGGCTGTTTTCCCTTTTCTGTCTTTCTCTCCCTTTCTCGTGATTAAATTCCTTTTAGTTTATGTCCGGGAAAGTCACTTATGGAAAGATGATTGGGGATGTGACTCCAAATGACCAAGATAATATGGAAAAATAAATCCCAGTAATAGGAGAGCACACGACATTCACACCGATCAGTTGGTGGACATTTGCCTCCCCCTAGTAGTGTGTTACCAGCTAATCAAACAGCCCTTTGCTTTTGGGCAAAATCATCCCCTTCACCACAAATGGGAAACTTTGTTGACCTATGCCTTTAGAAGTAGGAGAGGTTTGATTTAGAGCATGTAAAACGATAGATGATATCTGATGAGAGGTAATTTGCAGAAGGCTTACTCTGTTAAGACACAAATAACCGCAAAAGTTACAAAATCATCACTAATTCATATTGATATACACGTACTGCAAGATGTTTTCTAAATAACACATAGACCAGGACATGTTACTTGGTACCTTTCTCAAAAGAAAGTGGAGAGGGTCGTCCATGATCGACTATCTCAAATATACTTAGGAGGCATTATCATATATCTTCTAAAGATTCACAATAAGGCCCAGAAATTTTATCGTAAGTGGTCTAAACCTATTCAGTATAGGTCCCTAAAGTCTTTGACCTTGGAACAACTTTGGTTTTCTGTTGTTGCTTTTACAGAAGTCCCGCAAAACCCTGGCTCTGTGGATCTCAATTGGGAAAGACGACCTTATGGATGTAAGCTTACTTCTGTAGATCCCTAAGACATGTTTTTCTTCATGAGGGTGCATTTGAAACTCTAATCATTTAGAACTACATTTGCTTCCTTTGGATGACCATGCTGCTTTCCGAACCAGTCACAGGGCAGAGGGCACCAGCCAAATAGTCTTAGAGAATTAGCCTCACTTCGAGCTGGAGAGATATTTTATGGCGTCCAAGGTAATAAAGTGGTCTATTCTCAATGCAGTACAGAAACAGTAGTTGCTTCTCACACAGACTAAAGATTAACAGCGGGACTTGGATAGATTTATAGGGCAGGTTATTATGCCCTGAAAATAAGAGGGTGTTACTAATTCTCTTTCCTTCGATTTAATAGACTGACAGCCTCCTGAGCTCCCAGGAGCTTCAAGAGACAAATAACTCTCTAAATAAACCACCCAGGAGCAGGGGAACTTGGAGGTGACCCTGCTTTCTGGGACCTATCCCTGCTCAGTGCTGCAAAGGAAAGCAGCCAAAGTAGGTTATCATACCGTGCTTCTAAGAATATGCAATGACCTTCCTGTGTCTACCCCGGAGGAATTTGTGGTTAAGCGGGCAACTGGAATGTCCACCCGTCAGCCACTCCCTTGCACTCATTGGACTCTCCTGGGACTATCTATAGTCATTGACAATCTGTTTCCATCTCAGGACCAGTCCATAGTGTCTGAATCAACTTGCAGTTCTTAATCTCTTCTTTTTCACCCTTAGGTGAGACCCCAAGGGATATAAATCCCCAGAGACACGGAAATAACCTTTAATTCTACAGTGTGAACCCGCAGGGCTGACTTCATCATGTCTCTCTTTGTTGTACCAACTACTGGGACCCCAGGTTAGATTATCGGGTTTCAAGTTTCCACTGGTCCGTCCAGGGGATTTTGAATCCATTATCAAATAGGAAACTGCCTGCATGGTATACTTTGAAGGATTTTGAAGATGCTTCTCCTGTTCAAATAACTACGGTTTGCCCCTGAACCACCTGAATTATCTGAATTCAATATTAATCCTAAAACCCTTAGAGAAGATTAAGATAGTGATAGATATTTTAAAATAATTTCAATAATATTATAATAATTTGTGGTCATCTGAATAATGATTTGTAATCCTTGTTATGACCTAGTATTTGATTTTGGGAGTTATAGAAGGTATGGGACATTACGATGATCTAGTTCAAGTTTTCAATCAGATTCTCGAGAGAAACTGTTAAAACCAGCTCCTCTGGAGATACACATCACATCCCCTCCATCCCATCCTAACGCCCTGACCACGAGTAACGTAGAAGTCAGGGCATTCCATTGGATCAGGTGTATGTGGGAGGCAGTGTGAGTCGTGTTTAGGGGGAGGGCTCCTAGGACATGGCCTGCATTTCATCCTGACTCTGTCACTAGCAAGAACTAAGATGGGCCTCTTTTGAGTTTCAACTTCCTCATCTGTTAAATAGCTTAAATATTAAAAATTAGGGGTGCCTGGCTAGCTCAGTCAGTAGAGTGTGTGACTCTTGAACTTGAGGTTGTTTAAGTTTGAATCCCACATTGGATGTAGAGATTACCTGAAAAAATAAAATCTTTAAAAATATAATAAAATATTAAAAATTACTGTTAAGAAGAAGTTTTTGTTAACAAAATTTCCTATTTCATATGCTTCATGTAAGGACTTGATAAGTTAATAAGTGTAAAGAGCTTAAAACAGTGTCTAGCATATGCCAATTTTTCAATAAATGCTAATTTCTTGGCATTTAGCCCTAATTTAATTTTTAAAGGCCCTACTGAAGTAGGTATCATGATACCCAATTTATAAAGAAATAGAAACTCAGGCAGTTGTCACTTTCCCAGGGTCACATATTCAAGAGGTAAAATTCAAATCCATTTTCTCTAACTCCAAAAACCCCTGCTTTTATCCACAACACTGAGCTATATCCATTTAAATCCTATTGCACTTAAAGGCTGAAGTACTTTCTATTTCTAATTCTACTCCAGGGACCTTAACAACAATTCCATAAATGAATATATGGCTGCACGGAATGTAGAAGTCACACATTCTTAGTGACACTTTACTATCAATTGGAGGAGTTACTTAGGAGCCAAGGAGATTGACTATGTATATCCAGGTTGTTTTCATCATGACAAACACATACCTCTTGCTCCTTACTCCCTGTGGCCACAGAAGAATGCCTGTCTCAGATCCTCTGTTGTAGGGTGTCAGTTTCTGTGCTGTGAAATCCTTCACTGCATTTGCACTGAGGCTGTTCTTCCTATTTTCCTGTTCCCAGGAGACTTTGGGCTCCTTTCATGGTGGCTTTGGTTTAAGAACACTCCAGTCGCCTTGCCTAACTTTCCTTAGAACTGCACAGTGGTCTAGGTTGCTTCTCTTCTACTTTCTTTTCTTCCACTCAACCTGTATTTTCTTCCTTCCTTCCTTCCTTCCTTCCTTCCTTCCTTCCTTCCCTCCCTCCTTCCTTCTCTCCTTAAATGAGAATCAGATCTGTATCACAATTTGTCAGTTCACTCAAGCTCTTCCAGTGTCCAGCCTATTTTTTTTTTCCACAAGTATTTTCTCTAATTCATTTCTTTTGTACTTAATTCCATCTTGGCTTCTGCTTTCCAGAGGACCTGAATGGATACACGGAGGAGCCCCAGGATAAACTACAAAATAGCTACTTGCTATCTTTAATTTTACCTTTCATTCTTCTCTTAGTATATAGATATCCATTAGTATTATTTTTAAGTACATCTGTACAAAAAGGGCAATTATCACATTGTGTATACATTTTCAATGTCAATGCTACCATTTATAGTCGAAGTGACTTTTTTTCCTAAAAAAAGGAAGGAAGGAAATGAGGAAGGGAAGAGGGAAGAAAAGATATCATTTATTAGGTGTCTACTATGTGCCAGATATACTGTTCTGATAAGATATTTTATTTCAACCTCAAATCTTGTGATTTAGAATTGTGTATGAGACTGGAAAAGTTTAAGTATCATATGAAGAACCTAAGGACCAGAGACATGGATGAACTCAAATTTCAATCCCGTTTTAAGTCTTCTGCTCTTTTTGTACATCAGAAAGAATCTAAATGATAGTATTATCTACTGCATTTTAGAGATACTCTCCAGATGTATCTGAATATAATTTTCTGAACATATACACATATGTGTATACCCACAAACACAGAAATACCCACATACACATATACACACACACACACGAGAACACAGAAATAGTTGAGGGGAAATAGGATTATAAGCATATATTTATATATCTAAAAATACATGGTATAAACATGGATGTATAGCCATATACGTAGATTCTGCAAACAGAGGTTTTTTGTGCTTGCCATACAGAGTTTGATTTATTCAAAGAAATTATACATATTACCATTAGAGTCTTTTCTTACACTGAAACAGTACTAAGTAAAGATTTTAACGTGTAGACAGCTGGAGATGTCAAAGAAGACAAAGCATCAATAACGCTCCTTGGGGCTCTGATCTGTATTGGAGCTCCATTCCGTTCAGCCAGTGCTGTTAAATGTGAGCGGTAGGAGGGGCTCAGGTGTCTGTGAACGGCATGGGAAACCAAGATCTCTGCCTAGGAAACCGACATTCTCCTATTGAGTCCTGTAGAAATCTATTCCAGTCTCTTAATGCAATCACACTCATTAGTAAGTGGGTGAGATGATCCAATAACTCTAGAAAGGAAAAGCAAAAGATATTTGCTTTCATAAGTGCCTCAATTTGTGAACTTCTCTATGCACAATTGAAAAGAAGGTAGACTTGGTCTGAATTAACAATAGTTCCCATGTAGTAGACTCAGGTGAGGCATTTACCGTGAAGGTAAATTATTTGTATTATAATCCAAACTGGATAAGAAGCCATTAGAAGATTTCAAAAATAAGGCATGGCCATGATCTCAGTTGCATATATTGAAATACCTCACACTATTATGAGGATATTTTTTCTTTCTCTCCTTTATTTATTTTTATTTATTTATTTATTTTATTTTGATGGTGGGCACAGGGTATTTTGAAGCTACTGTCAACACCTTTACCTTACTGCAAAATATTTCTTTTTGTTACTATTTAACTCCTAATGCCTTTTAGAACACATTGCCACCAAATTTTTCACCCAACAAATCCCTGTCTGTTTTGATATTAATACTCTCATTGTTTGGCTTACAAACGTTGGCAATGAAATTGGGAATGGAGCTCTGGTCATGTGCACAATCTGGAAAAAAAAAAGATTTTGTGTCTTGGCTGTAGGGAAAAGCATTTTCAATTTTCAATCTTTTGAAGAGGTTGTGTGTTAATGAAATGTAAAATTTTAAATAGGTAGCATACATGCTTATTATAACAGATTAGCTTGCAATGCACCAGTCTTCTACCAAGAACAAGGATTAATATTGAATAGAACACAAAGCACATTTGTTTAAATACATCATAGAGCTACCAAGACAGCCAGAACTTAAGAGACCAGTATCCCAGGAGGAAAGCACAAACATGTGATTCCAACAATGAGAGTCAGTGTTTCTCTCAAGGCATTTGGAGAAGTAACCTAGGTCTTAAACTCACTTCTCAAGAAAAGCGAAAATGGGGAAACACTTTTCAAGTCATTTTGTAAGACCAAAATATCTTAATATCAGAACCTCATGAAGTTATAACAAAGGAAAAAATTCAGATCAATCTATCTCATGAATATAGGTACAAAACCACTAAACAAAATATTAGAAAATTGCTCTCAATAATGAATATAAAAATCTAATATAATCCATATGAAACTAAATCCTATTAAAATGCATGTAACAGGGGCATCTGGGTGGCTTAGTCATTGGGCGTCTGCCTTTGGCTCAGGTCATGGTCCCAGGGTCCTGGGATTGAGCCTCACATAGAGCTCTCTGCTCAGCAGAGGGTTTGCTTTTCCCTCTCCTAGTCTTCCTGCTTGTGTTCCCTCTCTCACTGTGTCTCTCTCTGGCAAATAAATAAATGAAAATCTTAACATAAAATAAATAAAATGCACGTAACAAAAGTATATATCAATAATGCAATATTGGTTTAAATAGGAAAGTTATCAAATTCTCTCCTTTGTCCTAAGTGAAGCAGGAGAATTACGTGATCATGTCAATAAAAAAGAAAGCTCATACCCATGCCGTTTATGAAATCAATTCCAGATGAGGCCTACATCTAAATGTGACTGATAAAAAAATAAAGGTTTTAAAAGACAGAATATTATCATATTCTAATGACCATTGGAAAGGTGTAAATAAGCAATAACCATGGAGAAAATAGAGATAAATTTAGACTATTAAAAATTAAGAATTTTTATTACTTGAATAATCGTGTCAAGAGAGTAGAAAGGCAAGGTAAGCCAGAGCAGAGGAAGATACAGAAACTACAAAGCTTTGACAAAGCCCTTGACTCCATAATACATAAGGAAGTCCTATAGGTCAGTTAAAAGAGACAACAAGGAAAATCTAAAATGGAATATAAACAAGACTTGAATAGACATATCACTAAATGGGATACCCAAATAGTCAACAAACATATTAAATGAGCAAACGCAAAATGTGAGTAACTTCATTAATCAACAAGATACACAAGTAATATCCACAAGAAGATACTGTCATTCAACAATCAAAATGGTAAAGTCATGAAAGATATTAAGTATTCGTAAGCATATGAAGCAACAGCAGCTCTCAGAATTTGCTAGCTGAGATAAAGGCATTATAATAATTACTTTGAAAAGCTCTTAATAGTATCTTTAAAGGGGGCCTTCAACATAACATACGACTCAACATTTCCATTTGTAAGGAGGAACACAGGACTAATGTATACCTATGGGTATCAAAAGATATATGCAAGGATGTTTACAGTAACACTTTTTTAAAAACCTTAAATTGATAACAACTCCAACATTCAACAGAATTAAAAGTGGTGAAAAACAGTGCTCTATTCATATACTGGAATATCACACAGTAACAAGAACGAACCACCTACTGTTTCTCACAACAACATAAATATATATTTAAAAAAACCACATTGAATGAAGGAAGTCACACTCAAATGAACACAGAGAAGAAAAATTCATCTGGGAAATAGAAGTCAGAAGAGTGTTGTCTTTGAGGGGAAGCTGCGACCAGAAGGACCCAGGAGGGCGTTTCCGGGATGTTGGTAATTCTGTTCTGGAATCCTGGATGCTTTGACCTCACTGCATACGTGCATTCCCTCTGTAAAAACCGACAACACTGCTCCCTAATGATCAGGACTCCTATTGCCTATCTGGTGCGGTTTGGCTGCCATGTTCTTGCAGGACATGTTCTTTTCATTCCAGGACCAAGGCAGAAGGAGGGGCCCCTTCTTGGTAATGCCAATCTCATAGTGGAGGGAAAAAGAGCAAGAGTTGTACAATTACGTGATGTATCCTTAACTGCTGCTCAGTGGAGGGATGAGCCATGGCCACTCACTTATCATGCCCCAAGCAAGTCACAAGGCCAAGTCTTATGTCAGTGGGGCAGAAAGAACAATCATTGCACTAGGAGGAGGTCTATACTGAGGGGAGAAAATATTTTGACAAATACTACAATTTTCCCCCAACGATTTTCTTTTTGGCAGAGTAATTCCACGCTTAAGTAGCAAACTGTTTCTTTCTTGATAAATTTCAACTTGAACAAAGTTTTAAAAAAATGGTTTTTAAGAACTCCCTAAAATTCCCAAAGAAATTATATGAAATGGATTCCAAATAAAACTGTTTGTAAACCTGTGCAGTAAGATTTTTCTTATAGCAAGATTTACAAATGCCCAATTAATGCCTCTCCTCTATCTAGTATGTCACTAATCATACTAAATTGCAACCTTAGAACCATTTTGGAATCTGCCTTTATTCTGACCCTAGAGTGTTATTTGTAAAACCAGTGTAGAAATTTTTATTTGGGTCATTAAACCATTCTTCTCCCTGACAAAATTTCAAATAGTATATACACACATGTTTATCCATTTCAATGCAAATGGTTCAGATTAGGTTGTTTACAATGGGAATTCTTTAAATCACGGGTAATTTTAAAAAGTGAGTTTTGTATTTCTGATAAATAAGATTATTCTTTCTGCCCAGTGAATAAAACCAAGATTACTTTGCACTGTCCTGAGATAGTTCTTTGAAATAGTGTATATGTGGAGAATGGGGTTTGTCACCATGGGGGCTGCTCATGTTTATGGAAGACCTACTGTGTGTTGGGCATCCTGTTAAGCTCTTTTTGTACACCATCTCATGTTTCTCACAGTTACTGGAACATTCTATTTACATTGATAACACTGATGGTGGATCACTTTAACATCCCTAACAGTCTTGCAAAAGAGTTCCCTAAATCTTACCCAGACTGCAGAGCTATTAACCCAAAATCTACACGCTCTCTGACAAATCACTCACTCCTGCTTTCATCTCCTCTTTATTAATATTTGGAAACTCCCAAGTATCCTATCAGTGCCAACAAATAATAATCCAAACAGACTGCAATAAGCCATGCATACTAATTGTCATTTCAACTTCAGTTCCTTGAGATTTTATATATATATATATATATATATTTCTCTCGGGACAGTAAAAGACCCCTATAAGTAAACTGTTACACGAGTGGTTCATTATCTGGTGAACAGCGAGTTACTTACAATTTTTTGTAGTGTCATACAAGACCTCTTCATTACCCATTGCCGAAGCTTAGAAAATGAAGGTGGTAAAAACAATGCTGGTGTGTGTGTGTGTGGGTGTGTTATGTAGGCACAACCTCACAAATGGGTTTGGGATAAAGATCTCGAATGGACAGATAGGAGGACCCCTTGATAACCACGTAGTTTAGTAACACAGGCCATCATAAGCACACCAGCTGCTTGGCATTACCAACTTTGATTTAGAGCACAGATAGGATAGAAGGGAGTTCCCAGAAATTCATTTACATGCCCCTGAATTAGCAGAGTTTCAACTAGAAAAAGAAGACCCCAAGGACACAGCTTCATGACTTGATCTGTATTCCTTAACAAATGATGTTAACAACTCAGCTTTAACATGTTTTCAAGTGATTTCAGGAAGGAGGAGTAAAGGGACAAAGAGGAGGAGGAGGAGGAAAGAGAACAAATAATAACCGTTGCCTGTAGGCAACGGTCCAAACTGTCATTGGCTCGTGACTGATTTGGGTCATTCATTCTGATCTATACCAATGCGTATGCCATCCTACGTCCATCTCTACAGCGACTCATTACACATATCGATGTTCTTCCATTTCATTATTTCAAGGAATGGCACAGCTTCTATGGCTATGGTCCCAGTCTTCCCATTCAATCTTAGAACAACATAAAAACTTGGAGACAAGGGATCAAAATAGACCTCTTATTAATTTATTTTTCCGATAAGAGGACACAGAACTTAGATGCCTGGATGGGACTTCAAAACGTTCTGATGTTACACAAAAAGTCAACCTTCACTTTTATTCGTAAAAGTACTTAATTAGGACAACACAACTGTTGTTGCATCCAAAGAGTTCTATTTTCTAATGAGGCTTTCAACTATCCCATGCCTGTTGCTCCTGAACTGTTAGCATCTCAGAAAGGTGCAGGTGATGCTGGCTGAATTAGCGCATCCTTCTAAATTGTACCTGTTTTTGGACATTTCTGTATCCCGAAACACTCACCTTTTAAATAATTCTGTTTAGGGCCAGATATATACATAAATACATAGAGGCATATATTTCTTGCTAGAAAGTGAAGGAGGGGCAGTAAAGTATCCTCCAGACTGATAAGGCATTTCGAGACTGAAAAATGAAGCAAGCCTTACTCTGTATTATTTACAGAGTTTTATTCAGGGTAACTTACTGATTACGGGGGGAGCGGATCAGGCAGACCACAGTCCAGTGCTAGGCAGCTCTTCTCCACAAAGTCTGAACCTTAACCCACAGCTTTCATGGAGCCAGGGGCATTGCAGTGAGGTCAGAGTGTAGTTAAGTAAGGCGGTGCCCTCTGAGTACCAGAGGGAAGATCAGAACAAGCTTTCCTACATTCTAGTGAGGGCATACATTAATCTCCAAGGGGCTTGGAACATGCAGCCCAGAGGGAGGTCATCGTGCGGGCAGGAACAAGATGGAGGGCAAAGATAGAGTCAGTATCCTTAGCGGTTCTACAGTTACATCATGTTTAGGTAAGATGCTTTGATTTTAATTTAACCTGTCAGCACCAATAAAACATGTTTGGCTTTGGAAAAGGCAAATAAAATGACAGGAAATAGAAAGCTTCTTTTTTTCATTTGGATCTGTTATTTTAATTAATAATAACCTGTCACCATTTATTTTCATTTGCTAAATGCCAGTCATAGTGATAAGTGCTTTCATATAAATTACCGTATCTCATTTAATCCTCACAGTTCATCTACGACAGGAAGACCAATCCTATTGCAGTAAGTGAAGTTTAAAAAATTTTTTTTTAAATGACATAAAATGCGGTGGCATGTTGTTAACAAGATAATAGAATGACCAATGTAAATTTGTGTGGTTAATCTGGGGGAATTAGGGGCGGTGGTGGGGGTGAGAGAGTCCTTACGACGGCAACCTGAATCTCCACGGGTTCAGCCTGGAGTTTGGTGCCACCTGCAGGTGGTTATTAGTTCCAGCTGTTCCGTTTTCAAGAAGGTCTCAGTCAATTTAGGTATCAATCACTCAGTTAGTTGATGCCCATTTTATAAGTCCTACTCAGGGATATTAGGACTCACCCACTGTTCCTTTCCCAACCAACTTGGAATGTAAGAATTTTAGCCTATCTCTCCTGGAGAAGAGAAGTGAAAGAGAACTTGATCTACTCTTCAGCCTGTGGTAGGCATGGTAGCTTGGGGCATGGTATTACAAAATTTTAATGTATTTGCATTTTGAGGAGTGAATAATTTCTTAAAATTATTTGTAGCTATTCAGAGGTGGATCTCCAGGCTGTAGGTCATGCTGGTAAGGAAGGAAATTTGTCCAAGCCCACATAGCTATTCATGCCAAAGCCTAGATTAAACCAAAGTTGGTTTACCTTTCACGTCTATACTAAACTATCCAGGAAGCAAGATGAGGAAGAAATCAAGAAATAACGTATATTTAAAAAGTAGTAATTCACATGCCATACCTCATCTGGGAAATTCTTGGTGCAGGAAAAGGAACTGTTATTTGTAGATGGTCTATGATGCTTTAGGTCTTATTACGAAAATTTGCAGAAGTAAAACATCCAATGTCTGTAATCTAGTATAATACTTCATTTAGGAAATTGAACACATAGTAAGCTCTCACCAAATGGAAATTTCTTTCCTTCTCTCCTGTTATCTCAAAAATTTTAAATTATTGTACATAAACAATAATTTTAATGAGTTTTATCTCAGCAGTCTAAGTCTTACAGCTGAATAATCTGGTCTGTGAGGAATTAAATAATCTTGCCAATTCACAGTGTGTTCCAGAGCAAGGATGAATGTAAGTTTGTCTAGCTTTGAAGTCCTTAAGCTTCCCTGAATGCAATCCCACTTCTCCTTATGCAGCTAATTCAGAAACTCACTATAGGATCTTGCCTTTATTGTCTTTATTTAAATCTTTAATATCCCCTTCCAAAAAGCAGGCAGCAAAATAGGTGAACTGGCAATTATTGTTAAAGCAGAGGGAAAAGAAAAACGTGCTGGTCCAATCACTCACATAAGAACGTATCACCATCCTTTCTGCCAATGAAGTGTTGCCAACGCGGTCTCATTTTCTTTTCTGTTAGAACAAGCAATTTAGACACAAGAGGATAGATGTCTGCATATTGGGCTTTCAGGACTGACAATCTACTGGTTGGTAGCAAGAGTGTTCTTCAAGGACCACGGGTACAAATACTACGTAGTGAAGCATCAAGAGAATATACCAGAAATACCCCAAAAGAAAAGCATGAATAAAATGGGATTTAAGTGCTTTTTTTCTTTTCTTATCTTTTCTTTTCTTAGTTAGTACTTAATGTTATTTGGGACAAGTCAGAGATTAAAAACAGCATTACGCAAATGAAACAGAAATCCTATATAAACAACCAAGATCTATAAAACAACCTTGTATCTTTACTATATAACCCAGGGAATGCATTCTGGAAATGTTTATTGGGTGAATCAACAAAATAATGGGTTAATTTATATGTTGTATATTTTTAATCAGGCTGAGGGTTATTTGCAACGGTGTCACCTGCATTTATTGTAGGCTTCCTGCAGCCTGTCCCAACCCAAACGGTTACCATCACCTTAGAGACAGTGTCCCAAAACTCTCTTACCCAGAAGGAAAACACATTTTAAAATCACTCCAAAGCAATTTATAAAAGAGAGGAAGAGAGGGAGAAAAAGGCATGTGTTTCTATCAATGAAGATTGACTTTTGTATAATAAGATTCTCACATGGCCTTCATAACGAATACCTTTAACTCTGATTTTCATGCATTCATACCTGTTCATTCTTGACTAGAGTCTTTCAACATTTCATAAGCATCAGTTTTGTCCTAGGCATCATCCTAAACATAGGGAAATATAACATTGAAGAAGCATGGTTTTATGATTTGCAATTGAGCACAGGTTATTAAGGAAGATAGATAGGAATACTAACAAGTTTGAGATAGTCAGGTAAGCTCCGTCCAGGATTATGGCTATGATGTGAAAGAACCCCAGTGAAGAAGTATTTAAATCAAACATAGATGTGTGTGTGTGTGTGTGTGTGTATTTAAGGAAGGTTATCAAAGAATTAAATATTGAAGACAAGTAGGAGAGAACCATTTGTGTTATTGTTAAGGGTGGAGGGAATTCTTTGCAAGCAAAGACAACAGCTGGTCCAAAGGCAGGGAACAGTGTGGTGTTTGGAAAGCCACACATAACTTGGTCTCTCCATCTGCCGAAAGGGTATTCAGATCCACATCTATAGATAAGTAAAATCATACAATTCATTAATTTTATAGCCTTGCTCCTGTCTTCGGATTTTTCATAGTTTGGTTCAGTTTTGTTTGTTTCTCTTTGAAATGAAAGCTGATTGACCTTTGGAAGAGAGAAAGGGATATTTATATGCATTGGCAATCGACCTGTCTCAAAGTCAAAGCCACGCAGAGGTTATCTTACAGAGCTTCACAAATTTAGTCGGCGCATTGTTTACTGTAGTAACATTTCTACTTTGCCTGGAGCATTTTTACATTGCCTGACCTTTATATAACACTTTAATATTCATATTTGGCTGCTGAACTATCACAGCTCTATAGAGTTTTAAAGCTGCTAATCTGATTGTTTTTCTCTATTCTTCTCACCTTCCTCATTTTAGCTACTCCATTGACAGCAAAAGAAGAAACAGATTTAATTTAAATTTTGTACCATTCAGGACTGATGACCCAAGGGAATATTCAGGGCATGGCTTCCTTTCAACATGAATATTGTGGGTAAAGAAATTCAAATGAATACAGTAATTCATAGTATGGACTCGGTTCCATCAATCAATAATTATTGCTTGCTTTCAACCCTATGCAGGCAATGTACTAGGTGCTGAGGCCAATAAATTCATGTGATTCCATTGCGAATAACCTCAATCTGATTAAAAAGATATAACATATAAATTAATTCATTATTTTATTGATTCACCCAATAAACATTTCCAGAGTGCATTGCCTGTGTTACATAGTAGAGATACAACAGTGAACAGGACATAGCCATTACCTTCAAGGAGCTTGTATGTTTTTGTAAGGCAGATGTTGACAAGTTAAAAGAAAATTGCAATACACTGTGACAATCATTAATATAAACATAAGCACAGAGTCACCAAAGACAATCTTGGAAGCTCCAGCAAAGCCCTCTAAAGAATGTGACATCTTAGCTGGTATCTGAGGAATGAAGTGGTTTCCTAGTCTATGAAGGAAGGAAAGAGTCTTCCAGACCATTTGTTGTAACCCTTAAAATGAATTTTTGGAAGCTCTAATTTCAGAATATAACTATATTTAGAAATAGGGCATTTAAAGAGATGATTGCATTAAAATGGGGCCATCACGGTAGTCCTTAATCCAATTTAAGAAAAGAAAACATGGGGACACCTGGGTGGCTCAGTAAGTTAAGCATCTGCCTTTTCAGCTCAGGTCATGATCTCAGGGTCCTGGGATCAAGTCCTACATCGGGCTCCTTGCTCGACAGGGAGCCTGCTCCTCCCCTGCTTGTGCGCATTCTCTCTCTGAAAAATAAATAAATAAAATCTTTTAAAAAAAGAAAGAAAGAAACACAGAGATGCTAGAAACACATTCACCAAGGAAAGCCCATGTGAGGACACAGTCTGAGGGCAGCCATCCATCCTACTGGAAGCCAAGGGGTGAGGCCTCAGGAGAAACAAGCCTACCAACACCTTTCTCTTGGATAGCCAGCCCACAGAACTGTGAGAATATTAAATTCTGACATGCAAGCCATCCAGTCTGCGGTACTTTGTAATGGCGACCCTAACAAACAAACACACAGGCTTTGGGAAGAGAATGTTCAAAGACTCAGAAGTAAGTGTGAGCTTAACTGGAGATGGAGTCAGTCAGACAGAGAGAATGACGACAAGCTGGGGCTCTCCGTGTCGACTGAAGCAGAAGTGGGAGCACACTGACAATGGAATTGGCCATATAAATGACTAGGTGCCAGGAACCAGAGAAGTGACCAACAAAAAACAAAGGGGTGCCATGAAGTAGAGATGCAAGATGCATTTCCTGGTCTGGGTGGGTTCTCAGAGTCATGGTGATGGCCCTGTGCACTAAGGTATAATAGGAAGTAAAAAACCAAAACCCGATTGTTCAAGGGTCTGGAGCTCTGTGGAAGTGTCCAGGAAATGGCATGCTTCAGACCCTCCAGGGATCCCTCCCCCAATTCTCTGTCACCTTTTCATGGGAGTATCCCCCAGGGTTCCATTCTTGGTTCTCCTATCTTCATTTTTCAGATTTATTCCCTTGAGACCTTCAAATGTCACCCATACACCCTTGACTCCCAAATAAATAATTTAAGCCTAGATATTTCTCTATAACTCAAGACCCACCTATCCAACTGCATAACTGATATTTCCATGTAGATGTCTAACAGGCATCTCCTATTTAGCACAGCCTAAACTTAAGGCATGACTTCAGCTCTATCCCCCAAATCCTGTTGCCAGCCCAGTCACCCTCACTACCACTGGTGTCACTTTTTTACTTATGGAAGTTCAAACCAGAAACCTCACATCGTCCTTGAGTTTCACCTGTCATTCACACCCCAAATCTAGACCATCAATAAATTGGGGGACTTTACTTTCAAAACATATCTGGAATCCCCCCATTTCTCAGTAGCCCTACTCCTATGCCTGAATCTAAGCCAATAGCATCCCTTACTGGATTACTGCAACTTCCTCTTGACTGGCCTCCCGGTTTTTATCCTTGCCTTCCCTGTGGTTATTCTCATGACAGCAGCTTAAATCAAACTTGTGGAAGTTAAATCAAGTTTCTAAACCCTCGTCACATTGACACTTCTAACCAGATGATGCTTGGTTATGCGTGTGTTGGGAGGGATATGCTGTCTAGCAGAGGATATTAATTCAGCAGGATCCCTGGCCTCTACCCTCTAGATGCCAGGAGAGTCTCTCTTCACAGTTGTGACAATAAAAAATGTCTCCAGATATTACCAAATGTCCCCTGGTAGACAAAATTGTCCTTGGTTGTGATCTACTAAGATAAATCAATCGTAAGATTAAAAAAATGCATCAGGATAAAAACCTTAGTCCTCATAAGGGATTATACAGCCCTCTGTCCTCTCTGCATCTCCAGCCCTTTCCCTTTCTTTGCTCATCTCTCACCTTTTGCTCCAAACCCACTGGGCCCCTTATTGTTCTGCTCTGTGGAATCCAGACCTGTTCCTTCCATGAGCTTTCTGCCAGCTACAGGTCACCCCTCACTTCTTTCAAGTCTTGGCTCAATTTTCACATTATAAATGAAGCTTACCTGATGACCCAATAAGAAATCACAATTTAGTGCTGGGGTCTCAATGGCACTAAGAGCTATGGCTTTCTTCTAATTTTGTTCTTCTGTATCACTTTCTAACATCTGTAACTTACTGATTCAATCATTAGATATTTACAGAAGACCTACTTTCTAGTAGACACCAGTCTATGCTCCTGAGGTTTAAGAATAAATAAAACACAGATCCTAGATTCTAGCTGGGGCAAACAGACATTAAACAAATCAACCACTAAAAGAAGTAATATGTCAGATGGTGCTAAATGCTTTGGAAAACAGAAAGCAGGCAAGGAGGTGATTAGTTGTGGTAGGGCACTGTAATTTTAAGTAGGATAGTGAAGGAGGCCTCGTTGAGCCTTTGAGATCTAAAAAATCATCAGACTTTATATTTGTTTTCTAAAATGTTGCCTATCCTTCTCCATAAGCTCCATGAGGTCAAGTAATTTTTATTGTCTGACTTTGATCCAAGAAAACTCTACTAACTTGAATAGAGCCTGACATATAGTAGGTTCTCAACAGCTATTTCTTGAGCTTTTCTTTTCTTTTTTTTTTTTAAGAAATTTATTTATTTATTTATTTGACAGACAGAGATCACAAGTAGGCAGAGAGGCAGGCAGAGAGAGAGGAGGAAGCAGGCTCCCTGCTGAGCAGAGAGCCAGATGCGGGGCTCGATCCCAGGATCCTGGGATCATGGCCTGAGCTGAAGGCAGAGGCTTTAACCCACTGAGCCACCCAGGCGCCCCTCTTGAACTTTTCTTAAATCAAAATGATTTGTGTTATGAAATGTTCGCAATTTTATTTGAATGGTGTGGAGGAAAAGAAGGTTCAACCTGGAAACACGTCTTTCATTCCTTGTATGAGTCTGTTATGGATGTATCACCAACAGCTGGCCTTGGGATTAGCTATTATGTCTGCATAGAAAGAGAACAGCAACATAAAATAATGTGGTAACCATTTTATAAATGGTGCATGCAGGGTTTTCAAGATAGAGATAAGACAGTCCATTTCAGGAGGCCAGAGAAGGGATTTAAAATGTGTCTTGAAGGAAAGGTTGGTTTTCATTCCAAAGATAAATAACATAGTGAATGAAATTTTACCAGAACCCTGCTCTGAAATTGTGGCCATGGCATTCACCAGCCTCTTGCCTCCTTGGCTTATGACTAATGTGACTAGGGTGACCGTGGATATTACTGCCCAGACCAGGATACTTTGACAATATTAATAATTATACCAGGACAATGAATACAATTTGAGTCTGTTACAAGCAAACCTTATTTATATTATTATAAACCTTACTGCTACCTCCTCTTATCATTGTTTCTTCTTTGATAAGTTCTCTATAATGTATGTATCCCTGTGTTGCTTCCTAGCTCAGTGACAAAGGGATGAGGTCCTGCCTCTGCCCAGTCCTCACTCCCCATCATTCCATTGATGGGGAACAGCAGAGAGATCCCCTGTGTTAGTTGTTAGCTCAGAAGAATGCCAAACTGACATAATTTGGGATGGCATATTCTGATCCCCTTTGCAAGAAACAGTGGGAACAGATGAAATATTTTCTGAACAATAGTAAGAGTCTGATGCTGTAGATCTAGTTCCCACAAGGAGGCACAGGAGTGAGAGGAAAAAGGTGGGGTTTGAGCCAAACTAGGTACTGACATGTGAACAAAGCTTTGTTAAGACTAAATTAAAATGTGAGTCTGCAGGAGCCTCAGCCTGCGACTCCTAGCAGATCAACACTTACTCCACCTCCAGCAGCAACAAGAAGAAAGATTCCAGGTTGAATTCCTAGCAGAGCTTTCCAGAAAGCATAGGTCTACATTCCCTGCTCTTTCAGAAAATGGAAAAGGACTCCCACCTTCTCCCAAATACATTGCTCCTGTTTTGTGACTCAATCTTTGTATTTAGGGGGCTTGAACCCCCTTATCAACTTCTCATAAATTTCAAGCTGAAGTTGAAATGTCATCTTCTCAGTGGAGGCCCTTTTGACTTCCTCCAGTGAGTTTTCCCTTTCTATTTGTACACTATTATGACATCAACACCCAATTAATAGAGTAGCACTATGGTCTTGGACCTTGCTTATACCTCCATGAAATGCCTCATTATTTCTAGGAATTTCCACCTTTTTCCTTTCTCTCCCTGTCATCCTCCCATGTCCATCTCTAGCGTGGAGAACGATTTCAATTGCACTTTTATGATTTGGATCCATAGTATTAAAAAAATAGGCAATAGTAATTTGTTGACCTACTTCATCCAGCCTTTGCCTTCTGATGTCCATCCATCTCTCCATCTTCTCCTCCAACATTTACTAAGCACGAAGCTCTGGCACCACTCCATAGAACACAGCATGCCAGTTCCATTTCTTCTCCGTGGTTCTTTATGCTAAAAAGGCAAAGACAGAATCCTAGCTAGATGATGGCAACAATCAAGAGCTAGAAAGGGAATATTTTCCAAAGGGAAGGAAAATTAGGGAGCAGAAACATTTTATTTTCTAACTTTCAAGATAAAGCTACAAAACTGTGGGAGTTCAGAAAACAAGATTTAAAAAGTACTTGACTAGAGCCTCCCCAAATGGCTTTTGAAGAGATTCAGTGTATTTGGATAAAAGCTTTTAGGCTTTAACAGCCTTTCAGAGCGTGGGCCTGGTGAAGGTGGTGCTATCAGTGTGTGATTAGAGAAGCTGATTTAAAGTACACGCAGTCTATTAGAGCACACTGAATACAGTCACTGGCTCAATGAGTCATTTTCTTCAAGCAATGTTTGTGTTTGTTTTACCTCCATTGTAGATTCTGCCAGTAAATTGTCTCAGGCCACAACAGAGATTGGTATTGTGTGATTTTTGTAATCATCACTCATATGTTGTGAATTTCTTCAAATTATATTTCTTTTGTGGTTATGGAGCTCACATGCATGGGTCTGAGTGCTTGAGCAGGCTTTGCAATGGAGTCACCAGAGCTTCTTGTAAATAACCCAAAATAAAATTATCTGGAGTTTTTTCACCTTTCCCCTTTCCAAAGGAGAAGTGACTGTAGTGCTGCTGGTGATGACAATAATGTTACATGGAGTAAAGCTTAATGAAAAACATTCAACCATTAATAGAAATGTATTTGGGGCATTTTTCAGTGCTAAATCAAGGCTAAGTCAACAGATTTGTGGCTTTAGAATTTACAGAGCTTTGTGCTAAAATTCCTAACACCTTCACTTGCAAATAGTGCTCTTTTCTGTGACTCTCTTTTGCTTGTTCAATTCTACGTAATCTGAGGGCTAGGGGGATTATCTATCTGAAGTTCTTCTCTTGTGAAACACAGTGCCATGTACAAAGCCTCACCTGAAAAGACTTCATTACTGAAAAACCAGTAAGTAATTGTTACCCAGGTTGAGAGGTCCTGTACTGATAGGTAACACATAATGGAAGAAATGTAGGAAAAGGCATGACTGGGTGGAAGAGAAGGGATGAGTTTGGACAGGGAACAAAGATAATTTTTACCAGAAAATTTAAGGGGAGAACAGGATCCTCCATGACATAAAGAAGAAAGAAGAGTTTTCTTGGGTACCCAAATAGCACCAACAGGGCTTGGAGGTATAAAAAGATTTGGTAAGTTGAGGATTCAGAATTAATGGGCCAACAGCAGAGCAGTGAGACATGAGTAGAGAGACATCATATGCTTGGACCATGTTGTGAGACCTATTTGAATAACTCAAGGAGTTTGTTGTTTTTCTGCAGATAAGAAGAGCCCACAGAAGAATTCTGATCAGCAGAAGGTTCATAGTGTCTGGTTTGTTTTATATAGTAATGATATCCCACTTTACACCAAATCCCATGATGGATAAAAGGTGTATTCTAATGATAGAATAGGAAGTAAAAGCCAAAATCACTGGGCCTTCATTGTTGCAGTCTTTTTTTTTTTTTTTTGGCATATCTTCAAATAAGATAGTTTTTGTTTTTCTTTCTAATTTATCAGTGATTCCTGAAAGATGCATTCACTTGTGAATCAGCCATCATATGCTGGATTCAGGTGAAAAAGGCAATTAGTAACTAAATTGACAAAACAAAACAAAACCACCCTGAGATATTATATACTGGAAACTAATTTAATGATATATGTCAATTATATCTCAATTAAAAAATGTCAAAAGTAATATGGAGATCTTTTATTGAGGATAACAGCAACTGGGGTATGGGATGACAGGTAAAGCATATAGATACATAAAACCTGTGATTTAGAGACGTGATTTAAAATGAAATATATATTCCTCATGGGCTTAAAAAAGAATAGTTGGTAGTTCTGAGGATATTTGAGAATTTAACACTCATGGAGTAGTTCCCACTCTCTTTCTTTCTTTTTTATATGTGGCAGGTGGGTGTCAGATCAAATGCTGCCCAGTAATATCACAAATAGTATCTCTGAATAGAAAATCTAGATCACTCCTTAAAAATTGTCCATTTCTGCCATTTGGGGGTGAGCTGTACCATCCTGTCAAAGTCCCAACTCTTCGTCCCCATTCAGCCACACATAGCCTGGATATACAATAGTGGAGCCCAGATGTTCAATGGGAATGAGATAGGTAGTCAGTCCCACAGTGCTGAAATCCCATTTGTGTGCCTTTTGTATCACGTTTTTATGATGTACAATACTTACCATGATTCATTAGCCTGAATTTTGCGTCACGTAACCCACATAGACCCCTGATGTTTGTGACTCTCTCAGCTTTCAGTTTTACAGTACTCCCTAGAGTCAATTCTGAAGCGATGTGATGTTGCTAGATGGTGTATTTCTTCCTAGGGATGCTGGTGTTGCTGAGAGAGTCTAATGTCTTGGGGCAACGTTAGCTGTTCTCATTCCCTATGTTGTTCAGTGCAGGAGTTCCCATGAGCCCACACGTCTCACCCCAATTTGTTATTGCAATAGTTGTTTAGAGTCAGAGCGAAAGGTACTATATTGTAAGAACTTGAAAATATTTGACAAAAGCTTATACCTCAACAGAAGTGTTGAAGAGAGTTTGTCCATGGGTCCTAATCAATTTTACTCAGAGACTTAAAGTGAAAGAGTAGAGTAAGTTCAAAAGAGGAAAGCACTTGCAAGCAGCCTAATGCATCACTTTGTCTATCATTATCACCCACCATCCTCACCATCACCAGCATCACTATCATCACTATTAATATATTTCACCATACCAGCACTCAGAGATGCAAATTGAAACCATTTGCTTGCTGATTATTGTCTAAATATTAATGCCTGATAACACAAAACAATTAGTTCACTCAAGAGTAGTTCTCTATCAAAGCTTATGGGAGTCAGCACTGTGCATTTGTTTGACACATAAACTGTGTAGTATGAAAAGGCAAACATCTGCTCATACAGGGATTCTAGGGGGTCCTCGAAGCCTTTTGTAAGTTTTTAGGCTTAAAGAATCTCATTCTTCTGCTGAACTGAAAATACTGAAGACTCTCACGCTTCATTCCTAGATAGCTAATGAGTTTGGCATTGGAGTGAGGGTGGATATTTTATAAAATTCCTCAGATTTTTTTTAAGATTTTATTTATTTATTTGAGAGAGAGAGGGGGTTAGAGAGCACAAGCAGGTGGAGAAGGGTAGAGGAAGAGAAAGAGGGAAATGCAGACTCCCTGCTCAGGGAGGAGCCCGATGTGGGACTCCATCCCAGGACCCCGGGATCATGACTTGAGCCAAAGGCAAATGCTTAACCCACTGAGCCACCCAGCTGCCCCCCTCAGATATTTTTACTGTGCAGCCCAAGTTGTTAATTTTGGGTATAGACAAGGCTGCCCAAAGTGCAGTGCTGGCCCTAAACAGTTCCTTACAATCCACAGTGTGATTTGCTCATAATTTAAGAATAAGAGGAGTTCTGAAATTGAGAGTAAGCATACAAAAATGTTTACAGAAATATGACAGTGCTGTGACATTCAAGTGAGCCATCAGTGAATACCACTCATTAGACAAGGTATAGTCCAGTCCGGGTGCTTTTGAGGTCACTTGATGAATCACATGACCAGCATATCTCTTAGGTGCCAATGCAACTATCAGTTCATGATGAAGTGAAAAAAATAAAAAAACAAAAACGAGTCCATCAGGATTCAGGGTTTAATGTGCCTAATTTCCCAGTTACCTTGTAAGTTATTGACTATCCCTCATAGAATTTAACACAAACTATACCTCTAGCAGGTCCTCCAAATGTTTCTTGAATTGTAATGAATGATGGTTTAATGTTTCTTCTATTTAAGAAATTAATTGAATTTTAACTGGGGCCATCCATGTCATGATGTTTTTTACAATGAAATAATTTACTTAGGATAGTGGAGGTTTCTAATACTGCAGTTAGACTAGCTTGAGATACATTTTGCAGCAGAATAAGCTGTTTAATGTCCTTTAGATGATCCTATGTCTCTTCTTTTACCTGGTTGACCTACTTGTAACAGTCCTTACTGGTCCAGATCTACTGTCTCTCTTGCAGTGAGAAACTGTGTTAATTACATCAGTGGCAACATTGAGACTACAGCTCACTTATCTCAACCTTGTAGACATAATACATAGACCTACATTTAGCTCTGCCTAACCAACACTCTCCTCCCCTCTTTCACTTTTTGGGCATTTGAGGTTAGAAGATATTTACCATGCACGAAAAACTAGATTGTTGAAATGGCACATTTTGTAGAAGAAATATCTTCTGTTCCAATTTGAGAAGCTTGTTTGGCGCTAAGATAACAGTATCATTGAAGTCCAAGACTGGGTCTTCATGAACTGATTTTGGAATTTACCCTGACTAAAACTGTCCTCAATTATCAGCTGAAGTTGGACACAATAATGGGTTCCATAATTGTAACTGATGGATATAGGCAAGGATAGTTATTGTCAGCAAAGGCAACAAAGTTTAGTTTTATGAAATAGTTTGAAAAAGCTAAAGAAAGGAACAATGTGTTATAATGAAATTTCCTTAAAATACTGCTAATAGATAAAGACTAGAAAGGAGTTTCACATGGTTGAATGCCATTAGCAAAGACGGGGGGTAGGGAAGACAGATGGTTTAGTTAAGAAATTCTAGATAAATAAGTCTGGCTGAAACAGGGCTTCGAGGCTCCTTGAGGAATGTGTTGTGAGATAACTAAAGAAATAAGTAAACTAAAAAAAAAAAAAAATCAGAGAATGTTAAGGAAGAAATTACTCTGACACTTTTTGAAATGGTAAAGAAGACTTTATGTAAAACAATTTAGATAGGTGTTAAGACTACTGAAATCTGGGAGACAGATGGAGTTCAATTCCAAATACAACAAGGACAAGGAGGGATTCACAGCCAAGGAAAAGAAGGAGGGACTCAGTAGATAGAAAATTACTAAGAGAAGACATAGAGGGCAGGGACTTCTTGCTAGACCAATTGAATAGGAATCTTGCTGAAGATAGGGCAGGGTGATCACATATCAAAGATAGGTAGGAGATGAGGAATATAATCACAGTCTCTAGAGTGACCAGATATTTCTAGAGTGACCAGATATCAACACAAAGTTTCGGAGTTGTGGTGGGGTTATTATCACTAAACTGACTTAGCAGGATTTGTTCTAAAAGTGGACGAGGCAGGTGAGGACAAGGCCCAGGCAACGCCTAGTCAAAATGAGGACTCTGAGTATCTGTCTAAGGTTTGGTCAAGGAGATAGTCTTTCCAAGAGTCCCATAAAATATGCAATTACATGTATGCATATGCTTTACATATTTAAATAACCTCTTTAAAATAAACATGCTTTTATAGAAAATGTGAGAAATATAGGACACTTAGGAATGAAACACCCATTATCTCTGCACCCCCAAAGGACATTTTTTTTTACATTCATTGTATTTCCTTCCAGTATTTTAATGTGAGGATAGTGTTAAAAGCATAATGATAATAAACCAATACAAACAACAAAAAGAGAACATGGTGCATAAACAATGAATCTTGGAACACTGAAAAAAGAAAAAAAATAAAAATAAAAAAGACCAAAAATGTGTGCAGACATTATTCAAGAGTGAGTTAAAATTCTTAACTCTATACAGCACTGAGGACAGGATTCTTACCCTTCGCCACCTCCAATAACATCTTGCAGATGGAATTGTTGATTTGAGGGCAATCGTCTCCTATGAATTTTACCAATGTGTGACAATTACCCAAGTTCCTGGGCTGAGAAGCAGCCCTGCTGTGAAAATTTATAGTGCTCAATAGTCCTCAAAATTTCTCATTTGTTACCCAGGGTGAGGTGGAGAGGTAGCCATGGGGGGTTGGGGAGGAGAGGGGATTGAGTACAGAAAGGAGAGCAAGAGGATTTTGCACTCCAGTTTGAAGCTTGCAAAACAGAAGGGCATAGTTTAGGTTTTTGGCAAGGATGAGTCATCTTTCTGATGTGCTTTTTGCCTGGCAGCTATACTGAACCTCTTTAATTTGCGATCTATTAAACCACTTCCTTGGCTGTTGTATGAAGATAATGATACCTACTTTCCTCATTCATAGGGATTTTGCAGGGATAACATCATATCGTTGATCTTCAAAGACCTAGAAAAGTTTAAAGTATTAAATCTACATGAGCTGTCGTTTGTGTGATTTATAGAGAAGGTGGCAAATTTTTTCAGTAAAGGGTCAGATAGTAAATATTATAGGCTCTGCAATCACTTTGTCTCTAGACTGCTCCACTCTCCATGGTGCTGAGAAAGCAGGCACAGACTGTAAGTAAGCAAATGTGCATGGCTGGTCCAATACCACTTTATTTATGAATGCTGAAATTTGAGTTTCATTTTCACATTCCTTTTACATGACTTCATTTGCTCACCATGTCTTATTTCCTTCACCATGTTTCAAGCTTTGAGGGGACAAGGCCCTGTTCTTATGCTCTAGTGCTAGACAATGGTTCATGTCCTTTAATTCTAAATAAATATTGAACAACAGATCAAAAGCACTAGTTCTGTTTTAGCTAAAGAACCATAGGAAAGAAAGATATCAGGTGGAAGTCTTGCCTCCTTGTTAACATAAGAAATTCACGCTTAGTCATTAGTGAAGGACTTGGGATGCCAACCTCTACCTCCCGCCCTTTTTTTTTAACACAGAAACAATCTCTTTTAAGATCACAGTGATAACCAGTATGGGCTGGAGAACCAGAGTGGCCAGGAGAGCAAGCAATCAATTTCAAGAAAAATAGTTTTATTACAGGGACAGAGCTGCTGAGGAATTTCAATTTCCTGGTGCTTCTCGAGGCCAGCCACAGGGGCTCAGGGCTGGACAAGTCCAGGTTGGCCTGCACAATGAAATGTTTCCTGGGATGAAAAGTAGCAAGGCTCCTCAGGGAGTGAAGGAGGGCAGCAAATCCCTATTTTAGGGGAACCTGGAAATAATATCTTCTCAGAAGAGTGGGGAAATATGTGACTTACTTGATAAGAAAATGGGAGAAAAAAAAAAGCAGCGTGTGAGGGAGCAATATTGTTCACTGCTTGGACTTCTGGTCATTCAGCTGCTAGACGGCTTACCATTGAGTCAATGAAGGGCATTTAACCTCTACACTGCATTGCCTGTCTTAACAGGAACATACCAGGCCAAGTAGTAGAATATCAGGCCAGTGGAAGCAGCTGGAACTTTGACTGCCCAAACCTCATGTCTTGGAGGAGGCATTACCTTATATGCAGAGGAAAGAAGATTCATTTCTGGTGACACTATGAGCTCTGACTTTTCCTAACCTGACAAATAGTCTTTCCTTGAACAAGCATCAGTCAGCTTCCTCCGACCTCTTCCTAACAAGGTCTCATCCTCATTCCCTGTCTGTCTTTGTATTGCCCAATTTTTAAGAACCCTGCTAGATTGATATAGTCAGAAATCTCCACCTTCCATATCTGATCACCCTCCTTATCTGATTGCATTTCTTGTCGTCCACCATCCTCAGGTGATGTCTTGATCATCCTGGTCTGTCTTCAGCAAGTATCCTGCTAGGTCAGTTTAGCAGGAATCCCCTCTTACCCCTAATGTTCCTCTTCCTAATTTTCTATCCCCCAACCCCTCTCCACTCTGCTCTTTGTCTCTGAATTCTCACCATTCCTTATTCTATTCAGAATTGAGCCCAATCTTTCTCCCTTACCCCAAATCCCCATGTTTGCCTTGCCATTTTAACAAGTGTCATGAGTAATTTTTTCTTTAATGAATCCTCCTACTAAGGATGTTCATGCTTTAGGAACAGTGCCTTAGGGATGCTCAGGAAACATTTCACTAGTGTTGCAACTCTGACTAGTGAAGGTGAAAAGGTAAACGGACTGCTCTTGCTCCCATAGACTTCTGGTCTGCCTTTTGAAGGATATTCTTGTATTCTCGCCCTGGCAAATACCAGTCTTTATTGACGGGTGGAGGAGACACGAAGGGAATTAAGCCAAATATCTAAAATTGACCTGTTTGCAAGGCCTGCTGCATTTCTTCCTTTTCTCTTCCTCCTCCTCCTTTTTCCCATTGTTGTATTACTCTATTGCATTTCCATTAATCATCAATGAACTTCTGGTACATTGATCTTAACAATTAATACCAAAGTGCTATCTTCAGTCCAAATTAAATAGAACTGAGGATATACCTCTTTTCCACTAAAACAACAAACAACAACAAAAACAGCAACAACAAAACTCTCAAATCTTCCTGCTTCTTTTCCAACTGACTTGCATTTAGGCAGTTTCCTTAAAAGGTTTCCATATTTCCCCTACATTGCAATTTTCCTGAGTAGCAGCTGTCTTATCTACATGAAGAGAGTTGTCAGTAGAGAGAATAATCCAAAACGGTGGGTCATTTTAGAACCTTGGTGTTTGGATTTGGAATGCAGAATCCTGTCCGGACACCACCTCAGCTTCTTCCTAATACCGTGGATTTCAGTCAAATGCACAACCACTGACCGTGTGTAGGGAGCGATTTTGATGGGAAACGAACTCTTATTGCTTAAAAAAAAAAAAAATTCCCCAAAGTGGATCATTTTCAGACAGAAAATAGAAAAGAAGTCACTGGGAAGGATGAGTTTTGTCCCCTAAGTAGCTTATCTTTTAGATCTGAGGCTATAGAATTAACTACTTAGCAATTTAATGAGCATTCTGGCTGCTTTGACTGCAGAGAAACTCTTTCACATGGTATTTTGCTAAAAGAGGTTTTGTTGGAATGGGAAGCTTTTGTATGCTAAAGAAAAAATCTATGAGAAAAAGTTTTTATGTGCCAATGAATTTGTTGAAAGCTCTGTGGACTGAATAAAGGAACACCCTTAGAGGGCAATATTAAATTCAACCCTGGATACTCTGAAGGTTTTCTGTGTTTTATTGATCCCAGCAAGACAGGGGTTATTGAGGTTGAGATGAAGTTCATATAATATTATCTTATCCAACAACTCTCCAGAGGGCCATGAAAGTCTTGGCCATGACATTTTTTCTTCTACTCTCCGGTATTAGTTCTTGGGAGTTGGGTGGTTGAGACCCTTCCAGTTTGAAGAAAACATTTGCTGTCATGGAACATTGTAGAACTGTGCCTGAAAAATCTCAGTGAGGTGTTTAAAAAAATTGCTAAAAAAGTGTTTTGCTCTGACAGAAATAAAAGCTTTTTAAGAATCAGTTATTAAAAAAAAAAAAAAAAGACCTCCTTTAACCAGGAAATCTTGGCTAAGAGCAGATTTAAAACGAAGGTTGCTAGAGGGTGCATCAAATTTTAAGGGCAGTGAGTGGTATTTAATTATGTAGAGCAGCTAGCAGCCAATTAAGAGCAGAAGGTGTTCCATAATGTTCCTGGATTTTGAAAGGGCTGAATCTCATTTCACAAAGGAGAATGATTCACATCTGAAGTCATGGGTGTTTTTATTTCTAACAGGAATCCATGCCATTTACCTTAGCCGCATTCTGCTTCCACTACCGGTTTGTTCTCTTTCATATGTTCTACAAATGTGTGTCACTCATTCTTGCTTTCCTTCTCATCTCATTATATGAACAGATTCTAAATTGAAATGTCCAGCCTTTTTTCTAAGAGAAGGCATGGAGGACTTTACAACATAAGTCACACTGAGAGCGGACAGGCATAATGCCCTGCCTGCCAACATTTCTGGTCAGGGAACGGTATGCTGCCTCACACCCAATGTGCCACACTCATGGTTATTCAGTACCCCAGCCTTCCCAGACTGTTTCCTGAATTCTTTTTCAACTAACAGCACTACAAAGCATCCATCTGTCCTTGCTTGACATCCCAAGTCAACATGGTCACCATGTATCCAATGATTTCTGTGTATGCTACGTCCTAAACACCTATCAAATCTATGACTTACTCTATGTCCACTGTCATTCCCTGTACTCAGAATATTGCCTTCACTCACTCACACTAGTGTAATTACTTTCTAATCGATACTTCTGCTAACAGAATGAACCTCTCTCTTACAAACTAGAAGCCAAATTATGGATCAATTGATCTCCCTATAAAAGAAATGAATCACCTCACTTTTAGGGTTCAAAACTATCTCTGGCTCAGTGAAGGTAAAGGACTGAATTCAAATGCTTTGCCCCAGTATGTGGGGCTGACCTGTGACTCTAACATGAGCATGCTTTAAGTGTAATCGCAGCCCATCTGAGAAGCTTCACCTCACTTTGTGTCTCTGTTTTGTTATTTTTCTCTTGATGTCATGAATATTTTCACTGGCCACTCTTGATGAAATATTTTCACATATGAGATTCCCCATCTGACTGTAAGCTTCTGAAGGACAGGGAATGTCTTAGTCATCTTAGCATGCCCAGCATATAGCAAAATTGTGTACATAGTGCCTACTTACTCAAATGAATGAATGTATGACATTCTGTGTGCATTCTACTATGTTCCACTATGTTTTCTTGTTATATGATGAGAAATAAACATTCAAACATTAGAGGCACAACTGCAAATATATATATATATATATTGGTAGGTATTTTAACTCCCAGAGAAGAGGTTGAAAGGAAAGGAGAGGAGCAATTATTCTACCATCTATGTAATCAGTACTATACCTTCTATCTTTTACATGTTATATTATTATTATCATATTATCTTAGTGTTGTTATATCTTTACATATAGGCCTTCTATCTTTATATATTATTATAGTACTAATTACAGCTTGTCAGGACAATGTTATTATACCTCTTGTATTCATTTATTTGTTTGTATTTTTGTTTAGTTTTAAAGTTTTATTATTTAATTTTAATTAAAACAAAGAACCAAAAATGGCCCAAAATTTTACCGCTCTGTTTTTTACACACACACACACACACACACACACACATTATACATGCAGTGCAATTACTTAATTCACTAACCTAGTTTATCTTCCTAAGGTAAATGCTGGTAACAGTTTCTCTTTTTAACATTTTATTTATTTATTTATTTATTTATCTATTTACTTACTTATTTATTTGAGAAAGAGACAGAGAGAGCATGAGGAGGGGGAAGACCAGAGGAAGAGGGACAAGCAGACTCTGTGCTCAGCATGGAGTCTGATGCAGGGCTTGATCCCAGGACCCTGAGATCATGAGCTGAGCTGAAACCAAGAGTGGTATGCTCAAGCAACAGAAGCACCCAGGAACCCCATGGTTAAGAGTTTCTTTTGATTCTTTCCAGAATTCCTTTCTGAAATTGTTTCATGCTTATATAAGCATATTTATAATAGTCATCTATTTTATACACAAACTATTGAAATATGTAATTTATAGTTATAACATAATTATATATATCATATATATAATTTATACCATGAAAGTGATTATCCTATACTCAACATTCTGCCCAGGGCTTTTCATATTTAATAACAGAACTTTCAAATCTTTGTTTTCTATCTCCTTTTTTGAATAGCTACATATTATTTTTTCATATCTTTTTAAATGCACCCTATATTTGTTCATTTTTAAATTCAAAGAATGGTTCAAAAATGATGTAACCGAGTCTCTTGTAATCATCTACAAAACATCATTTGTTTCCAGTTTTTTGCTACTATCAAAAAATGCTATAATGAGCATTCTTGTCGAGACCTTTGTAAAGGGTTGTCAATACTTCTGTAGGGTCAATTTCTTGTAGCAGGATTACTAAATAAAAAGACTGTGCCTTTTAAAATGCAATCTTTGCTGACAAATCACATTCTAATTAGGCACAAATGCACCCTTCCCAGTTAGAGTGCTCCTGCCCTCATCCTCCTGCCTAATGTTTAAGGACAGAGATTCTGAAAGAAATAAATAATGAAATTGATATCTGATCTCAGCCTTGTTCAGTTTCCCAAACTGTGCTTGTCTCTATAGCATCAGAATTATGATTCAAAGAAAGCCTCATTGATGCCTATGTTTTACAGACATGTGCAGCCATTTCAATTCTATTGAATCTGGGACTCTATTGGATTTCTACAATAACCAATGAAACTTGAAATCAAAGTGATTAATTGAATTGCCTAAGGACATGTGCCTGCCCTACCCTCCACTACCATTACCCTACCCTTGGCTGTTTCCCTATTCAGGACTCACCCTCTGACAATCCATGTGATCCTAACTGCAAAACTTTCTTATCCAGTTTCTGATTTGTAAAATGCGGAGGGGGAGAAAAGGAGATTGAGTTAGATGAAGTTGATGGTAACTTGCAGTTTCATTTTTTTTATTCAATTCATTTAGGGCAAGAATGAAGAAGTAGAATCTTATTTTTAAGTACAATCAGCAGTGAGTATTATTGGGTTGCGAACTGTGTGTGTGCGCATGTGTGCACGCTCTTATTCACACCCATGCATGTGTATAGAGAGAGAAGGGCGGGGGGAGAAAGGGAAGAGAATTCAAGCCCTTATAAGTGTTTTTAAAAGAAACATACCTAGCCAGGTATTCTATCTGGTTGCAATGCAAGAGGCTTCTAACTAAGGGACACTTTGCTATCATGGATTTTCATTACCTTGCAGGATTTAGAGTCAAAATATCCAGCTACAACTGTGAAGAACTCTATTACAAACTCAGGGGTTCCTTCGGTGATGTAGAAGCAAACAGGATTCTCTGTTAAGCACTGATCAGACAGAAAACATTTTTAAAAATTGCAATAACTAAAAATTAATAAGAGTTACTGATTGTGCCCTAATGTTTTGACTTCTTTAAAGTTTCCTCTCCCTGTGTGTCCTCATTGGTCTGGCTCATACTGAAGTGAGATGTTTTCCTATTTTTCCATCTTCTTTCATGTTTATAAAAAGAATGTGAGACCATGCTGACTCTGGACCAGAGTCTCCACTGAATCGTTACTGCACTGGGTGACCTTCAGATTGGGCGCCTGAATATTTCTGTTTCTTTATGTGTAATTGAGGATGAAGAAAACTTTAAATACCACACCTATTGGAGCTTCCGTGTAGACAAAATGACGATGTGAGAAAAACATTTAATCCTAAACACATGGCTACTCACTGCTGTCCACCATATTATTTAGCTCTTAGGGAGCTGAGAGGGGTTATAATCAAGCACAAAAGACCTGGTTTTGGAATTGTATCTATTAATTTCTTAAGCTCAAAGAAAATAAATGAAAGGTCTAATAATATCCATTTTGATGTTGATTCTTATTTTTACTAAATAAGAGTGAAGTCGAGTGCTTGCATTCTGTGAACTGTACTTGGGTACTATGAGATCATTAGTCAGCACATTCTTATACTCACAGTCTGGCTTCTACATCCTCGCCTTTTACTCTTGTTTCCTTTTCCTTCTTTGAATGGCTTCTCTGAAAGCTGAAACTTATTCAGGGCTTCATCAAGTTACCCGCATTATAAAGCATCTTTTTAAACCATCTTCTTCATTCCAACCAGATTTAGTTTCCAGATATATGTGCATTCAGTCATGTCTTCTTGTCTGGTTTCATATCAGTTTTTCTTTGTTTTCTGCTATATAAGCCCATACTCTTAATTATGACTATCAAAATTCTTCATAATTTCACTCCAAATTCACTTTTACATCATTTTCAAAATTACTTCTTAGAGTCAAAACTCAGTAATTTTCTTAATTTTTTTTGAAGATTTTACCTATTTATTTGGGGCCGGGGGAGGGGTGGGGGAGGCAGACGGAGCTGCAGGCCAGGGGAGAGGAAGAAGCAGGCTCCCCTCTGAGCAGACAGTCAGATCCCAGGACCCTGGGATCATGAACTGAGCTGAAGACAGAACCTAACTTACTGAGCCACCCAGGCACCCCACCTTGATTTTTTTTTTTTATAAAAAGGAAGAGAATGAAAATTTATTAAAATTTAAACAAATGGACAAACAAAAACTTTAGCAGCAAAAGAATTTAATTTCTTTCGGCTAAGGTATATGTCTAATGTTTTTCTGTAGGATGCTCTACAACTTCTTAAAATCTAATATAAGTCAGTAAGTGATAAGAACTTGCATTTCCTCAGTGAATCCCTTCCAAACATTAGTTCTATCTGACCAAGATGGATTTGTTCTCTTTGCAAAATGGAACAACCACATTATGCCCATTCATTAAAGGGTTGACTTCTAATAGGCTTGGCCAGACGTGGGGGCCTGCCTAGCCTAGGTAATAACACACTGTTCATTTCTTCAACTAGTAGTTATCATTTCAAAGGCAATTCATCGTTTTAAATAATGAGGTAACTCTTGGTGAGAATCACAAAAGCAATTCTTGCCAGCTGGCATTTGTCAGTGAGTAATATATCATCAAAGGGATTGGACGCTTTTGATGGGTGAAGCTAATACATCATCCAGATGAAATGCTGTGATGATATATAGAAGATCAGGACGTCCAAGAAAGGGATGGGATCTTTTCCTTTTTCAGATGGAGAAAAGAAGGGAAAGAGCAGGAGAAGCTCTTAAATTTATAAAAGTAACAAAAAACCCTGTGGATCTTTAAATTACAGCTGTGTTATTTGTGAAGTGTAATGATGGTGGTCAAAGGAAGGAGGCAATTTTTCTTCAAAAAGAATAAAAGAAGTATCTTTCCAATTATAAAGCATTATAAAGTGAATTTCCTTAATAAGCCAACTGTACATCAAGCCTGACTTCCTGCAAAGTTACCAAGCAGTGTCAGGCCTTACCTTGGTGTTATTAAGCAAATAAAACTGCATAGAAGTGTAGCTCCTTTTTAAAAGGAGGAATTCTGGGGCGCCTGGGTGGCTCAGTGGGTTAAGGCCTCTGCCTTCGGCTCGGGTCATGATCTCAGGGTCCTGGGATCGAGCCCCGCATCGGGCTCTCTGCTCCGTTGGGAGCCTGCTTCCTCCCTTCTCTCTCTGCCTGCCTCTATGCCTACTTGTGATATCTCTCTCTTTCTCTCTCTCTGTCAAATGGATGAAATCTTAAAAAAAAATAAAATAAAAAAAAAAAAAATAAAAGGAGGAATTCTTTCACTCTGGGTGGATGGATGGGGAGGGGTTGCTCTTACCGGCCAAGTGTGTTTCTAACTTAATAATAAATGAGGTCTCCAGTTGCCATGGCAATGTAAGAGTATAATTTGTCCCTGTATGAAATTTAATAAAGCTAGCTTTTACATGAACAACAGAATTTCAGAATAACATGCAAATGTTATTAAAGAAAAAAAAATTGTTTGGCTTTTCAAAACTTCAGATCATAGCAAACTGTTCACATGTGCTTGCACACACGAGTGTGTGAAATGTCAGCCTTCTGAAAGAAAAAACTAACTGATTCATTCATTCATTCATTCATTCATTGCTCAATAACAAAGAGACTGTAGTTTGAGACAAAGCAAATTATGGCAAAGCCTAGGCAAGTCTGGAGAACTGAGGAGAACATCTTTTCTATAGAAAAGGAGGAGGTTGGGAGGAGGTGTTGTGACTGAAATTCATTGGAGGAAACTGAGAGTTCCAAGTGGTGGGGGTTTCTCATTGGTGGAGGCTTCTCACAGGCATGGACAATGTGCTGTGGCTGGGCTGAGAGAAATCTTCCTACTTCCTGCTGGACTGTGTAAGATGTATGTGCATGAGACTCCTCCCTTTCTGGCTTCCCAACTTCAATTTTGAGTCAGGTTTTCTTAACACATCTTCAAACTAAACACACACACAGGCAACAACTCTGAACCACTTCAAGCTTAAAGGTTCTTGGGTTCTTGAGAGCACTCCCCAGGGCCTCCGTCTTTGCTAATATGTAGCTTAGATTTGAAGTGCTCAGTGCAATCATGCTGTTACTGTAAATATAGGCTACAGATATCAATAATTTAAGACAGCAGCTAGCTTCTACACAGAGGACTGATAAGACCTCAGGTAAAATAAGTCACAGTTCCTGTGGGTGGTTGTGGGTTTTCACTGCTCTTCTGTTCTAAATATTATGCCTGATTACTAAAAAGTATGAGCATTGTGTTTGAACCAACGACAGCTGCTTGATGCAACAACAAGTTGGCCACCATCTTGGGGATCTGAACATCAAAAAGACCAGGAAACTAGTCCAAGAAACTGACCAAACCCTGGAGAGAGACTCCATAATGAAATAGCGAGCTTCAAAAATAGGCACATTTATTATGAGTATAGAATATGGTTATTCAAGAGGTCCAAAAAGAAATTTAGTCTAAAGAAAATGTAGAAAATAGTAAGATCATTTGTTCCCCTTCCCTCTGTATTTCATATATGTCCATTTTCTTGAAAGTGCAGTAACAACCCCAATGAAAATATTTATTGAGCCCTGTCACTTGCCTGACCCTTTACTTGGTGCTATGAATAAAAGATAGGTCTTTCCATCAAGGAGCTTTCAATTGAGGGGAAAGTGGGTATTGGGAGCAGAAAGGAGAAAGGTATAAAAGCACAAGACAGAATGAGATAAGGCAAAGGAAGGAGTTGGTTAGTGCACACAGCACAACTTTCCTAAAGGAGATTATTAGAATCCTGCTGCTTAGAAGCTGGGTTATTGTCTTGCCTTTTTTTTTTTTTTATAAACATATAATATATTTTTATCCCCAGGGATACAGGTCTGCAAATCGCCAGCTTTACACACTTCACAGCACTCACCATAGCACATACCCTCCCCAATGTCCATAACCACACCCCCGCTCTCCCAACCCCCCTCCCCCCATCAACCCTCAGTTTGTTTTGTGAGATTGAGTCACGTATGGTTTGTCTCCCTCCCAATCCCATCTTGTTTCATTTACTCTTCTCCTACCCCCTTAACCCCCCATGTTGCATCTCCTCTCCCTCATATCAGGGAGATCATATGATAGTTGTCTTTCTCTGATTGACTTATTTCGCTAAGCATGATACCCTCTAGTTCCATCCACGTCGTCGCAAATGGCAAGATTTCATTTATTTTGATGGCTGCATAGTATTCCATTGTGTATATATACCACTTCTTCTTTATCCATTCGTCTGTTGATGGACATCTAGGTTCTTTCCATAGTTTGGCTATTGTAGACATTGCTGCTATAAACATTCGGGTGCATGTGCCCCTTTGGATCACGACGTTCGTATCGTTAGGGTAAATACCCAGTAGTGCAATTGCTGGGTCATAGGGTAGTTCTATTTTCAACATTTTGAGGAACCTCCATGCTGTTTTCCAGAGTGGTCGCACCAGCTTACATTCCCACCAACAGTATAGGAGGGTTCCCCTTTCTCCGCATCCTCGCCAGCATCTGTCATTTCCTGACTTGTTCATTTTAGCCATTCTGACTGGTGTGAGGTGATATCTCATTGTGGTTTTGATGTGTATTTCCCTGATACCGAGTGATATGGAGCACTTTCTCATGTGTCTGTTGGCCATCTGGATGTCTTCTTTGCAGAAATGTCTGTTCATGTCTTTTGCCCATTTCTTGATTGGATTATTTGTTCTTTGGGTGTTGAGTTTGCTAAGTTCTTTATAGATTTTGGACACTAGCCCTTTATCTGATATGTCGTTTGCAAATATCTTCTCCCATTCTGTCAGTTGTCTTTTGGTTTTGTTAACTGTTTCCTTTGCTGTGCAAAAGCTTTTGATCTTGATAAAATCCCAATAGTTCATTTTTGCCCTTGCTTCCCTTGCCTTTGGCGATGTTGCTAGGAAGATGTTGTTGCGGCTGAGGTCAAAGAGGTTGCTGCCTGTGTTCTCCTCAAGGATTTTGATGGATTCCTTTCTCACGTCGAGGTCCTTCATCCATTTTGAGTCTATTTTCGTGTGTGGTGTAAGGAAATGACCCAATTTCATTTTTCTGCATGTGGCTGTCCAATTTTCCCAACACCATTTATTGAAGAGGTTGTCTTTTTTCCACTGGACATTCTTTCCTGCTTTGTCGAAGATTAGTTGACCATAGAGTTGAGGGTCTATTTCTGGGCTCTCTATTCTGTTCCATTGATCTATGTGTCTGTTTCTGTGCCAGTACCATGCTGTCTTGATGATGACAGCTTTGTAATAGAGCTTGAAGTCCAGAATTGTGATGCCACCAACTTTGGCTTTCTTTTTCAATATTCCTTTGGCTATTCGAGGTCTTTTCTGGTTCCATATAAATTTTAGGATTATTTGTTCCATTTCTTTGAAAAAAAAATGGATGGTATTTTGATAGGAATTGCATTAAATGTGTAGATTGCTTTAGGTAGCATAGACATTTTCACAATATTTATTCTTCCAATCCAGGAGCATGGAACATTTTTCCATTTCTTTGTGTCTTCCTCAATTTCTTTCATGAGTACTTTATAGTTTTCTGTGTATAGATTCTTAGTCTCTTTGGTTAGGTTTATTCCTAGGTATCTTATCGTTTTGGGTGCAATTGTAAATGGGATTGACTCCTTAATTTCTCTTTCTTCTGTCTTGTTGTTGGTGTAGAGAAATGCAACTGATTTCTGTGCATTGATTTTATATCCTGACACTTTACTGAATTCCTGTACAAGTTCTAGCAGTTTTGGAGTGGAGTCTTTTGGGTTTTCCACATATAGTATCATATCATCTGCGAAGAGTGATAGTTTGACTTCTTCTTTGCCGATTTGGATGCCTTTAATTTCCTTTTGTTGTCTGAATGCTGAGGCTAGGACTTCTCGTACTATGTTGAATAGCAGTGGTGATAACGGACATCCCTGCCGTGTTCCTGACCTTAGCGGAAAAGCTTTCAGTTTTTCTCCCTTGAGAATATTTGCGGTGGGTTTTTGATAGATGGCTTTGATAATATTGAGGTATGTGCCCTCTATCCCTACACTTTGAAGAGTTTTGATCAGGAAGGGATGCTGTACTTTGTCAAATGCTTTTTCAGCATCTATTGAGAGTATCATATGGTTCTTATTCTTTCTTTTTTAATGTGTTGTATCACATTGATTGATTTGCAGATGTTGAAACAACTTTGCAGCCCTGGAATAAATCCCACTTGGTCGTGGTGAATAATCCTTTTAATGTACTGTTGAATCCTACTGGCTAGTATTTTGGTGAGAATTTTTGCATCTGTGTTCATCAAGGATATTGGTCTGTAGTTCTCTTTTTTGATGGGATCCTTGTCTGGTTTTGGGATCAAGGTGATGCTGGCCTCATAAAATGAGTTTGGAAGTTTTCCTTCCATTTCTATTTTTTGGAACAGTTTCAGGAGAATAGGAATTAGTTCTTCTTTAAATGTTTGGTAGAATTCGCCCAGGAAGCCGTCTGGTCCTGGGCTTTTGTTTGTTTGGAGATTTTTGATGACTGTTTCAATCTTCTTACTGGTTATGGGTCTGTTCAGGCTTTCTATTTCTTCCTGGTTCAGTTGTGGTAGTTTATATGTCTCTAGGAATGCATCCATTTCTTCCAGATTATCAAATTTGTTGGTGTAGAGTTGCTCATGGTATGTTCTTATAATTGTCTGTGTTTCTTTGGTGTTAGTTGTGATCTCTCCTCTTTCATTCATGATTTTATTTATTTGGGTCCTTTCTCTTTTCTTTTTGATAAGTCTGGCCAGGGGTTTATCAATCTTATTCTTTCAAAGAACCAGCTCCTAGTTTCGTTGGTTTGTTCTATTGTTTTTTTGGTTTCTATTTCATTGATTTCTGCTCTGATCTTTATGATTTCTCTTCTCCTGCTGGGTTTAGGGTTTCTTTCTTGCTCTTTATCCAGCTCCTTTAGGTGTAGGGTTAGGTTGTGTACTTGAGACCTTTCTTGTTTCTTGAGAAAGGCTTGTACCGCTATATATTTTCCTCTCAGGACTGCCTTTGTTGTGTCCCACAGATTTTGAACCATAGTGTTTTCATTATCATTTGTTTCCATGAATTTTTTCAATTCTTCTTTGATTTCCTGGTTGACCCATTCATTCTTTAGAAGGATGCTGTTTAGTCTCCATGTATTTGGGTTCTTTCCCAATTTCCTCTTGTGATTGAGTTCTAGCTTCAGAGCATTGTGGTCTGAAAATATGCAGGGAATGATCCCAATCTTTTGATACCGGTTGGGACCTGATTTAGGACCCAGGATGTGATCTATTCTGGAGAATGTTCCATGTGCACTAGAGAAGAATGTGTATTCTGTTGCTTTGGGATGAAATGTTCTGAATATATCTGTGATGTCCATCTGGTCCAGTGTGTCATTTAAGGCCTTTATTTCCTTGTTGATCTTTTCCTTGGATGATCTGTCCATTTCAGTGAGGGGAGTGTTCAAGTCCCCTACTATTATTGTATTATTTTCGATGTGTTTCTTTGATTTTGTTATTGATTGGTTTATATAGTTGGCTGCTCCCATGTTAGGGGCATAGATATTTAAAATTGTTAGATCTTCTTGTTAGACAGATCCTTTGAGTATGATATAGTGTCCTTCCTCATCTCTTATTATAGTTTTTGGCTTAAAATCTAATTGATCTGATATAAGGATTGCCACTCCTGCTTTCTTCTGATGTCCATTAGCATGGTAAATTCTTTTCCACCCCCTCACTATAAAGCTGGAGGTGTCTTCGGGTTTAAGATGAGTTTCTTGTAGGCAACATATAGATGGGTTTTGTTTTTTTATCCATTCTGATACCCTGTGTCTTTTGATTGGGGCATTTAGCCCATTAACATTCAGGGTAACTATTGAGAGATACGAATTTAGTGCCATTGTATTGCCTGTAAGGTGACTGTTACTGTATATTGTCTCTGTTCCTTTCTGATCTACTACTTTTAGGCTCTCTCTTTGCTTAGAGGACCCCTTTCAATATTTCCTGTAGAGCTGGTTTGGTGTTTGCAAATTCTTTCAGTTTTTGTTGGTCCTGGAAGCTTTTAATCTCTCCTTCTATTTTCAATGATAGCCTAGCTGGATATAGTATTCTTGGCTGCATGTTTTTCTCTTTTAGTGCTCTGAATATATCATGCCAGCTCTTTCTGGCCTGCCAGGTCTCTGTGGATAAGTCTGCTGCCAATCTAATATTTTTACCATTGTATGTTACAGACTTCTTTTCCCGGGCTTCTTTCAGGATTTTCTCTTTGTCACTAAGACTTGTAAATTTTACTATTAGGTGACGGGGTGTGGACCTATTCTTATTGATTTTGAGGGGGGTTCTCTGAACCTCCTGGATTTTGATGCTTGTTCCCTGTGCCATATTGGGGAAATTCTCTCCAATAATTCTCTCCAACATACCTTCTGCTCCCCTCTCTCTTTCTTCTTCTTCTGGAATCCCAATTATTCTAATGTTGTTTCATCTTATGGTGTCAATTATCTCTCGAATTCTGCGCTCGTGGTCCAGTAGCTGTTTGTTCCTCTTTTGCTCAGCTTCTTTATACTCTGTCATTTGGTCTTCTATATCACTAATTCTTTCTTCTGCCTCATTTATCCTAGCAGTGAGAGCCTCCATTTTTGATTGCACCTCATTAATAGCTTTTTTGATTTCAACTTGGTTAGATTTTAGTTCTTTTATTTCTCCAGAAAGGGCTTTTATATCTCCCAAGAGGGTTGCTTTAATATCTTCCATGCCTTTTTCGAGCCTGGCTAGAACCTTGAGAATCGTCATTCTGAACTCTATATCTGACATATTACCAATGTCTGTTTTGATTAGGTCCCTAGCCTTTGGTACTGCTTCTTGTTCTTTTTTTTGTGGTGAATTTTTCCGCCTTGTCATTTTGTCCAGATAAGAGTAGATGAAGGAGCAAGTAAAATACTAAAAGGGTGGCAACAACCCCAGGAATATATGCTTTAGCCAAATCAGAAGAGATCCCAAATCGTGAGGGGGGAGAAAGGGGATAAAAAGAGGTTCAGAAAGAAAAAAAAAAAAAAAAGAAACTATTAAAAAAAGAAAACCAATAAAGAAAAAATATAAAAAGGAAAAAAATATATATATATTAGATAAGCTATTTAAAAAACGTTAAAAAAGAAAACGGTAAAAGTTAAAAAAATTTAGCAGAAGAAGAGAAAAAAAAATTGAAAAAGAAAAAAAAAATTAAATTAACTGCAAGGCTAAAGAATCATGGGGAGAAAGCCATGAGTTCCGTGCTTTGCTTTCTCCTCCTATGGAATTCCGCTTCTCTCCTTGGTATTGAAACTGCACTCCTTGGTAGGTGAACTTGGTCCTGGCTGGGTTTCTTGTTGCTCTTTTGGGGGAGGGGCCTGTTGTAGTGATTCTCAAGTGTCTTTGCCCCAGGCGGAATTGCACCGCCCTTACCAGGGGCTGGGCTGAGTAATCCGCTCGGGTTTGCTTTCGGGAGCTTTTGTTCCCTGAGTGCTTTCCGTAGAGTTCTGGAGGGCGGGAATGAAGATGGCGGCCTCCCGGTCTCCGGCCTGGAGGAGCCGAGAGCCTGGGGCCCCACTCCTCAGTGCGCCCTCAGAGAACAGCACCCAATTACTCCCATCACCCTGGCCTCCTGCCGCGCTCCGAGCTGACCGAGCCTGTGACTGGTTCAAGGTAACCCCGAGTTTAGAGCTCACTCCTCGGCTCTGTCTCTGTAGCCGGCTTCTTTGTTCTAATACCTGCAAGCTCTGTGACACTCAGACACCCCTGATCCTTCTGTGACCCTGCGGGACCTGAGGCCACGCTGACCCCGCCAGGGCTTCACCCCGGTTAAGCCTCTGGAGCGATATCCCTCAGCTGAACAGACTTTTAAAAGTCCTGATTTTGTGCTCCGTTGCTCCGCCGCTTGCCGGGAGCCAGCCCCTTGCCCCACGGTCTATCTTCCTGTCGCTTTGGATTCACTTCTCCGCCAGTCCTACCTTTCAGAAAGTGGTTGATTTTCTGTCTCTAGAGTTGCTGTTCTTCTTCTCTTCGATCTCCCGTTGGATTGGTAGGTGTTTGCAATCTTTAGATAAGCTGTCTAGCTGATCTCTGCTACCTGAAGTAGTCTCAGCCTGCTACTTCTCTGCCATCTTGACTCCTCCCTGGGTTATTGTCTTATACAGGTCCATATTACTGGTGCATACATAGCAAAGTAACTTGCATTGGATGACACTAAATGTATAAATGAAGTAGTAAATGAAAAAAGTCAATGAATATATAAAAGGACAAATTAGAAGTGACTTTTGTTGAATGTCAAATTTTGTGCAATATATGAGTTTCTCTTCTTACACCAAAAGAGTTTATTAGACAGGGGAGGAATGTTCTAGAAGACCCTCGTAGAATCTTGCCTTACGTGTCAATGTGAATTTGGCCATTTTCCATGAGACATGGGTTTCCTTTATTTATAACCATGGAATTTGCAGTTTTAACTAGGAATTTGCAGTTTTAACAGAACAATAAGACTTAGACCGTATGGTTTGTACCACATTGTTTGTGAAACATAGCAAAAGAGAAAGAAAACGAAACCTTCTAAGGTCTTTAAATTTCACGTTTTGTTATGAGAACATTTGCATGATTATTTCTTTGTAAAATCTTTGTAAGAGAATAAAGGAAGGCCACCTCTCAGTGAGCCAAATAAGAAGGAAAAGTTGTTATTGGATGTCATCACTGTTAATCATCTTGACTATGGAAGAGGGAGGGAGGTCAGTTATAGGAGACAAAGTGACCAGGTAGTATCAGTGCATGTTGACCATTGGATATATAGATGTACATATATTTATTTATTTATGTTTAAACTTGAGGAAAGAGACCTCTAGAGTAACAGGACTAAACAATCAGTATTGGTAATATCAGGTAATATCTGATTAATAAACTGTTTTCAATAGAAAATAAAGGGATATTGTTGATAACCATTTTGTATGGTGTCTTATCTTAGAATTAAAAAAAAATTCATTCATTGCTTTATAAAAAGAACTTATCAAACAGCTTGGAGACTTAAAAGAGAGAGGGAGTTCTCCTTGATCTTAATGGAAAATTCCTCTACATAGTATGCTATGAAAGCAAACAAAGGAATTGGGGTGGTTGGAGGGAAGAGATTGTACCAAAGGAAAGAGTAAGAGCAGAGATATGGAGGCAGGGAATGTGTCTTGTGTTGAGAAAAAGAAATCACAGAGCTCTGCCACTTCATCTAATGTCTGAGGCTCAAATGTTACTTTATGTAACAAACACCAGGAATCTTACTGAAAATGAAAATTTCTAAACTCTAGATAAAAGATTCTCTATAGAGGGTCTAGGTAGAGTCCAGGAAACTGCACTTTTAACAAGTGTCTCTGGGATATTTTTTTTAATCATTTTGAAAACAACTTTACTTGAAAAGTTCAATGTAGAGCTCCTTTTGAATACCTATTTATGTTAAACACAGAGTGTGTATGACAGCAGCCGCAACCTGCATGTATGTGTCAAGCAGGTAATGCACAAATGCGAAACATGCCAGAAATGTGACAATGGGATGACCAAGAACAGTGTAGTCAGAAGCTTTGGATTCTGGTTAGAGAATCAACAGTCACATAATTCCAGCCAATTGTTGACATGTTATGATCCATTTCCTCATTTAAATGATTGTGTGTGAACCAAACTGACATGTGTATGGACATGAGATGGTCCATGAAAGGCTTGTTTTCTACCTCCATCTAGAGTTTAGGTTTAGGTGAATTTGAAGGAAAGGGTAGAGAGGAAGCTGCAGAAATTCACTGACTCTGAATCATGATACTGCAGGACTCCATGTTAATACCCTGATTTGTAGGCAGTGGAGAGGCATCAAAGGCTTGTGAGCTGAGGAATGACATATACCATAGAGTTCCTAATGTGACCATTGGAGCTCCAATTAAGGGGGCAATTTGTTGTAATGCACTGGGCACTGGGTTTAGTGACAAAACCTCCTGTTTGTGTCCCAGTTGGACCACTTATTTCTTGATTTAATGAAAGAATGCTACCCGATTTCTTTGAGCATTGTTTCCCTTTTCTGTAAAATAAGCAGAATAGGTTTAGTATGAGGATCGAACTAAATAAGCAAAATAAGTTTAGTACGAGGATTGAACAGTCCATGGCAAGGGATCTATGGCTTGTTAAAAGATATTCAAATATATATTTTTCTTTAGTTTTAGGTCAATGGGAAGAGAGAACAGAATCTCTGAAATGCACTGGAACTCTACTGTTATGGTCCAAGGAAGAAAGGATGGAATTAATATTTCCATAGTGATTAGGCTGATGGTATAACTGGGAGACTAAGGAGGATGAGCAAACTCCTCTGGGAATCCTCCTGCTCTATTATACATGGGTGACAGAAGAAAATACAAAGAAGACAAACTAGAACTACAAATGAGCATCTGCTGTACCATCTGGGAGGTGCTGTAGTGGTTGGGAGAACAGAATCACCAATGCCCACATTCAGGCTACCATGGGTCTCTCTACTATCAAAGCTTCTAAGCTCAGAGGTTCAGAACTTGGCCTGTTGATTCAGATAGACCTGGATGAGGATCTTGGCCCTACCATGTATTATCTTAGCTAGGTTCCTGAAACTCTAAGACTCAGGGTGTGCATCTGTAAAATAGGAAGGATCATAAAACCTGTTTTTTAGCAGTGCTGTGAACATTAATGAAAATGGTACATGTAAAACATGGAGCAAAATGCCTGTCCTAGAAAGTACTGAAAGAAATAGTCATTGTTATTGACAGTGGCCAACTTGTTCTTCCTGTTCATGCCTGCGTGATTTGAAAACAAAATCTGTACACACTACACACACACACACACACACACACACACACACACCCCACTCTCTTACTCACACACACACCAGCCATGTGATGCTAGTTTGGATACTTGGAGGAATCTAGAAATTGGGGCAGTTCATTTGTAAGTTTAGAGAGCACCACAGCCATGGAGTTAAATAAAGAATGTTGAACATAGATTTTTAAACAAATCTTGGTTCTCATAGAAACCTCAAAATCAGAGTAGAGATATGTTTTTAAAAGCATAAACCTATGTGGCTAGAGAAAACAAAACAGGAAGCAGCAGTAACAAAATACTAAAATCCTGGGAGCCAGGAAGCAGATGGACAAGTAGTAACTGACTCAGCAAAGAGAACAACAACACAAAACAGTGCAAATGATTCCAGCATCAGTGAGTTTGGAAAATTCCATACACAATCAAGCTGAGTTTTCCATCATAAGCCCATTAGAGCTCAGAGATTGTAGCCCTAGTACTTCTGAATGTGAGAGAGCAAGGAGGGCTGGAGGGAGGAGGTGTGGTCAAAAGTCCCCACAAGAAGCAATTAGATGCTCAGATTCTCTTTTTCTGTCCAATGCTTCCAGATCGTTGCTATTTCAACTCGATGGAAGTCTGAAGGCTTGTCCTCTAGAGAGAATGATCAATAAAGTTTGGACTCTGGGCACCTGGGTGGGTCAGTCAGTTAAGCAGCTGACTCTGGATTTCAGCTCAGGTTGTGTTCTCAGGGTCCTGGGATCAAGCCTTGTGTCAGGCTCTGTGCTCAGCAGGCAGTCTGCTTGAGTTTCTCTCTCCCTCCCCCTCCGCCCCTCACCTCTGTATGCATACACATGCACACACGCATGCAGATGAGTGCTCTCTTTCTCTCTCAAATTAATAGATAAACATTTTATTTATTTATTTATTTATTTATTTATAGATCTTATTTATCTGTTTGTCAGAGAGAGCACAAGCAGGGAGAGCAGAAGGCAGAGGGAGAAGCAGGCTTCTTGCTGAGCAAGGAGCCAGATGTGGGACTCAATTCCAGGACCCCAGGATCATGATCTGAGCCAAAGACAGATGCTTAACTGACTGTGCCACCCAGGTGTCCATAAATAAATATTTTTAAAAAGTTTTTTAAAGTCACCAATAAATTGGAGACAGGAGATAATCCTTTTTGAAAGATTCAGATAGAAATAATCACTGTGTATCCCTGCCACAACCTCCAAGGTTTCAAGTATTCCCATCCTAATAGGCAGAGGGCTTCCTCTTCCCATTGCTGTCACACATTCACTCAACTTCTGTCTTGTGATGCTCAAAGTGAACTCATTTATACCCACACTGTGAGGGTGGGCCATCCCAGCGTCTACCTGGCAAGATATCTGGATGAGAGGCAAAATATAGCAGAAAGAAGAACAAAGGTAATGCGTATGTTCCTGCCACAGTGGGAACACACATCATCAACCAGAAGATGACAGTGATAAAGTATATCCTGGCATAGAGCACTGCCCAGATTTCTAGCACCCTGAGGGGGACTGGGTAAGAAGTGAAAGAGAAAGGGATATCCATGTTTCTCTGCTCTATACCTTCCCACCATCTGGCTCTTTGGTCACTAACAGACAGCTGAAAACAGATGGATCCCTGCAGGGGATGGCCATATTTTGGCATCAAGCCAGTTTACTGGTGAGTGGCCAGATCCTGGTTAGAATAATTTGTTTCTGAGTCAGCCATTGTCCTTGTTTTCTCAAGAAGATATAAATGACAAGGCATAGCCATTTAAATGCATGCTGGGTGACCTAGAATTTTGTGGTCAAGAACTAAAGGGTTTCTATTTTTGGATTAGATGCAATCTGGATACGCCAATAGGAAACAGAGTTATCTCACAACTCCAAGAGTTCTGGAAGGTAAGGGGACATCCATAATTAACTAACCAATGCTCCCTTCTCAAGGTTGAAGTTAGCAGATGACTCTGAAGTCTTAGGAAACAGTTGACTAATTTTACTCTGTGACTACACTATTAGACTGAATTTCATACTATTCTAATCTCAGAAAGATGGTGTACATGTTTGCTGTCTCTTTTCTCTGTCTTCTTGATTGTCCATGCCTCCATTAATATTCCTTCTCTAAAAGCACTTAGTTGTCATTTTGTTTTGGGGGAGGGTCTTCTACAGCTGAGAATTTTTTTACAGAGTTGTATGGATCAATTCATACATTTGATCTATCGATCTAAAAGCCATAACAAAGTGCTTTGAGAAGGATGGCATTTGGGGGAGGCCTTCCTAGTGGTTCTGTTGGTTTACATGGTCTCCTATGGGGACCTCCATCAGTGGGAGGGATGTGGAGTCATACTGGTCCCATGCTTATATTCTTTTTACTAACATTTTCAGTGCACTAGCAATATTGTACTGTCCCAATAGCAGGAGGAATGCCAGGGAAGTTGTTCATTTGTTTGGTCCTATTTGGATAAGTATTTCTAAATAAGGCATGTATTATGGATCCTGTATTACCCACTAGAGCTCTGAAGTTTCAATTTTATTAGGAGTACTTGTTCAACCTTTTCCTCAGTGAAGCCATCTCCTTTTGGACATCTCCCTTCAAGACTGTAATAAACAATCATGAGATACTATCTCAGAAGAACTTTAGGGCCTCAGAGGAATAATTACCAGGGCCTGTGATAAGCTGCCATTCCAATGTTTGGAGATAACTAGCCAAAACACCACAAGCAGACCTTTCCCAACCTAAGGATGGATCCTATATCTCAAGAACCTTGAGTTCACTTTCAGAAGGTCATTGTGGCTACTAGGCCTGATATTGTTTGCTCAATGGATTTTCTAGCAAACAAGGGTGAATCATTACAGCATATACATGAGGAATATGCTAGAGTTTATTAAGGAAAACACATAAGCAAGTATGTGATTCACCATTGCTCATCTCATTCCAGATTGCCACACTGGGATATGTCTGGTAAGATTATATATCAAACTCTGAGAGATAGACCTCAACTCTTAGGCTGAAGAATGTTAAACTACATAATTGTAAAACCAATACCTTTACTCTGAGATCAAGGCCTGGGATCCAATAACAATAGAACAAACAACCTTGACCTTGTTCTGCCACTTCATCATTTGTTAATAGGGACAATACCAATTAGTTCCCTGGCCTAATCAGGGGGCTGAGGCTGAAGCCTCAAGGATATAGCAAAATAAAATGGCAGAAATTTTCCCCCTTCCAGCCCTACTCCACTTGCTCTGTCTTAGCATTCATGGTTGGGGGCACACCCACTCTTTCCCTGCATGACCAAGGTGTCCAAAGTCTCAGGACAGGGGATACATGTTGTGTCAAATCAATAGCCTCTGGTCTTAATCTATTGCAGGATCAATTGCTTTAAGCAGTCACTGTTAGTCAGTTTCCATAAAATTACAAAGGAACCAAAATGCCAGCCTGCAGGGGATCAGTCAAATTAATTCTCACCTCTCATTGATATGCCATCTCAATCTCAACATGTCCAAAAAAGAAATCTTAAACTCTCTCCACCAAAGCCCAACTTCTCTATAGTCTTCATTTTAGTTATTCACAATTCTATCCTTCCAGAAAGGTTGCAGTCACCTTTGACTTCTGTTTCTCTCACCATTTCACATCCAATCCAATGGTGACTGTTGTTGACTCCCCTTTTAAAATATATCCAGAGATCAACTACTGTTCACTGGTCCCATCATTGTCTGACCCACCTTCATGTCTCCCCTGGCATGTTAGTTTGTGAGGGAGGCCACAACAAAGCATCACAAGCTGAGTGGCTTAAGCAACAGAGATTCATTGTCTCCCAGTTCCAAAGGCAATCAGTGTGAGATCAAGGTGTCAGTCAGGGTGGTTGGTTTCTTCTGAGAGCTGTGAGGGAGCATCTGTTCCATGCCTCTCTCCTAGGTTCTGGGGTCTACAGGCATTTTTTTGTCTTATAGAGACACCACCCTATCTCTCTTTTATCTTCACATGTGCTCTCCCTTAGCACACGCTTGTGTCCAAACAACCCCGTTTTATAAAGACACAGTCATAGTGGATTAGGGCCCACCTTCATGACCTCATTTGTCCTTGACTACCTCTGAAAATACCCTTTTTTCCAAATAAGGTCACATTCTGAGATACTGGGAGTTATTATTTCAATATATTTTTGAAAGATACAGTTTAATTCCTAACGCCTGGACAACTCCAACAGCCTCTTAACTGGTCTCCATACTTCCACTCTTCTCCCTATTCTCAACTCTGCAGACAAAGGGAAGCAGACATGGAATTCAGTAATCCTACATGCCTCTGAAGAAAGTTCTTCAAAAGCCAAGTCCTTATGGTATTCTCTCATGTCCTTTGTGATCTGCTGAGAAAATCACACAGACTATGGTCTACTGTTCACCTAGTATAAAAGTTGAAAATCTCAACTGACAAAGGAATGATTCAAATTTTGTCCCTCTAAACAAGTGCTGTCATCAATTTGTTGTTGTTTAACAGATCAAGAGTCATCAAGCCATAGGCTGCAGGCCAAATCCTGCCCCTCACTTATTCTTGTAAATAAACTTTGATTGGGGCATAGCAGTGCTCACTTGTTTACATATTGTCCCTGGCTGTTTTCAACTCTAATGACAGAGTTGAATAGTTAAAATAGATCTGAAGGCTCCTAGAGAATGATTATGAAAGAATGACTAACTAGTCCTTGATGGAAAAAGCTTGGTGGCCCCTGGCACAGATGTTCAAAGTTTTAGTGCTCTGGACAAGCTACAACAATCCGTTTCTAAATCCTAATATTACTGAACAAATACCAGGGGCCTCTTTCCAAATTGTACTCCTCACCTTCTCATCTGAAGTGTGTCACCTTGTGACTTTCTTCTGCATGGCTGAGCATTGTGAGGTCTCACTTTCCCTACGTAATTATATGTCTCTTGGCCTTGTCTTCTGATAACCACAGTCTAAATCCTGAAGGGATTCTTAAGTATATCTATAACAAATAAGGCCTATAATTCTGAAGTGTTAAGAAATTGAGGTGGGATGATCTCCAGTCCTTGGTTGGTAAACTCTTTTTCCTTTTTATCAGTGTGGTTCTTAAAAAGAGCCAAATCTTACTTTTAAAATCGTGTGTGTTAGATCTCTCTGTCTCTGTCTCTCTCCCTCTCTTTCTCTTTCCAACAATGGAGTTTGTCTCTGGAAAAATACCTCACTGGTAATATCTTCTATTAATCTTTTCCTTCCTCAATTCCCTTCAGGCATAATGTCCGTCTTCCTCCTTATGGAGCTTACCAGACGTGTTCCCATTTCATGACTTTGTCCTTGCCACATTTTCCACTTGCATCCCCCAAATATACATGTGGCTTGCTCCCTACCTCCTTCAAGTATTTACTCAAACATTGACTCCTCTAAAAGACTTCTTTGACCACACTTAAAAGTGTAATTCCCAAACCTGTTACTCCCGAACCTGTTTTACTTTACCTCATAGAACTTATCACTATATAACCCACTGTATTACTTGCTTAATAACTTTGTTACTGTCTTCCTTTCTGGAGTATGAGCTACACAATTATATATATGTGTGTGTGTGTGTGTGTGTGTGTGTGTGTGTGTGTGTGTGTGTGAGATTATTTGGTAGATATATAATATAGATATATTACAATATCTATCTATCTATCTATCTAACTATATGTATATATGGATGTTATTTCTGGTGTTCTCTCATGTCCTGTGTAATCTGCTGAGGAAATCACATGGTCTAAGGTCGACTGTTTATCTAGTATAAAAGTTGAAAATCTCAACTAACAAAGGAATGATTCATGTTTCATCCCTCTAAACAAACACTGCCATCAATTTGTAGTTGTTTAACATAGATCAAGAATCATCAAATATATATATCTATGTATAATATCTATGTATATATAATATCTATATCATAGATATTACAGATAGATAGATAGAATAGAACACTCAGTAAGTATAATGACTGACCTATAGGAGGCACAGGAAATACAACTCAGTATATACAACACTCAGTAAAAACAACTGGCAGAAATTAGAACACAACCAACCTCACAAACAGTACAACTCCAAACCAATAGATTCAGCGTTGGGGTGAAGGTGTGGCAAGACTTACAAATCTACTGGCATCAATCATTTATAAAGGGAACAATACTTACTGGGTGCCTATTATATGCTTGGCTCTGTTTTATAAAATAGGGGGTGAACACCCTGCCTTTTTCTCCTCCACACCAGTCCCTGTAACATGTAACACATACATGTTTACTTGCTTATTTATCATCTGCCTCCCCACCATTTCTGCAGGCACTCTGTGAAATCTGTTTCACTCTGTGAAAACTGTTATTTCACCTCTTTTACTCAATGCCGTATTTCTGGTTTTTGGAAAACACCTGCACACAGGTGCATAAGTTCAAAAGGTAACTGAACTGGTGTGATTTGATTTTGAGTCCCACCCACACGTGTCCTTCTGTTCTCTCCCAGACTTATCAACACGACTTCCTTTACTAGCTCCTGCCTTCTGAATCTGAGGCTTTGGATTGTTTAGCATTTTGTTGAGGTGGAAAATCTTCACCCTTTGATATTTGCCACATTTTTTTATAGCAGCAAATATAATTTAGAGAGAAACTATTAAATCCAGTGTTCTTTTCAAACTTAATAATAGCGGTTTGCTCAAATAGAAGACAGGAGTGTAATGTCGCAGCACTGATTTTCTTACGTGAATTATAACTGGCTCTCAATGTTAGAGAAAAGGCAACAGAGCACTCTTTATTAAGTGCCCACTGTGAGTCACTCACATCACATAATTGAATTGTTACCTTGCATAACAGCCCTTTGAGTTAAATTCTACAACCACCACTTTACACTTGAGAAACTGAGGCTCTTGGAGAGGAAATCCCTGCTCCAAAATCATATAGCTCATGGCTGGCAGAGCTGTGTTTGCACCAAGGGACTCCTGGCTCTTGTCCTTTCTATCATTTTGTTCTCCACTTCAAAGTTACAAAAGCATTTTAAACCTCCACGAATGTGTGTGAATAAAGAGAGGCTTATTATCTCTAATAACAAGAGGCTCTATGTGGCTTTTAGGAAACAAAATTGGAGCGTCAAAATCAAAGAACAGTAAGAAAAGAATAATCACAACCAAGAATACATCAACATGAAGTCACATGCACCTACTGGTCTACCCAAGGAGTGATCTGCGTACCAACTGTGAGAAGCTGAGAAAGAGAACAATGGTAGCTCTCATATTTTAGGATTGTGTTTCTCAGACTTCCATAATGTATAAATCCCTTTAAAAGAGGGGGAAAAAATCACTCTCTGACCCCTGGTGTTTACATGAATCTTCTTTACTGCAGTGTTCCCTCACTACACTGAAAGTTTCATGTTTATTGATCTTATACAACTGAACATAATTTAAAATGTTGAAAACCACAAAACTGTAAAAACAAAATTTGGTATCAATACTTACTTAATGTAGTTCGCAACGCTGCTTGATTATAGTAAATGTCTATTCTCGATATGAATATAGTTCTGATGTACGGAGCGCAGGAGTTCTTAGTTTGGCGTGAGTATAGTACCCAGGACTCTGTAATTACATAATTATCCCTTGACTTTTCTCTTTTGGAAATATTGCATAATCTTTGCATGGTGGTTGATTTTCATTAGGAAAAATACAATAATCCTCACCAAGTCCTCTTCTGTTTTTATTGATGTTGTTTGGTTCAGTTTTTGTCTGAAGACAATTAAAATAATACTAATAGCACTCATTTGCCATAAATGTGTTTGAAAATAGACACTAAATAGGCTAGCACTGGGTCATAAGAGGACTGTGTAGGCAATCCTAATTATGCTTATGCTTATTTTTAAAATTAATATAATAAAAATTCAAGAAATTAAAAGTTATTATAGAAAGCTAAAATGTTCTCAAGAATATGAGTGCCCAACCATCCCTATCACACCCTTTCCTGTTCTGAATGTCAAGCCAGTTTACAAAATACCACAATGGGCTATTCCAGTTCAGTGTCCTATGGACTAACTGCCCCATCATGTAGCAGAATAAATTAACATGAATACAGCTAGAAGAGATTCTGCTACTTCACATCCAATGTCATTTGAGCAGGAAAGCACCCTAAAATGTGAGCATTGACATTCACACATATGCCTCCAATCCATATTTATGTCTTTCAGTTGTCTGCAAAACCACTTCCCAGTAATATTAATGAACATCAATCACAGAGCAAAATGGGACCTTTACGGTTGCAGTGACTAGGATGTATTGATTGCTTGGTCATAAAAGAGGCTGAGACACTAGCTGGCTGTACTCACTGGAGTCACAGGGAAGAAGGGGGTCTCACTGAGGGTGCTCATCACTTTCATCATGGGCAATGGATAGTGTCCAAGTGAGTACTGTGAGCAGTGGCTTTAAAAACTAGTTAAGGCACAATTCCTTAAGGATGTTCTCAAGCTCAGTCAAAGGCTCCAGGAAGACGGAATGTAGAATGCAGTTTTCTCCACCTTGTACAGACAGAGGAAGGAAGGCAAGACAGAAAGCATGAAAGAACAAGAAGATAAAGGGCAGAAAGGTAGGGAAAAGAACATTAAGATGAAACATAAAGTGACTCATGTCGATAAGACACCAAGACGAAAGTCTTGTTCCAACATAAATATAATTTATTAAAAGAAGGTTAATTTTGTGATTTAGAGCTCAGGCTGCAAAAATGGAGGGAATTGGATTAAAATCGTTGGCATGGTCAGATGCTAGTCACATGACTTTGGAAAAAGTGCTTCACCTAAAAATTGACAATAGGAATAGTATTCTCCTAATAAGACTTTATAAAGCAACTATCTATCCCTTAGCTACTTCTTTTGGAGGAAATATTTGCACACCTGGATAGTGTGTCTACTCACAAGAAATAAAGGACAGAAATAAAAAATGTAGTTGAGGGTTTTGGAGGGGAGGGGGGCAGGGGTTGAGTGAGCCTGGTGGTGAGTATTAAAGAGGGCACGTATTGCAGGGAGCACTGGATGTGGTGCATAAACAATGAATTCTGGAACACTGCAAAAAAAAAAAAAAGAAGAAGAAGAAGAAACGTAGTTGGTATACCAAGAATGGAGGGAGCATTTCTAAAATGATCTCTCACTTTCTCTACCTTCCTGAAGGAAGGGGACACAAAATTAGAACCTTTCCTAAGGAAGTTTGCCAAGATTAAGGCCCTATCAAGGATTGGCTAAGGGAGCTAGCTAGATGGGAAGGTATGAAGACTGAGGTCCTTTACAGAAAACAAAGCTGAGAAACCAAAAGTGGGGGTAAGGTCAACAGCAAGAACATCCTTGATTCTTTTACATCAGTCACAAGCCGCCCTCTCAACTTCTATTCCTAGTCTTCAATGCCCCAACCTTCATTTCTGTCTTCAGAAATGTTTGTCAAGGATTCTAATGTATTTGGCATCTTTGTTTGGTTCCCCTAGAAGGTGACCTTGATTGATAGAAGGGGTCAAATACAAGTAATTGATATTAAAATTTCAGAAAACTCGAGTAGTGGGACGTGGAAGTTAAACAGAGAAAGGGAGGAAGGAAGTCAGGAAAGGATGCACTATAAGCCGCTACCACTGTGAGTGAGAAGAGCCGAAACCCCTCGAGGAACTGTGTCAGCTGGCATAAGACTGTCATGAGACTCAGGTCAACCAAGGCACAAGGGAGCTTGGGGTACTATGCACAGGAGTCCATCATTAGGTGCAGAAAGCACTCAGGAAGGGGGCGCATAATTCACTGGTGCTTCTGATCTGCTACTTAAGCAGATAGAGTGAGCTCCAAAGGATGAAGTCAGGCATTAGGCAAGAAAGGACACTGGCAGTGGAACATTTGGGCTGGTGTGCAATGAAATTGTAAGGGGGAAAAAACATAAGCAGACACCCAAAATATCTATGGAATAGTCAGATCCATTTGTACCCCAGGTTAAGTTGACTAAGTCCTGTAACTGATTCTTTAAGGCAATAGCCATTAAAATTACTTTAAAAAATAAACTTATAAAACCAAAGGAAAGATGGAGAGACAAGTTTTATTCCCCTTTACAGATTGACTGATACTCATAATTTTCTTTCTTTACCACCCATTCTAAATTCTCCTCACCCTTAGTTGACTTGCCCTGTGGGGTATCACAGATATATTGATAGATGTTGGTAGACCATGGTTGTTGAAAATTCCCATTTAAAGATATTACTAAGGATGGAAGCATGTTCCCCCACCCCTGTGATTCTCCTGAACTTTAGAAATATGTGTCCTTATCCCTATTATGTGGCAGCATGACAATTGGGGTAACTTCCCTGCCAATATAGTCACTCATTTCTTGGCATCCTGGTCCACTGGCATAAAGATCCTATCAGCATTCATAATGTTAAGTTTAGTGGGAATATTACTATGTTCCCCAGTAGAAGTTCCCCTCCCCCTGATCACTAGGAATCAGAATATAACTATTAAGGAAAACCTAAAGTTATAGGACAACTTTAGTCTAGTAAAGAACAAAGTCCCACCAGGATCACTAACATGGAGGCTAGGTCTCGATTTCCATGCCTCAATTCATAGATATGGTGGCTTTACACTTTGCAGAACACAGCACTATCTCATGGTCATTGATTCAAAATTATTTGTCATTTTGAAAGACAATGACTATTCTTGCACTGCCATGCCCATCTGAGAAGACTAGGTGAACCCTTAAGAGGCTATTTTAATGTTAAATTAAACTGAGTGATGTGATATTTGGTTGAGCCAATGGATGCCATGCCATTTGCCCATTGCCCTCATTCTTTTATATAAAGTAGATACCACTGTGTGTGGCAATGATGTACAAGATTCCCTCATCATACATCAGATCCTCTGTGAGGATTAGGATTAGCCTTGGTGAGAGCATGTCCATACTGCCAGGCTAATGAACACCTTCATCTCCATTATCATGCTTCTACTCTGTTCGTGGTACTTTTGTGCAAATGGGGTGGCAAAGGACAGAAGCTTCTTGGTCCCCTTCACCTCCAGTAGACCTGTCATTCTATTCACTGGGCCATTCACTGTGTCTGTGAAAGTGGGTGCTCTATGTCAGGTATTAACATGAATTAAGATATCCACATATTTTATGTACACTCCCATGTGTTCATCCACATGCTGCTTCTTCAGAATTCTTTGCCTCTGACCTCCCATTGTTACCCATTCCAGGATCCTGGCCAATCATACTATTTCCTCTCACCAGTCATCTGCAAGTTTTTATCTCATGCCACGTCTCCTTTAACATTGATTCAGTGGCTTTCTGCCCAGTGGAAGTATTTCCCTCTCATACTCTGTGTCAGGGACACACTAGAGTGAGGCTGTAAGGTGACAGGGATCCATTTTTTAAAAATATTTTACTTATTTGTTTAAGAGAGAGACAGAGACAGAGAGAGCACAACCAGGGTGAGAGGAAGAGAAAGAAGGAGAAGCAGACACCCCGCCAAGCCAGGAGCCAAACATGGGGCTTGATCCCAGGACTTAGAGATCATGACCGATGGCGAAGGCAGCCATTTAACCATCTGAGCTGCCCAGTCGCCCCTGACAGACGTGCATTTCTGATTCATACCAACCTATTAAGCTGAATGAACCACGTTAGTTTTCCCCTGAATCTTCAGTATGGAAATGTTCTATGAGGACACAGGTGTCAGCTGAGGGATAAGCACTGGTGTAACAGATAGAGGCACCAAGAAAATCTATACTACTTTTTGCCTTAACTTGTGCCTTCAGAACTATAGAGGCCCTTTGCAAAATGTACCTTTGCCATCACACAACAGACATCTGCTTTTCCAACTGACTTTATGGCTTTTTGCTTGAGAATTCACAACTCAGACTATGCAACTCTGGGAGCATAGTCAGTTCATGACCCATGCTTAAATTCTCTAACAGGAGCTACTTTTAAAATGTTACATAGTTATCTGTATTGATAGCATGGCCTTACTTTAAAATGTTACAGCTATGCTCAGACTCTCTCCTATTAGGATGTGGAAGAGACACATCCTATGTGTCTATAGATCCTAGGATCTATGGTGACCTTATCTACTGTAGATCCTTCTAGCACCATGGGATCTTCTAGGTCATATGGCACAAGGAGCAGAGTTATTTATATTCCAAACTGAACTTGCTATAAAATTCTATTCTGCTTTGAGATAGACTTGGGTTTGCACTGCAAGTATCAATTCTCTTTCATTTGTTCCCACTCTGACAGGGACCATGAGCCAGCTTAGACCTTGTACATAACTCTTGTATGTAATCTGGCTACTCTCCCTTCTCCAGTGGTTAGTAATTTAGATAGATGCCCAAAGCTTTCTTTGGAAATGGAATGGGAAATCACTGCTGATGTATTTGTCATTCTGTTGCAAGGCCCTCCTCAAGGAATCCTTCAGTTGGTAGAATTTGGATCTGATTAGCTCAATAGGTTGTGATTTTCCATTGGGTCTTTAGTTCACTCACACTTAATAATTACTACCAAGCAATACTCTTAAATACTGCATCTCTTTTTTTTAATTAACATATAATGTATTATTTGCCCCAGGGGTACAGGTCTGTGAATCATCAGACTTACACATTTCACAGTATTTACAATAGCACACACCCTTCCCAATGCCCATAACCCAGCCACCATATCCCAACCCCCTCACCCCCCAGCAACCCTCAGTTTGTTTCCTGAGATTAAGAGTCTCTTATGGTTTGTCTCCCTCCTGATCCCATCTTGTTTCATTTATTCCTTCCCTACCCCCCATAACTCCCCACCCTGCCTCTCAAATTCCTCATATCAGGGAGATCATATGGTAATTGTCTTTCTCTGATTGACTTATTTCACTCAGCATAATACCCTCTTAAGTTCCATCCACATTGTTGCAAATGGCAAGATTTCATTTCTTTTGATGGCTGCATAGTATTCCATTATATATATATACCACTCATCTTTATCCATTCATCTGTTGATGGACATCTAGGTTCTTTCCATAGTTTGGCTATTGTGGACATTGCAGCCGTAAACATTCAGGTGCACATGCCCCTTCAGATCACTACATTTGTATCTTTAGGGTAAATATCCAGTAGTGCGATTGCTGGGTGGCAGGGTAACTCTATTTTCAACTTTTGAGGAACCTTCATACTGTTTTCCAGAGCAGCTACACCAGCTTGCATTCCCACCAACAGTGTAGGAGGGTTCCCCTTTCTCCGCATCCTCTCCAGCATCTGTTGTTTCCTGACTTGTTAATTCTAGCCATTCTGGCTGGTGTGAGGTGGTATCTCATTATGGTTTTGATTTGTATTTCCCTGACTGCATCTCTATTTTAATTAGAGTTCTTCAGAGAAACAGAACTAATAGGATGTGTATATATTCAGAATAAGATTTATGTTAAGGAATTGGCTAATACAATTATGGAGGATGGTGAGTTCAAAATCTGCAGGAATATGGCAGTCTGAAGACCTGGGAAAGCCAGGTGTAGATGAAGATTGAAAGCAGGCTGCTGGAGAATTCCTTCTTACTTGGGGAGGCTTGTGTTATTATTTTTTTTTTAGGACTTCAACTGATTAGATGAGGTCCACTGAGTTGTGGAGGGTAGTCTTCTTCACAGTTCACTGATTTCAATGTTCATCTCACCCCCCAAAAACTTCCAAAATGACATTAAATGAACATTTATACTATTTATGTTACCCCTTGGAACATTATCACGTATTAACCTTCATCACAGATTCTTGTGAGCCAGTACCCATTAGATTTCATTCTGGTTTTCTTACCCATTATAGTAATTATGCCACCTTATCTCTGATGTCACTAGACTTTTTCTACTTCAGAACTGCATCATCTTTTTTGATACATGGAAGCCAATTTCATAACCTTCCCAGCTAGCAGCCCTGGACGACAAAGGAGGATCTCCACTGAGCTTCTCAGTGATGCTTGTTTCCCCCTCACTAGTACATTTATTATTGCTGTAGTGAAGGGAATATTCTCTGGACCCTGCCAGGAAACATAGTCATTTGGTGAGATCTCTGCTTACACTAAATCCCTGTTGGTATACTCACCTTTTTGAGGTCTTTTGCCTCACCATGCTCAATATACCTGCCAGTGAATTTCTGAATACTCCGTCTCACTTATGGCAGCCTCTCACTGTTTTCTAGTTTTGAGAAGCCATTCCAGCAGCATATAAGATCCAGTTCAAGGTTTCCTTGTCAGAATATTAAATATTAAATAATGAAAGACAACCTCATATCAATAAACCCTCTTTTATTTTACTAGTTTTGTAAAGTGACCAGAATTTTTATGCTCAAATTGGTAGGTATTCATGACCATTCCAATTCTTAGAAAAAAAAATATTTAAATTTTTAGTTAAAACAAACAAAATTCTGCACAAATGAGAATGATATTTACAGTCCCAGAATTTTCCAGTGGGTTTATGTTTTTGCATTAAACTTTGGTATAGGTTGGAGATAACTTGGTTATTTCTAGTTCTTTCCAAATACATTCCTTTCTTCATTTCAATGCCCCTCCAAGCTTACTGGCACTTAACTAAAATCTACTAGCTATAGAAAAACAGAAATATTTTTCAAAAATAGATTTCAAATACAGACTGTTACAGGTTCATAGACCCTGGTATTTGCATTTGCAAAATAATAATGAGTTTGAAACTCACATTCATTATTTTAATACCTCATGAGACAAATATTAAAAAGGGAGCAATGTTATTTAGGAGAATTCCAAAATATTATAGGAAATGTTACTTTTTAAAATCTTTTGCTAGGGTTTTATTTGTGGTTATATAACTTGCTATTAGAAAGAGACAGAAAATACAGGTGTAAAGAAGGACATACAATTAAAATGGGAGATGGTAGGTTATCTAAATTATAAGCCATTGGCTTTTACCTCTCTCTAGACTTGTTGAAAAGTTTTGTTGAATTTAAAAATACTTATTATTGAGTTTCTACTTTTCATAAATGTATAATACTTTCTTCCTTTCATGAAGTCCATCTTAATGCTTAGGTAGAGGTACAATCTGTATGCTGGAGAGTTTTCACTATGCCCATATCTCTGGTGGTACATTTTTTTGTCTGCTTGTAGCAAACCCAAACCCTTTTCTGTGGCTTTCTAATTTGTCTTCCTGCCCTTTATAAGTATGTTTGCGTCATTCTTCATTCATGTACTCCAAAATCCTAGATTGACCCATCAACTTAACTTACTTAGTATGGTAATTGCTGAGCAGAAAAACTTAATTGCTTTGCAAAACTGTAATGCAAATTATTCAATAGGGACCTCTCCTAATTGCAGTCTGGTAATTTGTGTTTTACAATATTCACCAATTCACATAACCAGTACTTCAGTGTTACATTATAGATACATATCTAATAGCTACTCTTAAGCATTATGTAATTTGGACTCATGAATTTTAGGAAGAAGGAAGTGACTATGAAACAATTAAAAATCTCTTGTTAACCTTTTGATAATTTGTTATTACCTTATTTCATTTGATCTAAGAAATCATTGATTTTCAAGGTAACCATTATTTTATGAACTGCTAAGAAAGAAAAATTATAACTAAAATTGGCATTCTTCTTTTATATGATAAAGCTCAGGTTCAGACTGCTAATTTTTTTTTTTTTTTTTTTGAGACAGAGATTGAGAGCAGGGACAGGCGTCAGGCAGAGGGAGAGAGAGAATCTTAAGCAGGCTCCACTCTTAGCATGGAGTCTGACATGGAGCTTGATCTCACACTCCTGAGATCATGACATGAGCTGAAATAGAGTCCGCCACTCAAGCAACTGAGCCACCCAGGTGTCCCAGACTGCTAAAATATTTTTAAATCTTCATTTTAACACCTATAAAACATGATAAATAAAATGCTTTCTCCATCAAAAATGTAGATCAGTGTTCAATTGCATATCTTTATGAAATTCTCTAGAATATATTCTTAATAAATGTCAGATAAACTATAGTAGAATGCATTTAAATGTGCATGAAAAATATTTTTTAAATTTTTTTAAAGATTTTATTTACTTATTTGACAGAGAGATCACAAGTAGGCAAGGCAGCAAGCAGAGAGGGGGAAGCAGGCTCCCCACTGAGCAGAGAGCCTGATGCTGGGCTCAATCTCAGGATCCTGGGATCATGACCTGAGCTGAAGGCAGAGGCTTAGCCCACTGAGCCACCCATTGCCCCATGAAAAAATAATTTACCAAGAATAATATTGAATTGAATTGAATAATATTCAAACAACAGAAGAAAGGTTTCAAGTATTTTTCTGCCCTGGTTCTCATCCAGCAAAATCCTAGATCTTCACCCTGCCCAACATAAACTCAGGAGAGAATCTAATGGATTTTCTAAAAATAGTATTTCCAGAAAATTAGGCAATTTTTCTAAGATTACTTACCAGCCTCATGCTTACAAAAGAGCGTATGTGTTTGTAAGTAGCAGTATTACAAGGTCTGCTCAATTTTCTTCAAGATGTCTTGATGAATAACAAAAAAATAAATTACCACTAGGGTAACTGGTTTTGTCTTGAACTCTATAATCAACCATGACAAACTCTGTACCATGATAAAATCTGTGTTCCAACAGGATTTAATAAGGAATGGCACCAGAGAACAATGTGTACATAATACTATAAACAGAATATTGATTGAATTTCATACAGCATAGAAGAGTATTGCCTTATCCTAAGTAATTCAAAATAAATATTTAACAAGTATTTCTGCACTAATCAGTTACTGAACATCTAGTCATTTTTCATGCAACCCTTGTTTCTAAGTCTCAGGAACTATGAATAAAAGAAGGAAGAAATGAGAGAGAAGAATTCCAACCATGTCTAAACTACTCCAAAAATCAATTTAGGAAAAGGACTATTATAAAGAATGCCATAGATTCTGTACTATGTAATTACACATTATTAAAATCATAAACTACAATTTTTCTGTTGTTTGAATTCCAAATGTGCATACTTGACTAACAAAATACAGCTGCTCTGTTTTTAAATTATCTTTACTATAGCATTTATATGATGTAACATAATCATTGCTTGTGGGTTTATCTGAGTGTTTCATTAAACTGTAAGCTCTCCCTGCAAGGAATTTTGTATTATGTGATATTTGATACACTTGGAAGAATGTTAATGACTGTGTGATTTGTCTTAAGAATAATAAAATGGAAGGTTGCGAACACACCACTCAATTTAAGACTGTGTATATTCCCAAAATGACTAATGCTTGAGGCCCTTAATTTCCCTGACTCCATATTTCTCCACTTTTTTGTTCCACCTCAATTTTGTTTTTCATGCTCTTGCCATCTTGTTATAGTGTTATTCCCTCATGGGTGACTTCTAAAGTAATACACCTTTTTTTTTTTTTAGCTTAACAAAGATGTTACTAAGTCACTTTCCTACTATCTATCTGTGCTGTTGTAAGTAGCTGTAGCTCCTTCATATTCCCTGTTTTATAAAATCCCACTGTTTGAGTCTCCCCACAATTACTTACCTCGCTCTCCTAAAGACTTGGTTTGTGTCCAGGATTTTCTTTCTGCTGATATGATGAGACACAATGAATATTCATTTTCAGTCTTCTGGAAAAAGAGTAGGAGTTAGGAGTTTCTCTAATGAATGCTCACACACATACACACACAGACACACAGAGAAATGGTATTGTGTTGTATAAGGTGTGCTCAACTTTATACATCAATGCTTTCTAAAGGTGAATCACACATCCTCCAGAAGTATACAAATTAATCAATTTCCAGATTTTTGCCAGCATTCAGTATAGTCAGGATTCTTGATCTTTTTGTTATTGTCCTTAGAGTTTTAAGCAATCCAGGGGTATTAAATGCTCTCTTACTGTGCTATTAAATTTCAGATTTCTGAACCCTAATGTGATTGTGCTCATATTTCCTAAGTTCATTCACTTTTTTTTCTCTTTTGTAGAATATCTCTTCATTTATTTCGTGTATATTCAAACTGAATCATTTTCATGCATATTTTATCAGTACAATTTTTTTAAAAAATTCTTCCATTTTAGGAGTGTCAGAGGTTCTTTCCTTCTTATTGTTGAATAGCATAGCATTGTATACATGTAAGGTGATTAGTTTACTCGTCCACCTGTTGGCAGTGTTTGGCTATTATGAATAAAGCTGCTACAAGCAAGCATTTGTTTAGAGACAGCCTTTGTCTGACCGTAGTGTTTTCATTCATTTCTCTTGGATAAATAGCTTAGAGTAAATTTTAAGGATCATTCGGTAAGTATATGTTTAACATTTAAGAAGCTCTCAGAAAGTTTTTCAAAGTGGTTATAAAATTTTTATTCCCACTGATAACATAGGATGTCATATAGCTGTGCCAATCCTTCCTAACACTTGATATTGTTGGTACTTTTTGTATGATCATTCTAGTAGATGTCTAGTGTTACTTATTGTGGCTTAATGCTGCATTTTAGAGCAGCTTATGGTATTGGGTATTTTTCATGTGCTTATAGGTCATTTTCATATCTTTTAGATGAAGTGTTCAAATGCTTTTGCCAATTTGGTGGGGGCATTATTTTTACATTTTTGAATTGTGAGTGTTCTTTATATATTATAAATAAAAGCCCCTTTTTAGATATATCCATCACAAATACTTTCTCTCCCTTTGTGGCTTGCATTTACATTTGCTTAACAATATCTTTTAATATCATAAGACCATTTAATGAAAGACCATTCAATTTAATAAAGCACTTTTTCTTTTATGGCTCATGCTTTTTTGCATCTTATCTATGAAATTTGTTAACTTCAAGCTGGCAAAATTTTTCACCTCTTTTTTCCTTAAGAAATTTCTATGACTTTGCCTTTATATTTAGGTCTATATTCTACAGTTTGCATTCATATTGTTATATGGTATGAGGTAAGGGGGAGGATTCCTGTTTGCATGAATTTTACAGTTTGCATTCATATTGTTATATGGTGTGAGGTAAGGGGAAGGATTCATGTTTGCCAAACTATATTTTTATTATTCAAAACTTTTTGTTGAAGAGACTGCATATTTTCTCCCAATGAAATACTCATTGAGATAAAAGTAAATTGATCATGTGCATGTGAATCTATTTCTAGACTCTCTTTTGTTTCATTGACCTATACAGATTTCCCCATAGTACATCTTGAAATCAGGTCATAAGATTATTCTTGATTTGTTATTCTTTTTTTTTTTAAGATTTTATTTGTTTATTTGACAGACAGAGTTCACAAGTAGGTGGAGAGAGAGGCGGGGAAGCAGGCTTCCACTGAGCAGAGAGCCCTATGTGGGGCTTGATCCCAGGACCCTGGAATCATGACCTGAGCTGAAGACAGAGGCTTTATTTAACCCACTGAGCCACCCGGGTGCCCCTTGCTTTGTTATTCTTTAACAAAATCCTTTAGCTCCTCTAGTTCCTCTGCATGCCCATTTAATTTATGGAGTCACCATGATAAGTTTCATGCTAAAGTCCACTGAGATTTTAAAAAAAATAATAAAAAATAAAATAAAATCTACTGAGAGTTGATTGGAATTGCACTGAAACTATATATCTATTTGGTAATAATAGACACTTTAACATTAGTGAATCTCCTGATTCCTAAAAAACACACATCTCTCCATTAATGTATATATTCTTTAATCTCTTCCAGAATCAAAATGGTATTTGATATTATTACATTTCAAATTTTTCATTTTTCATTATTCATTGCCTGAATTTAAAAATACAATTGACTTTTGCATATTAATCATATTTTTATGACCTTGCTAAACTCATATTTTATTTCTAGTAGCTGTGGGGGGTTTTGTTTTGTTTGTTTGTTTGTTTTCCTATAGAACAGCTTGGATTGCCTATGTATATAGTCATATATCTGAGAATAAAGGATAATATAACTTCTTATTTTCCTACCTCCCTATTTTATTATCATTTTTCTTTTCTTATTTCACTGGTTAGGACTTCCAGTAGAAATGGTAAAAGTGGCCATCATTGTTTTGTTCCTGATCTTAGGAAGAAATACTTCTCTTTTCAGTATGAAATGTGATGTTTGTAGAGATTCATTGTACATTGTTAGACTTGATTTGTTCATTTTTAAAAAGAATTATTCCATCCATTTTCATAAGGTATATTGGTTTCTAGTTTTTGTTTCTGTTGTAATGTTTCTTTATGGTTTGAGAATCAGAATAGTGCTCATTGAATGAGCTGAGAAGTTATGCCATTTTCTTCAATTCTCTGGAAGAGTTTATGTAGATTTGGTAATTTTTTTCTTAAATGTTTGGTAGAATTCACTAGTAGAGCCTGTTAGGACTATACTTCTCTTCATGAAAACTTTTTCTTTAATTAAGATATAATGACATATATTAGTTACAGATGTGTAACAATGATTCAATATATGCATATATTACAAAATGATAGTCATGATAAATAAATAAAGTATGGTGATGGATAGTTAACATCTATCACCGTACTTTCTTTTACAGACTTTTTACAGATTTTTTTTTCTTGTGATGGTAATTTTTAAGATCTTCTCTCTTTTTTTTCTTCAAGATTTATTTATTTATTTTTTAAATTTCTTTTCAGTGTTGTAGATTTCATTGTTTATGCACCACACCCAGTACTCCATGCAACATGTGCCTTCCATAATACCACCACCAGGCTCACCCAACCTCCCACCCCCTTCCCTCCAAAACCCTCAGTTTGTTTCTCAGAGTCCACAGTCTCTCGTGGTTCACCTCCCCCTCCAATTTTCCTCAACTCCCTTCTCCTCTCCATCTCCCTATGTCCTGTCCTCCATGTTATTCTTTATGCTCCACAAGTAAGTGAAACCATATGATAATTGACTCTCTCTGCTTGAATTATTTCACTGAACATAATCTCCCCTGGTCCCATCCATGTTGATACAAAAGTTGGATATTCATCCTTTCTGATGGAGGCATAATACTCCATAGTGTATATGGACCATATTTTATCCATTTGTCCGTTGAAGGGCATCTTGGTTCTTTCCAGAGTTTGGAAACTGTGGCCATTGCTGCTATGAACACTGGGGTACAGATGGTCATTCTTTTCACTACATCTGTATCTTTGGGGTAAATACCCAGGAGTGTAATTGTGGGGTCATAGGGTAGCTCTATTTTTAATTTATTAAGGAATCTCCACACTGTTTTCCAAAGTGGCTGCACCAACTTGCATTCCCACCAACAGTGTAAGAGGGCTCCCCTTTCTCCACATCCTCTCCAACACTTGCTGTCTCATCTTGTTAATTTTGGCCATTCTAACTGGTGTAAGGTGGTATCTCAATGTGGTTTTGATTTGAATCTCCCTGATGGCTAATGATGATGACCATTTCTTCATGTGTCTGTTAGCCATTTGTATGTCTTCTTTGGAGAAGTGTCTGTTCCTGTCTTCTGCCCATTTTTGACATGATTATCTGTTTTGTGTGTGTTGAGTTTGAGGAGTTCTTTGTAGATCTTGGATATCAGCCCTTTGTCTGTAGTGTCATTTGCAAATATCTTCTCCCATTCCGTGGGTTGCCTCTTTGTTTTGTTGACTGTTTTCTTTGTGTGCAGAAGCTTTTGATCTTGATGAAGTCCCAAGAGTTCATTTTCACTTTTGTTTCCTTTGCCTTTGGAGACATATCTTGAAAGAAGTTGCTGTGGCTGATATCAAAGAGGTTACCGCCTATGTTCTCCTCTAGGATTCCACATTGCCTCACGTTGAGGTCTTTTATCCATTTCAAGTTTACCTTTGTGTATGGTAAAAGGGAATGGTTGAGTTTCATTCTTCTACACATAGCTGTCCAGTTTTCCCAGCACCATTTATTGAAGAGACTTTTTTCCCACTGTATATTTTTTCCTGCTTTGTTGAAGATTAGTTGACTATAAAGTTGAGGGTCCATATGTGGGTTCTCTACTCTTTTCCACTGGTCTATGTGTCCGTTTTTGTGCCAGTACCATGCTGTCTCGGTGATCACAGCTTTGTAATAAAGCTTGAAATCAAGCAACCTGTTGCCCCCAGTTTTGTTTTTCTTTTTCAACATTTCCTTAGCAATTCGGGATCTCTTCTGGTTCCACACAAATTTTAGGATTGTTTGTTCCAGCTCTTTGAAAAATGCCTGTGGAATTTTGATCAGAATGGCATTGAAAGTGTAGATTGCTCTAGGCAGTATAGACATTTTAACAATGTTTATTCTTCAATCCATGAGCATGGGATGGTTTTCCATCTTTTTGTGTCTTGTTCAATTTCTTTCATGAGTGTTCTGCAGTTCCTTGAGTATAAATCCTTTACCTCTTTGGTTGGGTTTATTCCCAGGTATTTTATAGTTCTTGTTGCTATAGTAAATGGAATCGATTCTCTAATTTCCCTTTCTGTATTTTCATTGTTAGTGTATAAGAAAGCAACTGATTTCTGTACATTCATTTTGTATCCTGCCACATTACTTAATTGCTGTGTGAGTTCTAGTGGTTTGGGGGTGGAGTCTTTTGGGTTTTCCAAATAAAGTAAGATCTTCTCTCTTAACCACTTTCAAATATAGTATTATTAACTATGGTCACCATGCTGCATATTACAGCCTAGAACTTACATATTTCATAATTTTAGTCTATCCCTTTTAACCATCTTCACCCATTTTACCTATACCTCACCTCCTGCCCATGGCAACTAAGAATTTGTTTTTGTATCTATGAGTTCATTTTTAGTGTTTTATTTTGGGTATTTTGTTGTTGTTTTTGGTTCCACATATAAGTGAGATCATACTGTTTTTGTCTTTCTCTAACTTATTTAACTTAGTACAATGCCCACAAAGTCCAGCCATGTCACAAATGGCAAGATTCCATTCATTTTTATCTCTGAATAATATTTCATTCTATGTATATACAATATTTTTTTTATCCATCCATCCATTGTTGGACACTTAGGTTGTTTTGTGTCTTGGCTATTTTAGATAATGCTGCAATGAACATGAGGGTGCAGATATCTTTTTGAGTTAGTGTTTTTGTTTTCTTCAGACAAATACCCAGAAATGGAATTGCTGGATCTTAGGGTAGTTCGGTTTTTAATTCTGTTTAAGAAAATCCATACCATATTCCTGAGTGGCTGCACCAATTTATGTTTCTACATGGAAAGGTTTGTAATTACAATCAAACTTCTTTAATAGATAAAGAACTATATCTTGAATGAGCTAGTTCGTGTCTCTCAGGGTATTTGTCCATTCCCCCTAGTACTGCATTTATGAGCTTTGAGTTATACAAAATATTTTCTTATTTTCCTTTAAATATCTTTATAATATGTAGTGATATCTCCTTTCTCATGTGTAATATAATTTGCTTGCTTGCTTATTGTTTCTCAATCAGATTGCTAACGGTTTCTCTATTTTGTTGATTTTCCCCAAAGATCAGCTTTTGATTTTGTTGATTTTCTCTAAATTTCTTGTTGGGTAGTTACGTTAGAAACAAATTCAATTTTCATCCTTAAAAAGTCTGTATTTGGGGGCACCTGGGTGGCTCAGTGGGTTAAAGCCTCTGCCTTCGGCTCAGGTCATGATCCCAGGATCCTGGGATAGAGCCCCGCATTGGGCTCTCTGCTCATCAGGGAACCTGCCTCCCCCCTCCCCTCTGTCTGCCTCTCTGCCTACTTGTGATCTCTGTCTGTCAAATAAATAAATAAAATCTTTTTTTTAAAAAGTCTGTATTTTGTCTTCATTTGCAAATACATATTTTCACTGGATATTGGATACTATGCTGTCAGTATTACTGTTCTAACATTTTGAAGATATTACTCTACTGTCTTTGGATCACATAGTTTACAATGAGAGTTATAGTTTTTTCCTATTAGTTCCTCTATTGCAAAGAATGCAAACTTTCTCTATTGAGATATAGATAGGAAATATTTTAGGCTTTGTGGACCAGATAAGTTTTCTGTTGCATATTTTTGTTTTTGTTTTTAAATCTTAAATAAAAAGTTAAAACTATCCATAGTTGAGAGTTATACAAAAACAGGCCATGGATTGTATCTGGTCCATGGGGTTAGTGTTTACTGACTCTTTCTGTAAAGTAATTATAGTAATTTTCTTTTAATTTTAATTATCATGAAACTTTTCTGTTTAAAACTGTTTTCCAAAAATTTGTGTGTCTATCTTTGTTGTCCTTTATGTTGACATACATATATGTTACACGACTTGATTATGTCCTACCAATCACTGAGGCCCTGCTTATTTTATTCACTTTCTTCCCACTCCAGGCTTTATTTTGTACAATTTCAATAAGCTTTTCTTTTCTTCTGCAGAATCTTATGTACTTTTAATGCCCTTCTGTGGAATTTTAATTTCATAAATTTTACTTCTCATCTCTAAGAATTATATTTGTCCTTTTTTTCATTTTTCAGTTTGACTTTATTCATGTGTTTAAATATTTAAGATTAGTAAATATATCGCTTTTATTTTTAACATTTTTATTGATGGATAATTTACAAACAATAAAAGTCACTTGTTATAAATGTACAATTCAATGAACTTTTGTTAAGTTTGCAGGGTTATTCAGCTATCACCACAATCAAGTTTTAGTACATTTCCATTACCCAAAGAGATCACACACTCTGGAGTCAGCCTCCTATTCCACTCTAGCCAGGAAACTATTCATCTATTTTCTGTCTCTATAGATTTGCCTTATCAGACGTTTCCCTATAAATAGAATCATATAGATGATTTTTTACTTTGCACAGTGGTTTGTAACCAGGAGTAACTTTCCACCCAGGGACATTCACCAATGTCTACAAATGTTTCTAAATATCACAGCTGGGGCAGGTTCTACTGGGATCTAGTAGATAAAAATCAAAGATGCTACTAAAGATCCTACAATGCAAAGGGCTACCCACACACAACAAAAAATTATCTAATCCCCAAAGTTCATGTGACCAAGATTGGAAACTCCTGACATAATATAATCATTTTGAGATTAATCCACATGATGACTTACATCTGTTGTCCAGTCTTTTAAATTGCTAAATAGTTTTTTGTTATATGGACATAAAATATTTTGTTTATTCATTAACAGTGAATGGATATTTGAATTGTTTCTGTGTTTGGCATCTTTTGACTATTGCCAACATGGACATTTGTGTAAAAGATTTTTTATAGACATCTAATTTCTTAAACCTAGGAGCAGAATTCTGTGTTGTTATTATTATTATTATTTTGTGTTATAAGCCATTGACATGCTGTTGAATGTATTTCTACTCAAATCTTGTGTTGATTTTTAATCGTTTTTTATGTTTCATTATTACTGGGTTTTGAGTTTTTAAATATTTTATGTATAAACTCTTTATCAGATATACGATTTATGAATATTTTCTTCCAGTTTGTGACTTGTATTTTTATCTTCCTAATGATAGTTTTTGAAGCCCAAACACACCCATAAAGAGTAGTAAATATATTAATATGACCAAAAAATATCATCAGAATATATATGAGATAAACATGAAGAAGAAGAAGAGTTCACTTAGGATATTTCACTTAGCATTTTTTTAATCCTAAATTTGGAAAGATCTAATTTACTCCCTTTTCTGTTTTTAACCCGACCTTCAGATAAGGCATTTACAATGGAGTTTTTTTCTTCCCTCTGTTTAAGGAGCTCTCTGGAGAGTGAACTTCAAATCTCCTTTGTTTGGTCCGTTTCTTTATTGAAGTTATTGTCGAATGTCTAAGAGAACTTTCCATTCATAATTGAAGACAATCTTCTTGTGTTCTATCTTCTAGAGATAGAAATAACATGTTCATATCCTTTACAATGGACACCCGGGTGGCTCAGTTGGTTATGCCACTGCCTTTGGATCAGGTCATGATCCCAGGGTCCTGGGATAGAGTCCCAGATCAGGCTCCTTGTTCAGCAGGGAGCCTGCTTCTCTCTCTGCCTCTGACTGCTTGTGCTCTCTCTCTGACAAATAGAATCTTAAAAAAACAAAACAAACAAACAAAAAAACCCATATCTTTTACAAAAGATACCTGTCTTGAAAACAAGTTTTCTCAATCATCTGAGTCCTCTCTTCTCCAAGGTAAACGCTATCTCCTATCTTTGCCACAGTGTTTATAGTTTGCAACCCTGAGCAGTTTGAAGATCATTAAAACACTCCATTTTCTCCACATATCTTTCAAAATGAACAGATACTCTTAATAAAGGACAGCTGTAGTTGCATTTTTAAAACATAGGCATCATTAAACTTTCCATAATATAAAAACACAATATATGCGTGTATATGTGTCTGAATATATTTTCATTTTATTTATGAATGTCCATGTAATTTTTGCCCTGTTGATATTCATATATGCATGATGGGTCATTTGTTATCATGCTGAAAAATTATTATTTACTCTAGCATTTCAAAAGTTACCCTAAATAAATAAACTTCCTTGATATTTATACAAACTCTGTCTTTGACATATAGTACTGAATAATAGTCACAGTACATTCAAGAAAAACATGTCTTTGAGTATACCGAGGAAAAAAACCAACTTATTAACCAATGAGAATACATGATTGAGAATAATATATCATCAAAAAATCACATTTGAAAAGATATTAAAGAAATGAAAAAAGTGAATATATTTCAATAGATGATACACCAATTGGTTAGGTTTTGTGTCATGTGATTGTCATAAATTTGGAAATGTTTTTCTTTATGTGGACTCCACAGTGGGTGGGGGAGTATTAATATGAAAAAAAAAGTTGAAGAAAAGAAACAGTGTTTAATTAACAATCAATTAATTGTCTTATAATATTAAGAACCAAATATGTACTAGGCACTGGTGTTAAGCATAAATAAAATGAAAGTGAATAAGATAAGTAGTTATGAGACTTAACATCTATTGGGAAAAATTCATTTATACAAAAAGTATTTCATACGTGTTTTTATGTCAATCCTACAAGAACTTTATGAGATTCATATAACTATCCCCATTTAACGAATAAGCAAACTAAGACTTAGAAGAATACAGTTCCATACCCAAATACATGGAAAATAGAGTCCTGTTCTAATCCATGTTTTCTAACTAAAATATCAACTTATTTCCTATCCATCTCATATACCAGCCAGTATTTTTAAAAGTAAGGCTCATGGGGGTGCCCAGGTGGCTCAGTCTGTTAAACATCTGCCTTATGTCCAGGTCACAATCCCGGTGTCCTTGAATGAATCCCCAGTATTGGGCTCCCTGCTCAGTGGGGAGCCTACTTCTCCCTCTCCCTCTGCCTCTCCCCCTGCTGTGCACCTCTCTCTCTCTCTCAAATAAATAAATATTAAATCTTTAAAAGTAAGAGTCATGAGAAAATTGTCATGTTTAAAGAAATAGTCAAATCCAGTTATAATTAGAATTTGATTTCTCCTATTTTTCTTACCCAAACTCTTTTCCAAAGAGAATTGTACATTTTAAGGACATCTGTCCAAAATACTATGAAATATCCAAAGAAAAGATATCTCCAATTTATTGACACTCACCGTAGTTTCTCAAGCAGAAATCAATATCTAGGTTGGGATACTCCAAACCATCTGGTGAGCTAGATTACATGACCTATTTTATCTTTGAATTGCTTATAAGTGTCCCTTGATCTTAAAAATCGAGACTTCTCTGATAATAAGTTGCTTTGTCCCTCTATTTTATTTTGCTTTCTTGAGTAACCCACAATAAACATTCTTCAGAACCAACTATTTCTAAATCATTTCTATATATAACTGCCTATACTATGGTCAAAAAGTAGAGATCTAGACCCATTCTTTGGTTTTTAAGAAATAACTATAGAAATATTTTGAGCTTTAGAAAATCCGGGAAAAAAACAAAGTAACCCCATCAGTGAAGGGAATATTTTGTAGCCAAGACAATGGAGAACCCATATAAACAATGGGGAACATAGGTAAACTCTTCTGTAATAAATGTAGTTTATAAAAGATAAAGAAGAATAATTCTAATTAGGGTGAGGAATTAATAAAAACATGAAATGATCATGTCAAAGAAAAAACTCAGGGTTACATTTTAACAAAGTACAAAGATTTACCTGTGTCCAAATTAACTTGGAAATAATCCATATGATCTTGTTCCTTAAAAGGTAATATTTTCCTAGATGTATTACTGTTGGCAGTCAAACATCACAGCAATAGTTTGGCCCACCACCAATTCTCCTGCAGGCAGTTATAGCTCAGATTTTGGTATCTATTAGCATTGTTTACTGAGATCTTTAGAATATTGTTTCCTAAACTCTTTGGAGATTAGTGGACTCTGTGTCTTGAGGAAAATCATAATGGGTCTGAAATCTCTTTATCCTACCATAAAGCAGCAATATGTATGGAATTGTTCAGAGAAAAAGCAAGAAGCCAGCTCTTCTTTATTGGATTTAATTAAAATAAGTGTGAAGATAAATGTGGAAGTGACAGTGTTAGTGGTTACTCATAATAAACAGAAAGAAAGGGATTCCACATTTATTCACCACAGGTGGTCATATCCTGTGATGAGGCAGAAAGACATTTCAGCCGTATATTTCAGATGACAAATTATCTAGAATCCTAAGAAAGGCATTAGTTGTGCTAGTAGATTATTCAGCCCTCAGAATTTAAAATTTCTATGCAATCCCATTAATTACAACAAGATACTATTAAGGTTTAAATATACTATCAAATAACTTATCAAGTCAGATTAGTGTGTCATAATGCCAGGACACCTGGTTGTATAACACTATCTGAATGAATCTAAAAAGCAATCCTTCTGCAGAACAACAACAGCAAAAGATGATAAAAGAAAATGGAAAAGGAGTGGTCTGCCACTTTCCCTGTTTCTTTTGCTAAGTACAAGCAAAAACTTTGGATAATATGTGTAAAATACACATAAGAATACTCTGAAAGGGAGAGAAGAAAGGACATGAACTAAGGACCTTGGCACCCGTGAGATGACATGGTGGTGCATTCCCTTCTTTTGTTCCTTATATACCAGGTTTTGAGCTGAACAAGCCAGCAATGTGGAAATGTTGACAGGTGCAGACAAAAACAACAAATAAACAAAAAGGCCCAACAAAACCCTCTCCTCTTGGTTGAAGAGCCAGGAAAGGATTGGCCTAGCAAGACAAAATTTTTAGAATATAATTGCCCTACTCCAGTCAAACATGACAGATAAACAAACAAGCTGTGGCTACATCCCACCATGTCAATAAAGGCTGAGTGAAGAGCCTAGACTTCTATTCCTGCCATGTGCCCCTGCTGCCCCAACCCCAGGGGCAGTGACAGAGACCTAACAGGGACTTTCATCTCTGTCAGGTAGTAAGATGGTTCCTCTTGCCTCACCCTGTCTGTGGAGAGCACATGGGTAGTATTCATGTGGTCATAGTCCTTTACCTGGCGGTAACAAGGCATTCCTCCATCACTCCACTGTGTGCTGTCAGCGGAGGTTTGAGAGTCATGATTTATGCTACAGTCCAGCAGTATTATAGCCACTCCTTCCACCTGTGTTGTCAATGGAGAATATATGGGGAGCAATAATGAGGAACTCCTAGCTTTCACAGTTAAGGGGGTACCAGTGGAGGCCACATGAGGAGCTAGAACTCTCACTCCTGCCCAACAGTAATGAGCAGGTCTCTTCCCTCAGACATCAATAAAAGCCAAGTGGGGAAAGAGGAATTTTATTTTTTTTAATTATTTTTAAAGATTTTTATTTTTATTTATTTATTTGACAGACAGAGATCACAAGTACGCAGAGAAGCAGGCAGAGAGAGAGGAGGAAGCAGGCTCTCTGCTGAGCAGAGAGCCTGATGTGGGGCTCGATCCCAGGACCCTGGGATCATGACCTGAGCCGAAGGCAGAGGCTTTAACCCACTGAGCCACCCAGGTGCCCCAAAAAGAGGAATTTTAATCACACGTGGCAGTAATTAAGTGGAAATATTCCTTCTTCTGCCAGAGTGGTGTCATAAGAAGCCAGCTATAAGAGAAAGTTTAAATAAGATTCAGAGACTTATTAAATAATAACAAAAATGATGAAAATCATTATTCATACCAAGAACCAGGAAGATCTCAAATTGAATGAAAAGAAAACAGTCAATAAATTACAATATTAACATGTCAAAGAGGTTGGAATTTTTAGACGCTTTTTAAAGTAGCCATTAACATAATAGCTATTCAATAGTAATTATAAACGTAACTGAAAAATAGAAAAAAGAAAGAGAGAGGGAAGAAAGGAAGGAAGGAAGGGAGGGAGGGAGGGAGGGAGGGGAGAAGAAAGGAGGGAGGGAAAGAAAGAGGAAGGAAAGAAGGAAAGAAAGAAAAGGAAGTAGTTTCAATATAGTTTCAATAAAGATAGTTTCAATAAAGATATAGTTTCAATAAAGATATAGACAATACAGAGAAGAACCAAATGAAAATTTTGGACCTGAAGAATACAAAGACAGACAATAAAATTTCACTGGGTGGGCTCAACAGCATAATTTAAAAGATGATCCTCCATGGTGAAAAACTGAACTGAATTAGAAACAAGGCAAAGTTGTGCTCTCACACTGCTATTCAACAGGGAGCTGCAAGTTTTAGTGCATTAATGCAAGAAAAGGAACTAAAAATCATTCACATTGTAAAGAAAGAAATAAAATTGTTCCTACTTACATACGACATTATGGTCTATTTAGGAAACTCAAGAAATCTGTACATAAACTTTTAGAACTAATAAGTCAGTTGAGCAAGGTCAAATGTTGCAAGATTAACATAAAAATCTATTGAATCGTGACATACTAGCAATTACCCATTGATATTAAGAAGGTAGTGCATTTACAATTTCTCTGGAAAAAGAAACACTAAGATATAAATCCAGTAAAAAATGAACAGTATGCTAAAAGTTAGAAAACACTGATAAAAGTAGTCGAAGAAGATACAAATAAGATTAAAGAAGACATACCATTTTCATGGATTGAACAATTACATGCTATTCTACCCTAATAAATAGTTTAACACAATTCCTATCAAAATCCCAACAAAAATTTTGTTGATATAGAATCTATATGGAAAGATAAAGAAACTAGAATAGCTAAAACAGTTTTGGAAATGAAGAATGAAGTGGGAGAAATCAGTCTACCTGACTTTAAAGACTTATTATGGAACATGACAGAGGGATAGATACATTCATAGATCAATGGAAAAGAACAAAGAACTCAGAAATGGAACCACACAAATATAACCACCAGATTTTTGACCGATGTACAAAAGTAATTCAATGGAGGAAGGCAGCTTTTTAAACAAATGGTCATATGGCAGTTGATTGTCTATAGGCAGAAAAAAATGAACTTCAACCCAAGTTTCACACCTTTTTAAGAAGTTAACTCAATATGGATCTCATATTCAAATGCTAAACATAAAATTATAAGACCAGAAATCTTCAGGATCTTAAGCTAGGCAAATAAGTTTTGCACGTATTATCAAAAACATAATTCATAAAAAGAAAAACCTATAATTTAGACTTTATCACAAGTAAAAATTTTGTTCTGCAAAACCATATGAAAAGGATGAAAAGACAAGGTACATACTGAGATAAAACATTTGTAAATCACATATCTAACAAAGCACTAGCACCTAGAATATATGACACACTCTCAAAACTTCACTGTAAAAACAAACGAACAATTCCATTAGAAAATTGGCAGGGAACATGAGAAAGCATTTCATCGAAGAGAATAGATGAAGAGTAAAAGTATGAAATATGCTCAGTCATTGGCCATGTGGGCAATCAAAATTTATCATTCATAAGTTGCTGTGGGCACACAAATTGTACAGCCCCTCTGGAAAATGGTTTGACAGTTTCCTAAAAACCTTAACACGAACTAGCATGCAAACTAACAATTTCCCTCCTGAATATTTGTCCCAGAGAAAGAAAGACTTACTTTCACACAAAAACCTGTATGCAAATATTCACAGCAGGTGTATTCACAGTAGGTGTATTCACAGCAGGTGTACAGGATAACAGAAACTGGAAATCTGGATATTTTCCAGCCAGTGAAGGGTTAAACAAACTAATAAATCCATACGTGTAATAATACTACTCAGCAATTATATTTGAATGCATCTCAAGGACATTATAATGATTGAAAAAAGGCATTCTCGAAAGAATATACAATATGATTCAATTTATATAAGATATTTGAAATGATTGAATTATAGGAATGCAAAATAGATTAGAGTTTGTCAAGGTTTAAGTAGAAGGTGCTGGCAGAGCAGAATTGGGAGTGGTTCTAAAAGGGCCACAGGAGAGATTCTTGTGTTACAGAAATGTTCTCAATCTGTCAATATCTTATAGTTTTTTCCTATAGTTTTTTATTAATGATGTTACCTTGAGAGAAACTGGTAAAGGACACACGGTATTCCTCTGTATTACTTTTTATAGTTGTGTGTAAATATGCAATTATCTCAAAATAGAAACTTTAATCAAAAGTAAAAGTAATGGTGAGGTATCAAAGTTCAGCTAGAAAAAGAGCCATGTAGCTTAAAAAGCAAAAGAGACATTTCTATGACAGCTCTGAGCATCAGAAAGTTAATCAGGGACACCTGGGTAGCTCAGTAGGCTAAGCAGCTGACTCTTGACTTCAGCTCAGGTCATGGGCTCAGGGTCATGGGATTGAGCCCCACACGGCGCTCCGCACTTAGCAGGGAGTCTGCTTGAGATTTTCTCTCTCTTTCTCTCTCCCTCTGTACCCCCTCCCCACACACCACTTACACACATACACATGCTCACTCTCTCTCGCTCTCTCTCTTTCACTAAAAAAAAAAAGTTGATAATTCAGATCCTATAACTTAAGCTGGTCAAGAAAGCATCAAAAGCAGTTTAGAAAGGTAACTCGAATAAGATATAAAAATAAAAGTAAAAATAAGAAAAAAAGCATAAAAATGAGATATATTAGACTTACCATCTAGACACTTTTATAACCATTTAAGTGTGTTTAATATAATTCTCGTAAATGAAATTGCACTAACATGTGTTTAATGTCCTTCTAATTAAAAAAGTATATTTAATTTGTCATTATAATGAAATAATTTGGTGCATTTGATCCAAAGGGTTTATAAGCAATGCTTAAATATCTACAGATATTTATTTTATTAAATTTGTAACTCCTGGGGGCACCTGGGTGGCTCAGTGGGTTAAGCGAATGACTATTGATTTCTGCTTAGGTCGTGATCTCAGGGTCGTGAGATTGAGCCCCATGTTAGAGAGAGATTTTTCTCTCTCTCTCCCTCTGCTCTCCCCCTTCCTGCTCCCACTCTCTTAATTAATTAATTAATTCACAAGTCCTGAAGTATCTCCTAATTTTTAGGAGTATGTTATTTAACAGGTTTTGTCATTAATAAACCAAGCATTAAACGATCATGTTTGATAGTAGTGGGCATCTTTTCCTATACTCTCAAGCTCCTGACCCATTACACCATGGCACTGATACTGAGAACTTCTAAATTTCGTGGAAGGATCAAAATAATTCAGGATCTCCACTCTTGTACCATTTACCTTTGCTTTGGTTTCTTGGCCTGCTTCCTTTTTGTGTTCTACTTTCTTTGTATTGTGGATGGATATTTCCTCCATAGCACCAGTGAAATTCCACGAAGCATCTGAGACAACGGAAGAGATGGGATCGTCAAATCAGACACCTGTGAGTTAGAGAACTGATCTACCAGCAAGCCATAGTAAAAATTTCCAGCATCCAGTAATCATGAGATACAGACTGTGCAGAAGTCCCAGGTCTTGCTGCATTGGATATAGTCAGGCCAGATTAGCACATGAGTTCTGCCACCTAAAGTAAGTTTCTAGGTAACGTCCCTCTATTTTTTATACAGAAAAGAGAGAGTCATCTTCGTCATGAAATATTTAATTTTGTGCTCAGTTACTAGTTTTTGTGTCACTTTCCAAGGAGCAATGGTCTAGGAATAAATCAGCCCCAAGGATGCTTATTATGATCAATCCTAGGGAACCAGAACTGTCCTGATTAAAGTGTTCCATGATAGGACTCTCCTCTCACAAATTTTAGTCTTTTTGCCAGTTTATCTGCCATTATCAAATTTAGGATGACACGGCCTGGGTCACCCTCTGTCCTTCCCGGGGAGGTCCTCTCTCAAAGGAGAAAATGCTTTGCACACCTGCTGCTTGATTATTGATGTTTCAGGGCTTAACATACCATGACCCGCACACTACATTCTCCGCGGATCCACTGTTCTTCATGTTCCTTTGGACCTATTGTACTCCAGGTTATCATGGTTACTTAGTCCCTAATGTCAGGAGGCAAGACTGGTTAGTCTCAGTTTTTGGGTTTTTTTTTAAGATTTTATTTATATATCTGTCAGAGAGGGAGACAGAGAGAAAGCACAAGCAGGGGGAGGAGCAGAGAGAAAAACAGGCTCCCTTCTGAGCAGGGAGCCCAGATGCGGGACTCGGACCCAGGACCCGAGGATCATGACCTAAGCCGAAGGCAGACGCTTAACCCCCTGAGCCACCCAGGTATCCAAGAGTGAGCTCAGTTTTTACCCCACCAGCTGATCATTATCTCCTCAACTGTAAAACAAGAGAGTAACCACAGATTTTTAACACACACTTTTTAAATCACAGATTTTTAAATAGGTCTCAATTTACTTTATCCACTTAATACATTTTTTTTTTCCTTTCCTGCCAAGCAAATCCCGGCTACTCCAGGTCACTTTCCAATGGTTACCTCCTACTCACATCTTCCGCAGGCTGCTCAAATTTATAAGCAACAAATTTAAAAAGCATCCATCCTAGCTGCATCTCATTTCATTCTAGTGATTTATTGAAGAGTCTACCTTGATACTCTGGATTTCAGAAACTGATAAAATAATCAGGTGGCTTTCCCCCCCCCCCACTTCCCTTATATTATGTGAGTTTGTTAGAGACAGGCAGTTTATTTCCTTCCTATTTGGCACGTTCATGAAATGGCATAAGTAATAAGAGGAATAAACTCTTAGAGAATCCAGATCTCATATATTTGATAGTTGGTTAATAGCATATTATAGGATTTGTTCTATTTAGCAGCATTCTTACCTAGGTAGTCCTAAAACCACTGTCAGGAGAAAAAATGAGGTAATAATTATTGTGCCCCAAGGATTCTCTGTGTTCTCATATTGAAAAAATAATGTTGTAATTGTACGTGGTTGCTGCTATCTACTATAAGTATATATCATGATGTCTTGTCTGTTAGCAATAACCATTCATTAATCTTAATTTTTATAACTATTTTTGTGTATAGTTAATGGTGATGGCCAGTTAAGATATACCTAAAAATGTAGCTGGATGTGATTCTCCAGATGACATTCCTAATTACAGCCAGAGTAAGTTGATTATATCCCTCCTAGACATATTTAAAAAGCCTCAAATCTAAAAACACATTTTGTTTGGACAACTGATAAATAACAGTGACAGATGGGGCAGCCTTCTGGGTAGCAATTGGGAAAGCAAAGAGATGAGAAGTGCATAAAATCTACCAGAAACAAACAAAAAAGTTTATGTGCTTTAGTTATCTTAAACTTATGCCTGGTTCACCTGAAGTTTCTGTTTTCACTTGGTAACTACTCCATTTTTCCCTTCACTTGATCCAGAAACCTTGGACCTTTCCTCTTCATGCACCCCAAGTCCAGCCCACTGGGGATGCCAAAGAAAGCCAGAGGAAGTTAAAATTGTAAAGGAGAATTCATTCAGGACTATTGCAATTGGGGGAAGGAACCCCCAGTACAGATCTGTGCTCCATTTCAAATACACGAGACAAGAGGGGATTTCTAGCCCAGAGTGGGAGTCAGTGAATAGAAAAATTACCAAGAAGAGACATGAAATCTAGGAAGAATTCTGCGTGAATCAATCTAATAGGATTTCTGCTGAAAGCAGACCAGTTTGACAGGACACCAAGACTGGTGAGTGAGGAATACTGATCAGATATCAAGGGTGATGAGACAAGGTTCATGTTAAAACTGGATTTTATAAGGAAGTGCACAGCTGGGCCTAGGAAAGTTCAGGGGCCTGACTAAAGTTTGGTCAAGCAAAGAATCTTCATCAGGGAATCCTACCGGCTCTGCCATCAAATCCAACTAACATTTGAATCCTTCTCACTGCTAGCACCTTGTCTGAGCTACCTGCCATGCACCTGAATGAGGTCATGAGCCTTCTAATGGTGATCCCTACTTCTTTCCTCTCTCTCTACTGCACAGAATTCAGATGGATTCTTTCACAATGTAAGCGAGAACCTTTTAAAATGTAGAATGTCGTTCCCGTCAACTCTTCCCTTTATATTTGGATTCAAAACCCACCCCACTTGCCAAGGAGCTGCCATGTGACCTACACTTTGACCTTTCCCGGTGCTCGCCCCCGGCTCTCTCCACTCCAAGAGCGCCAGCCTCCTTGCTCCTTTGTAACCACTGTGAGTCCTCCTCATCCCAATGCCTCCCTTCCAATTTCTGTTGAAATCTCATCTATATAACAAGCCCCACCTTGAATTCCCTTTTCAACAGTGCAATCTGCTACAGACCCTGCCCCTTGTCATTCCCGTTAACGTTGCTGTACTTCTTCTTTTTTCCACAATAACCACTTTTTACCATATCATATGATTTATTCAGTTATGTTTCTTAATTAGTATCTATCTCCTTCCTGATAGAATGCAAGCTCCACCAGATGGGAAATTTTTTTGATGTAGCCTAAACTTATAAAACACTGTCACAGCTCAGTATGTATGTGTTCAGTGAATACACACAAACACAATTTATTTATTTGTTTCTGAACAAACACACTAAACAAAAAGCTTTTATATTGGATCGCATTCAATGCTAGATGCTAGGGACACAAGAAGGAATAATAAAGGTGCTGTCTGACCTAAAGGAAGTCCCGGTCTCATGGGAAAAACAGACAGAGACTTAGTGAGTCTAACACAATGCTGAATGGATGGGGGTGTATATTAGGAACTGGTGTGACAGGCTGGAGGGCCATATTCTTCTTCCTTTTTATTCCCACTTAGCACTTTTGTGGCTTTCTTTTATCCCACACTATGATTTTTACTCCTTAGGCTCCTTTTTATTGTTAGTATATGGTCAGATAGAATGGAGTGTCAGGATTTCAATACTATCAGCATTTGCCTCATGTGGAATACTAATACTTTTGTGCCAAAACGCCTAGGGAATTTAAGTGCCCGTGATAATAGGTGGGTAGTTGAAGTTATATGGTGCCCGGAGGCAAGAAGAAGAAGAAAATAAGATCATGAGATGATAGGCCCTGGGATGAGAGACTGTAATTGAGGTGATTGTGTTTACTTTCTCTTTCTCCTCCGTTGTCCCCAATGTATTATTTGGGGAAGTGGCTTGTTAGGGAGATGATGAACCTGGGAAAGTTGTAACTTATAAAGCTGTCTAAAAGCATAATATTTGAGCTGGGCTTCAGTTATCGTAGCATAAGTTCTAATGATGCCAAGTAGCATTGTGATGCCAATAATGTGTTTTTATTTTATTTTTTTTAATAATGTGCTTTTTAAATATTGAAAGCCAACCAGCCTTTGATTTCGTCTCCTCCCCCTCCTTCTCCTTCCTCCTTTCACTCTCTTCCCCCTTCCTCCCTTCCTCCTCCTCCTTTTCCCCCCTTCCTCCAACATTTTAAAAAGAACAAGAGGGGCACCTGGGTGTCTCAGCTGGTTAAGTGTCTGACTCTTGGTTCCAGCTCAGGTCATGATCCCAGGGTTGTGAAATCTGAGCGTGCATTGGACTCTGCATTGGGTGTGAAGCCTGCTTAAGATTCTTTCTCCCTTTCTCTATGTCCCTCCTCTCCTGCACACACAGGCCCTTTCTCTCTCTCTCTCAAAAAAAAAAAAAAAAAGTTTAAGAAGTACAAGAACGTTTATTGAAGCATATTCATGATGGTAAAAACAAATCAGAACAAAGCCCTACAAAACTGGAAACAGAATTAAAGCACATTGATCAATAATGGCTGAATCCACTTCGGTGTACTGTCATTAACAAATTCAAGACAGATAAGAAAACATACTCCAATAAATTGAACCAAGAAGCAGGTATGTGAATTCAATCATCTTCCCTTAAACCAGATATTAAAGAGACTCAAAAAATGTACAATGTTGAGCTTTACATTTGTTTTTGTATTTGAAACTACAGGTATTTTTCATTAAATATATCAATTGTGTTAACATGTATGGGTTAATCATTGTTATTTTAAATGAATTTAACACAGAAATATTTTGACAAAAATTCTCATGGAATGAGGATTACAAGGAAACTAAAAATTTTATTAGAAGAAAAGAGTAACAACCCAATAGAAAAATTGGCTAATGACCTGAGCAGTCTTCACAAAAAGAATATCCAAGTGACCTACTATTACATAAAGAAGTCCTTGTGTTATACATACATATACACACATATATATATATATAAAATATATAGTAATGTTACTGTGTGTGTGTGTGTGTGTGTGTGTGTATGGTATAGATATATATAGTAATGTTAGTAGTACTAAGCCCATGTTAATTTCCTGGGTATATAATTTCACTATAACTGTTTTGTTTGTTTTGTTGAAGTATAATTGGAAAATAAAATTTTACATATATAGGGTACACAAATTTATTCATATATATGTACATATATGTGTGTGTGTGTGTGTGTGTGTATATACAGTGAAATGATCCCTACAATCAAGCTAATTATCACGTCCATCACTTCGCATAGTTATCTCTTTGTATGTGGTAGGAATACTTAAGATCTCTTTTTTGCAAATACATCAAGCATAAAACACTATATTGTTAATTATAGTCACCATGCTGTACATTAGATCTCCAAATGTATTTGTCTTGCATAACTGAAATTTTGACCAACATGAAACACTTTGATGAAATCCTTTAACCGACATCTCCCTGCATTCTCCATCCCCAACCCCTGGAACCCATCATTCTACTCTTTGCTTCTGTGCATTTGTGTGTTTTAGATCACACATATAACTGAGGTCACACAATATTTACTTTCTATGCCTGGATTATTTCGCTAAATAGAGTGTCCTCCAGGTTCACCTGTATTGTCAAAAATATCAGGATTTCCTTCTTTTTAGACATGAATAGTACTCCTTTTGTATATATACTACAACTTCTTTATCCACTCATGCACTGACAGACATTTTGGTGGTTTTCATGTCTTGGATATTGTGAGTAATGCTGCAGTGAATGTGGGAATGCAGAGATCTCTTTGAGATACTGATTTCATCTCCTTTGCATATATACTCAGAAGCAGGATCCTTGAATTGTATGTTAGTTCTGTTTTCAATTTTTAAAGGAATCTATATATAGTTTTCCATAATAGCTGCACAAATTTACATTCTCACCAACAGTGTAAAAGAGTCCCTTTTTTCCACATCCCCTCCAACACTTGCTATTTTTTCTTTTTTTTTTTTTGATAATAGTCGTTCTAACAAGTGTGTGTGTGTGTGTGTGTGTGTGTGCACGTGTGTGTGCTCTCTCTCTCTATCAAATAAATAAATACAGCTTTTAAAAAAGAGAATTATTTATTCAGGACTTTTACTTATTTTTTAATATGTTGGGTTTTTTAAATTTTTGCTATTGAGTTGTTTGAGTTTCTTATATATCTTGGATATTAACCCTTTATCAGATATATACTTTGCTAGTATTTTCTCCCATTCTCTAAGTGGCTTTTTCATTCTTCTGATTGCTTCCTTATCTGTGAAGAGCTTTTGTGGCTTGACACAATGCCACTTCTTTATTTTTGGTTTTATTGCTTGTGTTTTTGGTGCCATATCCAAAAACATCGTTGCCCAAACCAATGTCAAGTAGCATTTTCCCTCCAATTTTTTTCTAACAGTTTTTCTCTTTCAGTTCTTACAGATAAGTCTGAAATCCATTTTGAGTGGTTTTTGTATAAGTGTGAGATAAGGTCCTGCATGTGGATATCCAATTTTCCCAACACTAGCTCCTAGCTTTTTTAGTTTTCTCTGCTGATCCCATGGATCCCATAGCTACCGAGGGGCAGTTGCACTGTGCAGAAGGGGCACAGAGACAATCACAGAGAAGAAAATATTTTGGAACCTCAGGGAGATATGGCTAGCTTAACTGGAGAAAGAAATGGAAGACTTCCTGTAGGAAGAATAAAAAATAATGTTAAGATGAGTCAAGAGAGGAAGGAGAGAGGCATCGTAGGGAAGGGGACAGCATGAACAAAGGAACAACAGGCAAAGAACCACACCTAGAATGTGAAGGAACCCCCTTGAAGTCTGATGTTGCTGGGGTTCCAAATCAAGCAGGAAGCACAATATGTAAGATTCAAGAGATTACGCATCTCTCCATATCCTTCACCTTCCTTCCTTTCTCTAATCTGTTCTTCCACGTACAGTTTCTCTGGATGATTTCATCTGTACTTGTTAATTCAACACCAATGTCTCTCATATTCCCAGATTTCTAGCACCATCTTCACTTCCAGTTTTCATGGGCCTGTTCATTTCTCCAGAACATTAACTCTCTCCGAGGGCAAAATGATTGCAGACACACAAAGCACGAGACCTTAACCCAGGTCCAGGCCCTCCTTCCCCATGTTGCATGGACCTGCCCTTTCTTTCTCAGGAAGTAGGGATCAATATTCACAATGAAGAGTAGCAGAAAATAAATAATAAAACTTTAGGCAAGAGCAGAAGAATCCAAATCAAGATATCTGAATTCAGGCTTCTTGTTCAAAACAAAGAACCTGACCTTTCCTTCAAGCCTATGGGAATCTCATCGAGACCAAAGATGCTTAAGATTCCCAAGTCAAATGAATTATGTGCACTTTTTAATCTTATTTTATTTAAATTCAATTGATTAACATATAGTGTATCATTACTTTCAGATGTAGAGTTCAGTTTTATCAGTTGCATATAACACCGGGTGCTCATTACATCATGTGCCCTCCTTAATGCTCATCACCCAGTTACCCCATTCCCCACTCATCTCCCCTCTGGCAACCCTCAGTTTGTTTCCTATAGTTAAGAGTCTCTTATGAATTATTTGCATGTTTATGGGATGCAGAAACTGCCTTAGCCTGAGCTCTTGGAAAGAGATCAGTAGGCTGGCCTTCAGACAATGTCTCTGACCTATTTCCTTCATGCACAAAGCTTTAGAGAGTCAGCAACACTATCTACCTTGCATGAGGTCCCTGGCTACCAGAGGTCCAGGGCTTTATTTTACTTAGAACTCATTTCTACCTTTTCAGATCCTAAAGGAAATTTTCATCCAAAGCAGATTCTACGTGAAGCCAATGACACCTGCCAATGAAAAAAAGAGTTAATTTTTCAACCATGTATACCATTGATTTCTGAAGGAGGAAGTCATTGATCTACATGTGAGTGCAGTGGAGAGAAATTTATTAAAAAAGAAAAATATGGCTCAAGTGTGAAAATCAATGCAGTTGAGAGGAAAAATGGACTAAAGGAGACTTTGCAGATATTCTACAAAGAGGGAGAGAGAAATGACAATTGAATTTCAGTGAAATATAAATATGATGAGAAAATTAATTCACTTCATTCAAGCAGTTTAATTTCTAAGAAGAATGTCTTGAGGGAAAATGTTCTGTAATTTTAATTCTAATCCTGAAGCAGATAAATATTATAACTTTTTTTAAGAAATGGACCTCAACTTTAAATAAATAAAGGAACGTATTTTTTAACATATATGACATAAAACACTTCTATCCTCCAGTCCAACCTATTTCATACATATTGATTTGCTAGCTGCAAATAAGGGCTGGTTTCTTTTATTTTTTTTTTCAGTTGGCAAAAGGATAATTAATGCCCCCCCCCAAAAAATAGTAATATAATGGTCTTTTCTTCCATTTTGAATTATCCCAGAGTCTAGCATGGAGCTTGACATATTTTCTCATAAGTGTCAGGCATAGAGACATGACTAGACTTACTGCATCTATAGCAGGGGATACGTCGGGGCCTCACATTTTCTGTAACTTCCCCCAACACCGCAATGAGTGTATCAAGAAAGAAACATTTATGAAAATATCTTCCACATGCAAGAGTTTTAAACTCATAATTATGATTTAAGACAACCAAAGAAGTCTTGAGAGGTGGTGAAACTTGAGTTTGAGACCTGTGTCCACCTCGAAGAAGATGTGGACTGGACAATGTTGAAGTGAAAACTTCTGCTGAGCTCCTAATGTGGCAGATGTGAAATATGAAAGTGCATTGTGAAACAGACCACCCAAGTGATATGACTCTGAGTACCTCCAGACCCCTTGGGAGCATTACAAGATCAGAAAAAGAGTGGATTGGTGAGGTGGGGAGGAGTGGATTTGCCTGGAGCACACTCTGCTCTGAGTGCCGTAATCCCATTGGGCAGAATTTTGGGAGGCAAAAATTCTTCCTCTCAAACCCAGTGAGTGGATCCTCAAAGAGATTAATCAGTGAGTTTTCTACATTAATAAGTCTGCTCCGCAGTTGAGAGATGAGAGTGGAATTGACTATCCCCCCCCCCCCGAAAAAAAAGCTAGCAAGAGATCAGTTTAGGACCTAACCAGTGGGCGTGTCCTCACAGGAAGAAGTGGAGGGGACCCCAACAGGAAGAAGTGGAGGCAAGGCTCCTGAGTTCCTAGTCACTGCCGGAGTCTTGCAAATCTCCTACTAAATTATCAACAATGTTCCGAGGCTTTAAAAAAAATCTCCAGGAGAAATCATCAGCCACTGTGGTGGGAGGAGGTATCAGAGACCCACATCCCAATTTGAGAAGCACCCAAATAAGGAAGAGTTAACTTCAACGTTCTGCCAGGCACATGGAGTGTACAGCTAACAGGTAATGGGTAAGGGTTAGGACATAGAGCTGTAACGAAAGAGAATTTGGCTGTCCTCCTCTGGATGTTCATTCCCACCTGCCTAAGGCTCTGTCAGGGGAGGGAAACGTTAATGGTTATAGGGGATGGGACATTCTAATTTGTAATCTGAAATTGTTTTATGATTTAAACCTGACCCCAGGGTTTCCTAGTCCCTGAAAGTCACCAAGAAATTCATGAGATTCTGAATATTCATCTAATAGGGCAGGAGAAACACTTGTTCCACTGAGCTATTTAAAAGACAGAGTGGATATAGAAAATCATTTTGTACTATTTGCATCCCACTGGTAAAGCTTAAGATACAAGCAACATGAATTTTAGGTAAGGTATTCATCCTCACTAAACCTCTGTTTCTTTACTAATATTAAGATAAATAAGATAATATATGAAAAGATGGAACATGATAAAAATTAATTCATCTACCACACTTCTGACTATTGCTTTTAAGTCCATTCTTACCATTTCTAGTTCCTGCTCCCCTCTGTGTCTCCTTGCCTTCTGCTTTCATTTGCATCTTTCCTTCTTTCCACTCTTTCGTACCTTTTAAATTTGAGGTAGAATTGCTATCAAAGAACACTGTGCTTTTGTTTGAGAAATGGAACAAGAAAACTTTTAGGCCTGTATCAGGAAAAAGAAAATGCTCTCTAAAAGTACAGAAAGACGGGCGCCTGGATGGCTCAATTGTCAGGCTCTTGATTTTGGCTCAGGCCATGATCTTGGGGTCCTGGGATTGAGTTCCACATTGGGCTCCATGCTCAGTGGGGAGGTGGGGCCTCTGCTTGAGGATTCTCTCTCTCTCCCTCTGCGCCTCCCCGATTCATGTGCTCTCTTTCTCTCTTTCTCAAATAAATAAATAAATCTTTTAAAAAAATAAAAGTGGAAAAATAACTATCATGGGTATACAAACAACTTATGGCAAATGAAAGAATTCAAAGAATAAAAGAATATATGGTCCATTCTGGAAGGATCCATTATTCACACCTAGAAAGCAACAATGGAAGTTTCTAATGAAGACCCCAAATTGTTAGGGGGGAAAAAAGAACTATGTTTGTAAGTTCATAATTAATAATGCAGTGAGCAAAGAATCTTAAATAACTTTTGATCAAATATCATATCAACAGGTAATTGGCAGTTATCAGACACTTGCCAGATGCAAAATTCAATATAATTTTAGTGTCTGTTCATGACATCACCTTATTTATATATTAGTGTTAGAAGAATCACTTAAAGAGTTTTAGCTAACAGAAAACAGTAGATTCAATAATGCAACAATAAAACATTCTTATCAAACTCAGCAGTAAAAGATGGCTATTATTTTCACAGGCATTCAGTACTGATATAGAAACTAGCCACTGAAGTAAAACATGAAAAAGAAACAATTGACATATGTTTTTGAAAAAGACAAAAAGAGTTTACTCTTAGAAGTAAACAATCCAAGATTGTCATCTTACGAATGATGAGAATTAATAACCCATCTCTGCCAACTAAGATAAATATACAAAAGTTGATAATTTTCATATATTCATATTTCATATATTTGAAATTCACATTTCATATATTCATACAGCAATAACTAAAAGATGCAATAAATAATTCCCATGATGACTTTTAAATTGAAATACCTTAACTTTAGGGGTGCCTGGGTGGCTCAGTGGGTTAAGCCTCTGCCTTCAGCTCAGGTCATGATCTCAGGGTCCTGGGATCGAGCCCTGCACTGGGCTCTCTGCTCAGCAGGGAGCCTGCTTCCTCCTCTCTCTCTGCCTGCCTGTCTGCCTACTTGTGATCTCTGTCAAATAAATAAATAAAATATTAAAAAAATACCTTAACTTTAAGCCACTTCATGAGGTGATGGTAAAGGAGCAAATATTAATTACACATACCTAACAAAGAGCCAAATAAGAAAACTTGAATAAATGGAAAGTCATACCATTTTTCTTGAGCAGAAGAACAAGGATGTAATTATCACCAATCTTTAGAAGTTCACCTATATTTTTAAACTAATCTCAGTTAAATATTACACCCCAAATCCCCCCAAATTCTCATGTTTATGTGAAAGATTAAAAGACTAAACCAGTTGAACAGCTAAAATTGTATTTTTAAAGCAAGGTTGATAGGACGGAGCTTGAGGATCCACTTGCAACTATAAGTAACATTAAAACATGCTACAAAGGGGCGCCTGGGTGGCTCAGTGGGCTAAAGCCTCTGACTTTGGCTTGGGTCATGATCCCAGGGTCCTGGGATCGAGCCTGGCAGGGTCCTGGGATCGAGCCCGGCAGGGTCCTGGGATCGAGCCCCGAATCGCATTAGGCTCTCTGCTCAGCAGGGAGCCTGCTTCCTCCCCTTTCTGCCTGCCTCTCTGCCTACTTGTGATCTCTGTCCACCAAATAAATAAATAAAAATCTTTAAAAAAATAGAATAAAACATGCTATAAAGCTGTAATACATTTAAACATGGTAAAATGACACAGAATGAAGAAACAGGCCTATGAACTAAAATAGCTTAAAAAGAAAAAAACAAGAATATGTCAAACGAATTGGAGGATTTTAAATAAAGCATTGTAATAAAGTAACAGGGAAAGGGAAGATTATTCAACAAGTGATACTGTCAATTATTTTTTAAAAAGTAATAAATTTTCACCTTCACATATTATTCTAAAACAAATTCCAAAGTTATTATGGTTTTAAAATAATGGAAGAAGTCACCAGGGTGAAACCCAACAGATTTGATAGCAAAATATTTAGTAAATCTGTGCTTCCAAGGTATTATAAGCATATTTAGAAGATTATCACCAAACTGGAAAATTATATTTGCAAAAAACTTTTTGCCAAATGGAAGGTTAATAGCTATACTTTCTAAAGAGCTTACAAAATTGAAATTAAATAGAGACCTTAATTTCCCAGTAGTTGAGTGTTAATTCACAAAAGAGAATAGACAAATAACTAATAATCCCACGAAAGACTTTCAACTTAATAATCAAAGAAATTCAATTTAAAACAATGGGACATCATCTCCACCTTTAAAATTTACAATTATATTTCTGTAAGGTTGATGAAATATAAATCAGCACTGGTCTGCAGGTTTTCCATTCATTTATCATCTTATTTATCCATTAAGCAATATTTGTTCACTACTTACTATAATTAAGGCTCCTGGCATTGGACTTAAAACTGCATCTTTCAACTCCAGACTTTCTCTTGCTCTTGCCTTTCACTAGGCCCACCATCTTCTTTTAGGTGAGTTTCAATTTAGTTTCATCTGTACTCCTTTGAGACATGATAGCTTTCTATCACACACACATACACACACAGAAACGCATACACAATGTCTCAACATCACTGGAGAGGCAAAGGGATTATGTTAGTTGGTCTTGTTGTAACAAACTACCATATACTTAGTAGGTTAAAACAACACAAATTTCATATCTTATAGTTCTGGAGGTCCAAAGTCAGAAATGGGTCTTGCTGGGCTAAAATCAAGGGGTTGGCAGGGCTTGATTCCTTTCTGGAGACTCTAGGTAAGGATTCCTTTTCTTGCCTTTTCCAGCTTCTAGAAGTTACCCACATTCCTTGTGGTTCAAGGTCCTCTTCATATTCAAAGCTAGTGATAACCAGGTGAGCTTTTCACATGATACCCTCTGCCTGATGCTGATTCTTCTGCTTTCTTTCCCCCCACTTAAGGGACACCTGTGATTATATTGGGACCACCAAGTTTGCCCAAGGTAATCTCTTTAGTTTAACATCAGTTGATTAACAACGTTAGTTCCATCTGCAACCATAATTCCTCCTGCCTATGTAATATAGTCACAGACTCCAGAGATTAGGACATAGACATCTTCTGGAACCATTATTTTGCCTACCATAATAATATACTGGGGGAAGCAGGGAAAGATTTTTTTAGTCATATAGTTCTGGTTTTGGATTTTTACTCTTGTCACTTAATGTTCTATATTGGTGACATTGTGCAAAATTCATAACTTCTCTTAGATTCTTGGGCTTTCTGTGTACAATTAGAAAAATAACCAAACAAGCTATTATAAAGATTAAAGATATGTGTAACACACAGCAAACATTTAGTAAATGATGACAATTACAATTATCTAAAAACTCATCAACATTTTAGTTTCAACACCAGTTGCATTTCCATAGGACCCATTTATATGCATCCAATGAAGCAAATGTTTGTTTCCATGGCATCCATCTGATCATATATCACACAATCTAACACCAATGACATTGTATTAATGCCCTCCAAATTAATTTCAAAAATGCAGATGCCATTTTTATTATAAACTTTAAATATATAGTCAACATGTTATTTTAAAAACACCCAAAGCATTTTGGCGCACAGGTGATTTAAATGTAAAAGAATAAATCATGTGAAACTGGAAAGATTATTAAAGCAATTAACTGGAGTTAAGGATTTAAGGAGGTAATTATGAGAGATGAACAAATACTGTGCTAATTATAGACCTGTAACTAGCTAAAGGAACATAAAGAGTGATACTTTTGGAGTTATTGGTTATCACAGTACACCTGATAATAATTTCTTATCAATTTATACAGACTTGCTCATTGTTGCTCCCCCTACTCATTTTAGTTAAAGGAAAAATGTATTTGGGGAATACGAATTAATGTTTTACTAGTATACAGCTCCTAGCATTATAGCTAGGCCTTGTGATAAAAAGAAAATAACACTGAAAGTAATTACAAACTGTATCAGTGACATAGAAAAGAGAATTTGGGGAGAAGAACCACAGATCTAGTGACATGTAAAACATAACACATCCATAATTGTTTTTAATATCATTTAAGCACAGAACCAATGACTATGCCTTGAAATGTCTCTTTCTCAACTCAAGTCCACCTGTCAAAATCCTGCCTGTTTTTTTTTTTGTCAACTCACACAGTAGAATTTTTTTCTTATTCTACTTTTTTTATAGCATTTGTTGAACTATATTACAGCACAGTATTACTTAGAGTCACCTTCGATTAGCTGTCACAGCCCTCACCTCTGGGGTCCTGTCTGGATCACCTGGGATTTTCCATATCCCCCCACCATGCCCAAGGCAGCTAGTGCTATTCCTTGAACATACTGGCACCCAGGAAATTCTAGCTGAATCAAAGTAGATCACTGAATCACATAGAGATGAAAGAGGTGGAATAATAGAGCTATAAGACATAGATAAATAAAAACAGAAGATAACTCAAAAGGCTTGACATTTCATTTTATTTGTTTTTGGAACTTGGCTTTATGAAATGTGTTAGCGCTGTAAATCCCCTAATCCTTGAGCGGCCACCTACGCTATAGGTGCTCGTGAAGCATACCGGAGAACTCTCCAGGTCCACCAATAGTATTACATCATCAGGTCTTTGGCCCCCGGGCCTTTGGTGGTCTCCTACACTGGAGAGCTAAGTGGGGACATTTGTGGTCTCATCTGTAAGGACCTTGCTGGTCCCTCCAGTTGCAACCTGGAGCATCTTGATGAATTTGCTAAGCTTTCATGATTTTTCTCCCAGGAAAACAGCTTTCCATCTGGCCAAACAGAGATTACACACTTGAATTCTTAAAGCCTTCTGGGATCATCTGTGCAAAAATGTGCTTTGCAGAGTCAGCATTAAAAAAAAAGAAAAGAAAAGAAAGAAAGATGAAGAAGAAGAATCAGGAAGCATCTAAGCAAAGCATTTACTCCCAAATAGATACAGGCTTTATCATTTCCCTGCTGTTACTCTTACTTTGATAGGATCTCTCTGGTTTCTGGATTCATGTAACTGGAAAAAAGTCATCTTCAACTACCCACCTTGGATGTGTTATGGTCCTCATGGTGCCTTTCAAACTGAGGGTCCCTTTCAGAGGCAGTGTGTGGTGGCAATGTGTGTGGCTAGGTGTGTTTCATTAGTGTCAGCTGTTTGAGGAGGAAAAGAAAGAAGAGGTCTTCAAATTAGGCCGTCAAGGGGCGACTGGGTGGCTCAGTTTATTAAGCGTCTGCTTTTGGCTCAAGTCATGATCCCAGGTTCCTGGAATTGAGTCCCATGTCCAGCCTCATGTTGGGCTCTCTGCTCAGAGGTGAGTCAGCTTGCTTCCCCCTCTCCTTCTGCCTGCTACTCTGCCTGCTTCTCTCTCTTTCTGTAAAATAAATAATAATTTAAAAAATCTTAAAAAGAAAAAAAACCCAAAACAAATTAGGCAGTCAAGAGAAAGAAAAATTAAAACACCTACATATGAAAGACAGCCTTAGGTTTTGCTCACATCAGGGAAAATCTCTACCAGGTGCCGTTACCTTCTCTTCCCCTGGGCTAGGGGAGAGGTTCTCCTTCTAGACTCTAAAAGTTACTATCTATATCCAGTAGAATTCAGCTAAATCTTTCAGACCTCATAATACCTCCGAAAGACTCAATCCAGAAGTTCTTTAAAGTTCATCATTTGAATCATTCTTGACTCATCCACACTCTTCTCTGCCCAAGGGGCAAGAACTTAACATGTCTTCTTTAGTAAGAGGATGAGAAGAAATAAATAATAAATATTTCGAATAAAAAAATTTTCTTTCAAATATAGATATGCATGAGTGAATGAATAATGGTATTTATTTTTTATCATTTTTATTAAATTCTTTTATTATTATTATTTTTTTAAAGATGTTATTTATTTATTTAACAGACAGAGTTCACAAGTAGGCAGAGAGACAGGCAGAGAGAGAGAGGGAAGCAGGCTTCCTGCTGAGCAGAGAGCCCGATGTGAGACTCGATCCCAGGACCCCGAGATCACGACCCGAGCCGAAGGCAGCGGCTTAACCCACTGAGCCACCCAGGCGCCCCATTTTTTTTTATTATTTTTAATAAACATATAATATATTTTTATCCCGAGGGGTACAGGTCTGTGAATCGCCAGGTTTACACACTTCACAGCACTCATCATAGCACATACCCTCCCCAATGTCCATAATCCCACCCCCCTTCTCCCACCCCCCCTCCCCCCAGCAACCCTCAGTTTGTTTTGTGAGATTAAGAGTCACTTATGGTGGGGTGGCTGGGTGGCTCAGTGGGTTAAAGCCTCTGCCTTTGGCTCAGGTCACGATCCCAGAGTCCTGGGATCGAGCCCCGCGTCAGGCTCTCTGCTCTGCAGGGAGCCTGCTTCCTCCCCTCTCTCTCTCTGCCTGCCTCTCTACTTGTGATCTCTCTCTCTCAGTCAAATAAATAAAATCTTAAAAAAAAAAAAGAGTCACTTATGGTTTGTCTCCCTCCCAATCCCATCTTGTTTCGTTTATTCTTCTCCTACCCCCTTAACCCCCCATGTTGCATCTCCACTTCCTCATATCAGGGAGATCATATGATAGTTGTCTTTCTCCGATTGACTTATTTCGCTAAGCATGATACCCTCTAGTTCCATCCATGTCATCGCAAATGGAAAGATTTCATTTCTTTTGATGGCTGCATAGTATTCCATTGTGTATTTATACCACATCTACTTTATCCATTCATCTGTTGATGGACATCTAGGTTCTTTCCATAGTTTGGCTATTGTAGACATTGCTGCTATAAACATTCGGGTGCACGTGCCCCTTCGGATCACTACGTTTGTATCTTTAGGGTAAATACCCAGCAGGGCAATTGCTGGGTCATAGGGTAGTTCTATTTTCAACATTTTGAGGAAACCGCCATGCTGTTTTCTAGAGTGGTTGCACCAGCTTGCATTCCCAACAAGAGTGTAAGAGGGTCCCCTTTCTCCACATCCTCACCAGCATCTGTCATTTCCTGACTTGTTAATTTTAGCCATTCTGACTGGTGTGAGGTGGTATCTCATTGCGGTTTTGATTTGTATTTCCCTGATGCCGAGTGATATGGAGCACTTTTTCCTGTGTCTGTTGGCCATCTGGATGTCTTCTTTGCAGAAATGTCTGTTCATGTCTTCTGCCCATTTCTTGATTGGATTATTTGTTCTTTGGGTGTTGAGTTTGCTAAGTTCTTTATAGATTTTGGACACTAGCCCTTTATCCGATATGTCGTTTGCAAATATCTTCTCCCATTCTGTCAGTTGTCTTTTGGTTTTGTTAACTGTTTCCTTTGCTGTGCAAAAGCTTTTGATCTTGATGAAATCCCAATAGTTCATTTTTGCCCTTGCTTCCCTTGTCTTTGGCGATGTTCCTAGGAAGATGTTGCTGCGGCTGAGGTCGAAGAGGTTGCTGCCTGTGTTCTCCTCAAGGATTTTGATGGATTCCTTTCTCACATGGAGGTCCTTCATCCATTTTGAGTCTATTTTCATGTGTGGTGTAAGGAAATGGTCCCATTTCATTTTTCTGCATGTGGCTGTCCAATTTTCCCAACACCATTTATTGAAGAGGCTGTCTTTTTTCCATTGGACATTCCTTCCTGCTTTGTCGAAGATTAGTTGACCATAGAGTTGAGGGTCTATTTCTGGGCTCTCTATTCTGTTCCATTGATCTATGTGTCTGTTTCTGTGCCAGTACCATGCTGTCTTGATGATGACAGCTTTGTAATAGAGCTTGAAGTCCAGAATTGTGATGCCACCAACTTTGGCTTTCTTTTTCAATATTCCTTTGGCTATTCAAGGTCTTTTCTGGTTCCATATAAATGTTAGGATTATTTGTTCCATTTCTTTGAAAAAAATGGATGGTACTTTGATAGGAATTGCATTAAATGTGTAGATTGCTTTAGGTAGCATAGACATTTTCACAATATTTATTCTTCCAATCCAGGAGCATGGAACATTTTTCCATCTCTTTGTGTCTTCCTCAATTTCTTTCATGAGTACTTTATAGTTTTCTGTGTATAGATTCTTAGTCTCTTTGGTTAGGTTTATTCCTAGGTATCTTATAGTTTTGGGTGCAATTGTAAATGGGATTGACTCCTTAATTTCTCTTTCTTCTGTCTTGTTGTTGGTGTAGAGAAATGCAACTGATTTCTGTGCATTGATTTTATATCCTGACACTTTACTGAATTCCTGTACAAGTTCTAGCAGTTTTGGAGTGGAGTCTTTTGGGTTTTCCATGTATAGTATCATATCATCTGCGAAGAGTGATAGTTTGACTTCTTCTTTGCCGATTTGGATGCCTTTAATTTCCTTTTGTTGTCTGATTGCTGAGGCTAGGACTTCTAGTACTATGTTGAATAGCAGTGGTGATAACGGACATCCCTGCCATGTTCCTGACCTTAGCGGGAAAGCTTTCAGTTTTTCTCCATTGAGAATGATATTTGTGGTGGGTTTTTCATAGATGGCTTTGATAATATTGAGGTATGTGCCCTCTATCCCTACACTTTGAAGAGTTTTGATCAGGAAGAGATGCTGTACGTTGTCAAATGCTTTTTCAACATCTATGGAGAGCATCATATGGTTCTTGTTCTTTCTTTTATTAATGTGTTATATCACATTGATTGATTTGTGGGTGTTGAACCAACCTTGCAGCCCTGGAATAAATCCCACTTGGTCGTGGTGAATAATCCTTTTAATGTACTGTTGAATCCTACTGGCTAGTATTTTGGTGAGAATTTTTGCATCTGTGTTCATCAAGGATATTGGTCTGTAGTTCTCTTTTTTGATGGGATCCTTGTTTGGTTTTGGGATCAAGGTGATGCTGGCCTCATAAAATGAGTTTGGAAGTTTTCCTTCCATTTCTATTTTTCAGAACAGTTTCAGGAGAATAGGAATGAGTTCTTCTTTAAATGTTTGGTAGAATTTCCCCGGGAAGCCGTCTGGCCCTGGGCTTTTGTTTGCTTGGAGGTTTTTGATGACTGTTTCAATCTCCTTACTGGTTATGGGTCTGTTCAGGCTTTCTATTTCTTCTTAGTTCAGTTGTGGTAGTTTATATGTCTCTAGGAATGCATCCATTTCTTCCAGATTATCAAATTTGTTGGCGTAGAGTTGCTCATGGTATGTTCTTATAATTGTCTGTGTTTCTTTGGTGTTAGTTGTGATCTCTCCTCTTTCATTCATGATTTTATTTATTTGGGTCCTTTCTCTTTTCTTTTTGATAAGTCTGGCCAGGGGTTTATCAATCTTATTAATTCTTTCAAAGAACCAGCTCCTAGTTTCGTTGATTTGTTCTATTGATTTTTTGGTTTCTATTTCATTGATTTCTGCTCTGATCTCTGTGATTTCTCTTCTCCTGCTGGGTTTAGGGTTTCTTTCTTGTTCTTTCTCCAGCTCCTTTAGGTGTAGGGTTAGGTTGTGTACTTGAGACCTTTCTTGTTTCTTGAGAAAGGCTTGTACCGCTATATATTTTCCTCTCAGGACTGCCTTTGTTGTGTCCCACAGATTCTGAACCATGGTGTTTTCATTATCATTTGTTTCCATGAATTTTTTCAATTCTTCTTTAATTTCCTGGTTGACCCATTCATTCTTTAGAAGGATGCTGTTTAGTCTCCATGTATTTGGGTTCTTTCCCAATTTCCTCTTGTGATTGAGTTCTAGCTTCAGAGCATTGTGGTCTGAAAATAGGCAGGGAATGATTCCAATCTTTTGATAACGGTTGAGACCTGATTTAGGACCAAGAATGTGATCTATTCTGGAGAATGTTCCATGTGCACTAGAGAAGAATGTGTATTCTGTTGCTTTGGGATGAAATGTTCTGAATATATCTCTGATGTCCATCTGGCCCAGTGTGTCATTTAAGGCCTTTATTTCCTTGTTGATCTTTTGCTTGGATGATCTGTCCATTTCAGTGAGGGGAGTGTTAAAGTCCCCTACTATTATTGTATTATTGTTGATGTGTTTCTTTGATTTGTTATTAATTGGTTTATATAGTTGGCTGCTCCCACGTTAGGGGCATAGATATTTAAAATTGTTAGAGCTTCTTGTTGGACATATCCTTTGAGTATGATATAGTGTCCTTCCTCATCTCTTATTATCGTCTTTGGCTTAAAATCTAATTGATCTGATATAAGGATTGCCACTCCTGCTTTCTTCTGATGTTCATTAGCATGGTAAATTCTTTTCCACCCCCTCACTTTAAAGCTGGAGGTGTCTTCAGGTTTAAGATGAGTTTCTTGTAGGCCACATATAGATGGGTTTTGTTTTTTTATCCATTCTGATACCCTGTGTCTTTTGATTGGGGCATTTAGCCCATTCACATTCAGGGTAAGTATTGAGAGATATGAATTTAGTGCCATTGTATTGCCTGTAAGGTGACTGTTATTGTATATTGTTTCTGTTCCTTTCTGATCTACTACTTTTAGGGTCTCTCTTTGCTTAGAGGACCCCTTTCAATATTTCCTGTAGAGCTGGTTTGGTATTTGCAAATTCTTTCAGTTTTTGTTTGTCCTGGAAGCTTTTAATCTCTCCTTCTATTTTCAATGATAGCCTAGCTGGATATAGTATTCTTGGCTGCATGTTTTTCTCGTTTAGTGCTCTGAATATATCATGCCAGCTCTTTCTGGCCTGCCAGGTCTCTGTGGATAAGTCTGCTGCCAATCTAATATTTTTACCATTGTACGTTACAGACTTCTTTTCCCGGGCTTCTTTCAGGATTTTCTCTTTGTCACTAAGACTTGTAAATTTTACTATTAGGTGACGGGGTGTGGACCTATTCCTATTGATTTTGAGGGGGGGGGTTCTCTGAACCTCTTGGATTTTGATGC
>NW_019154085.1:101659910-101812394 GCF_002288905.1 Enhydra lutris kenyoni
AGCAGAAGAAGAGAGAAAAAAAATTGAAAAAGAAAAAAAATTAAATTTACTGCAAGACTAAAGAATCATGGGGAGAAAGCCATGAGTTCCGTGCTTTGCTTTCTCCTCCTCTGGAATTCCACTGCTCTCCTTGGTATTGAAACTGCACTCCTTGGTAGGTGAACTTGGTCCTGGCTGGATTTCTTGTTGATCTTCTGGGGGAGGGGCCTGGTTGTAGTGATTCTCAAGTGTCTTTGCCTCAGCCCTTACCCAGGCCCGGGCTGAATAATCCACTCGGGTTTGCTTTTGGGAGCTTTTGTTCCCTGAGCACTTTCTGTAGAGTTCCAGAGGATGGGATTGCAAATGGCGGCCTCCTGGTCTCCGGCCTGGCTCCTCAATGTGCCCTCAGAGAATAGTGCCCATTTACTCCTGTCACCCTGGCCTCCGGCCGTGCTCCGAGCTCACTGAGCCTGCGACCGGTTCAAAGTAACCCCTAGCTGAGAGCTCACTCCTTGGCTCTATCTCTGTAGCCAGCTTCCCCGTTCTAATACCTGCAAGCTCTGCGACACTCAGACACCCCCAATCCTTCTGTGACCTGCGGGACCTGGGGCCACGCTGACCCCGCGTGGGCTTCACCCTGGTTTAACCTCTGGAGCAATGTCCCTCAGCAGAACAGACTTTTAAAAGTCCCGATTTTGTGCTCCGTTGCTCCGCCGCTTGCCAGGAGCCGGCCCCTCCCACCGCGGTCTATCTTCCCATCACTTTGGATTCACTTCTCCGCCAGTCCTACCTTTCAGAAAGTGGTTGATTTTCTGTTTCTAGAATTGCTGTTCTTCTTCTCTGAGATCTCCCGTTGGATTTGTAGGTGTTTGCAATCTTTAGATAAGCTATCTAGCTGATCTCCTGCTACCTGAAGTAGTCTCAGCCTGCTACTTCTCCGCCATCTTGACTCTGATAATGGTATTTATTATAGATGCATTTTATTAAGTGCCTAAACCATCTCCTTTTGATACCAGAGACTGGGGGAGTTCTCAGACACTGAGGTCTCAACTACCAGGCAGTGTAAGTTTCTTGACCCCGCTGGAGAAAGAACTCAAGGAGTCAAAGGCAAGTGTAGCAGAAGAAACTTCATTTCAAAGGGAAACTACACACCTCAGAAGAAGTGTGTGTGCCCTCAGAGGATTTGTATCACGCTAGTGCTCTCACGATGAGTCCAGTCGTGCATGATAGACGTGGGATCTGCTTTTTAAGGGTAGTCATAACTTGGCTCTGAAATAGTCACTGTGAGGTTCTGGGGAATAGCCAGGGCTCTGTCAGCAGTCTGATTTCAGGCTGACTGGGGCTTTATGCGCATGCGTTTTATGGGCTTGAGCAACAGTGGCAAGGTGCTTGTGGCCATGTGTATCTCGAGCTATCACAAGTTTCATTAATGGCCACGGACTCTGCCCAGTGTCAGACTCTGCTCCTCATTTTCTTGTTCCTCCTACAAGTATCCCACACTTCTCTATTCTGCCTGCCTCAATGTGGCCAAGTATCTGAAGAAGGCATCTTTATTTAGCTCCATAGTAAAGATTATTCTTTTTAAATCATCTAATTATGAATTAACTGACTACATTTTTGCCTAGTGCTGTTCTCTATATTGAGGCATTGCAGCGAATGAGGCAGACGAAAAATCCCTAGGATAGAAGTTTATATTCTATTTGGGTGAGATAAACCACAAATACATAAGTAGAATACATAGCGGTTTATTTTTCTAGATGGCAATAAAGGCTATAGACTAAAATCAAGCAGAAGGGGGCACCTGGGTGGCTCAGTCCTTAAGCATCTGCCTTTGGCTCAAGTCACTGATCCCAGCATCTTGAGATCAAGCCCCGCATCCGGCTCTCTGCTTCTGGGAAAGCCTGCTTCTTCCTTTCCTACTCCCTCTGCTTGTATTCCCTTTCTCTCTGTGTCTCTATCAAACAAATAAATAAAATCTTTTTTTAAAAAATCAAGCAGAAGAAAAAGATGGGAAATACCAGAATCAGGGCAGAGGTTTCCAACCCTAAATAGGCTTCTTTAGGGCAGACCTTACTGAAAAAAGTGATATTTGAGCAAAAACCTAGCTAAAATAATAAAAATCTGAACACAAGTGAAATGTCAGAATGAAGAAAGTACAAGCCTCTATAAATAATAATGAAAGATTTAATAACAGTAATAATAGATTTTTTTTATAGAACTGAGGTCTGTGTTAATCTAAAGCTTGTTCTCTGATCCACTATTTCATTAACAATAGTGCACATAATTTTCTGGTTGATAATTAATAATTATATGAAATTTAACAAACTCAGTAATTTTTTTTAATTGCTGAACTCATTTTGGCATTAAATGTTGTTCTGAATGCTCATTAATGATTGGTATTTAAAGACTGATTTCTTAAGGAACATTCAGTCCCAGTACTTAAAACCATAAACAAAGCTGATGCTCTGCTTTCTTTCTTTTTTTTAGAGAGAGAGGGAAGCAGGCTCCCTGCTGAGCAGAGAGCCCGATGCGGGACTCGATCCCAGGACCCTGAGATCATAACCTGAGCTGAAGGCAGCAGCTTAACCCACTGAGCCACCGAGGTGCCCGATGCTCTGCTTTCTAACAAGACAGGTGAGTGTGCACATCAGCTAACAGAGCAGCAGGTGGAAGTCAGGGTCTGAATGCTACAAGGAGGATAACAAGGGGCTGTCTCCTTGAAGATTCAAATGCTCTCCACATGTAGTCCTATCTGCAGTTATAAAACCAATCCATTCAAATTATATATAAATCCTTTATTTTTTTCCATTTTATTTAATTTCTTTTAAGTGTTTATGCACCACACCCAGTGCTCCATGCAATATGTGCCCTCCTTAATATCCACCACCAGGTTCACCCAACCCCCTACCCTCTCCCCTCCAAACCCCTCAGTTTGTTTCTCAGAGTCCACAGTCTCTCATGGTTTGTCTCCCCATCCGATTTCCCCCAACTCACATCTCCTCTCCATCTCCCAATGTCTTCCGTGTTATTCCTTATGCTCCACAAGTAAGTGAAACCATATGACAATTGACTCTTTCTGCTTGACTTATTTCACTCAGCATAATCTCTTCCAGTCCCATCCATGTTGATACAGGAGTTGGGTATTCATCCTTTCTGTTGGAGGCATAATACTCCATTGTACCTATGGACCACATCTTCTTTATCCATTCCTCTGTTGAAGGGCATCTTGGTTCTTTCCATAGTTTGGCAATTGTGGCCATTGTTGCTATGAACATTGGGGTACAAATGGCCCTTCTTTTCACTACATCTGCATCTTTGGGGTAAATACCCAGGAGTGCAATTGCAGGGTCATTGGGTAGCTCTATTTTTAATTTCTTAAGGAATCTCCACACTGTGGAGGCACTGTGTCTCAACCACCACCTTGCATTCCCACCAACAATGTAAGAGGGTTCCCCTTTCTCCACATCCTCTTCAACACATATGGTTTACTCTCTTGTTGATTTTGGCCATTCTAACTGGTATAAGGTATATCAATGTGGTTTTGATTTGAATCTCCCTAATGGCTAATGATGATGACCATTTCTTCATGTGTCTGTTAGCCATTTGTATGTCTTCTTTGGTCATGTCTTCTGTCCATTTTTTGACATGATTATCTGTTTTGTGTGTGTTGAGTTGGATCTTGGATATCAGCCCTTTGTCTGTAGTGTCATTTGCAAATATCTTCTCCCATTCCGTGGATTGCCTCTTTATTTTGTTGACTGTTTCCATTGCTGTGCAGAAGCTTTTGATCTTGATGAAGTCCCAAAAGTTCATTTTCGCTTTTGTTTCCTTTGCCTTTGGAGACATATCTTGAAAGAAGTTGCTGTGGCTGACATTGAAGAGGTTACTGCCTATGTTCTCCTCTAGGATTTTGATAGATTCCTGCCTCACGTTGAGGTCTTTTATCCATTTTGAGTTTATCTCTGTGTATGGTGTAAGAGAATGTTTGAGTTTCATTCTTCTACACACAGCTGTCCAATTTTCCCAGCACCATTATTTGAAGTGACTGTCTTTTTTCCACTGTAAATTTTTTCCTGCTTTGTTGAAGATTATTTGACCATAGAGTTGAAGGTCCATATGTGGGCTCTCTACTCTTTTCCACTGGTCTATGTGTCTGTTTTGATGCCAGTACCATGCTGTACTGGTGATCACAGCTTTGTAGTAAAGCTTGAAATCAGGCAATGTGATGTCCCCAGTTTTGTTTTTCTTTTTCAACATTTCCTTAGCAATTTGGGGTCTCTTCTGGTTCCACACAAATTTTAGGATTGTTTGTTCCAGCTCTTTGAAAAATGCCCGTGTAATTTTGATCGGAATGGCATTGAAAGTATAGATTGCTCTAGGCAGTATAGACATTTTAATAATGCTTATTCTTCTGATCCATGAGCATGGAATGGTCTTCCATCTTTTTGTGTCTTCTTCAATTTCTTTAATGAGTGTTCTGTAGGTCCTCGAGTACAGATCCTTCACCTCTTTGGTTAGGTTTATTCCCAGGCATCTTATGGCTCTTGGTGCTATAGTTAATGGAATTGATTCTCTAATTTCTCTTTCTGTATTTTCATTGTTAGTGTATAAGAAAGCCACTGATTTCTGTACATTGATTTTGTATCCTGCTATATTACTGAATTGCTGTATGAGTTCTAGTAGTTTGGGGGTGGAGTCTTTTGGGTTTTCCATATAAAGTATTATATCATCTGTAAAGAGAGAGAGTTTGACTTCTTCTTTGTCAATTTGGATACCTTTTATTTCTTTTTGTTGTCTGATTGCTGTTGCTAGGACTTCTAGTACTATGTTGGATAACAGTAGCAAGAATGGACAACCTTGTGTTCCTGATCTCAGAGGGAAGGCTGTCAGCTTTTCCCCATTGAGGATGATATTTGCCATGGGTTTTTCATAGATAGATTTTATGAAGTTGAGGAATGTTCCCTCTACCCTATACTTTGAATCATTTTAATCAGGAACGGATGCTGTATTTTGTCAAATGCTTTTTCTGCATCAATTGAGAGGACCATGTGGTTCTTCTCTCTTTTATTGATTTGTTCTATCACATTGATTGATTTGTGAATGTTGAACCACCCTTGCATCCCATGGATAGATCCCATCTGGTCTTGGTGGATTATAAATCCTTTAACAACAAAGTTGGAAGGTATCAGTTCTCCAGTGGTTTGATGGATATTAAAACTGTCTTTAGAATATTTTGCTTTGGTGTTCCACTGTAGTAATATTTTATATTGAGCAAATTGAAGAGAGACAAGAGGTCCCCAAAGCATTTACATATTTGCCACCTCTTGACCTTTCCAGGGCCATGAAACCTCCAGGATCGGTCACTCTTAAATTCACATAAATAACCATGATTACTCACTCAAATTTAAACAGGTAAGAGGAAAAAGGGAATTATGATATTTATTGTACCCATACTTGATGACAAGGACTTTACATGTCTTACTTCGTTCTAATCCCCACTAGGAAGACAGAAAGACTTTAAGTTATGTTTTCTTTTCTCCTTTTTATAGCTAAGAGAAGAGAGATTCAAAGAATTGAAATCACTTGTGCAAATTCACAGAGCTAAAAGCCAAGAGGGAAATCTATCATATTTGCATAATCTCTGTTGTGTAGCTAAAGAACACTGTGATCGGGATTTTAAGGAACACCCAGAGTTTCTCAGCTAATGAGTCAAAGAATTACCTAGTGTCAAGCCCCAGTCCACGTGTGTTCTTCAAGACACGGAGCTCCCTATTTCAGAAGAAATGGTAAACAGACCATTTCAGGCACGGTCAAGGAAGAGCAGGGATTGAAGACATGGGATGCTGTTTACAAAGACGGGCATCTAGAGACCATCTACAGAGTGCATCCCTGAGGAGTCACTAAGAAAGAAGCCTCCACAGGCATGTTGCTGTTCCCAGAGGGAGCGGGACTCAGTTTCCTGGAAGGTGGACTCTGCTGAGCCGCTTTCTTGCCGGAAGTGCCGTTTAATGGTGCCTGGAAAAATGGGGCAGAACTTCATATGAAAGAAGACAGGGGAACCAGGAATAAAACAAGGTAATGGCAGTCAGGCCAAGGCTGGTGTTACAAGGGCATGGCGTAGTGTTGCAGGAGCCCGGAGAGAAGAGTGTGTCTGCCTTGTGTTTTTGCCCAGTGCCAGCCCCGCTTAACGTTGATGGAATAATTATTAGGGCCCAATTATACAATAAGCTGCAGTGACTTATGGCGTTCTACAACCGGCACTGAATCAACCTGTCTTGGTAGCTGTAAGTCTGCATAAGGTTTTAATTATGAACGTCGTGAGTTGGTCAGAGCATATGGAGAAAAATGGATTATGAATTTACGATGTGGTCAATTTTCTTGCTGAGTGGCTCTTCTCCTGATCAGGGCCTCACAACAGGATGACAAAAGGCATGTAGGAGAAGCCAGATGCTTGACAAAGCAGCTGCTCCCTTTTAAAAGTGAGATGAGGAAGCAGAGCTGTGGTGTGCTAGAGAGAATGTCAAGGGATGTCAGCTGTGACACCCCGATCCTGGCCTCAGGTGAGACACAGCTACTAGGGCTGCGACAATGACATGCTACCCCAGATCGGCATGTGACAGGCTTGAATTGAGCCAAGGAAGAGTCTCGGCTTGGTTAACAATTCTTTGAACAGTCCTTATATAAGAGGATTTCCCAAATCGATAAGCTAGTCACTCTATTTTCTCTTTAGGATTTTATGGTTCAATAAGCACTTACTGAGAGCTTATTATATGCCCGACATCCAAGGGCTAGTCTCTGTGGGTGTGTGCAGACCTGGGTGGATGGCCCAACTGGGAACAGCTCTGTGGGACCATAAGATGCAGAAATCGCTGAAGAAGTGGCCCAGTCTCTGTGACTGTAACATAGATTTTCTCCCCCTACTCCTTGCTCCTGTGTTCACTTCTTCCCCAACTGTTAATGTGATGACTTTTCTCCTATAAACTTTCTGCACGTTAATCTCCACCTCAGAGTCATCTTCCCAGGGAGTCTGATCTTGAAAGCTCAGCATATCATTTCTAAAAAAACTCAATTTCCTGGGTGGGAGCCCAGAGCCTTATATAAGATTTGGTAAAATAAAAAAGTGTATTCATTTGCTCTTATATATCTTAATCATTTATTAATTCAAACACATTTCATTACATCGTTTACTGTGTGGGCAAACACCATGCTAGGCATGAAGGGTTGTGAAAGAAGATTCCAAAGCGCAGTAAGCTTTGCTGAGAGTCATTGAAAATAGGATCAGGAGGATATTGAACAAGCAGGACCTATGCATGTCTCCTCTTTCTGTTCTTGGGACACCAGGAACTTTTTGGCATTTGTCAATTGCAACTTGTCGATGGCAATTCCACCACTTCCTGGAATATATCTTTCTACTTTGGACTGAAATAGAGATCCCGTTAACATCTGTTAGCTAAATTGCCAGTGGTGTATTTGAGAGTCTAACTCTGTCAGAACCAATCATTACTCTTTCAAAACAAGTTATGTAACTTGGGGGATTTTGCCTTAAAAGCCTGCACTCTCTGCTTGAAATTCAGAATGCACTTTCGGTGTCAGTCCACCCTGTGTCTTTTCCAGGTTGCAATCCCTAAGACCCCAAATGAATGCTTTTGATTGTTTGACAACCTTGATGTCTTCTTGGTCAACAGAGTGTAGAGGTGAAGGAAAGTTCTGGACTGAAGTAGCTGACAGCCCAGACAAGAAGACAGACACATACTACTGTTTGGGGTGGTAAAAAGTGTGATATAATTAGGCACAGGGCACCATGGGAACACTGAGGAGAGGCACCCCTCTCTGCGGAGAGTCAAATTCATATCTGGAAATGATAGCAGTTGAATCGAGTGGAGTTTAGGCCATATGCTCTTCTGGCTGGACACACTCTGAGGGAGGTAATCAGTAAGGAAGGAGGACAGACTCCTAACAGCTGTTACGACAACCGAGCTGATGCTCACATATGCACAGTCAGACAGAAGGCCCTGCACCAACATTCCAGGAAGGTTCTGCCCACCCCCTCGGCTGTCATCTGTGACTCACCTGGAGTCTCATTTCCTGGTTCTGTCTGGGTTAAAATTAGAGCATCACAGTGTGGAATTGACACTCCCCTCTCCACCCCCTGCTCACTGGACTTTGCAGAGGGATCCTCTTGTCTGTATCTAATAAGGAACAATGTTGGCTTCTCTGCAGCAAGGTCACTGAAAATGTGTGGTTAAATAGTGAAAACACCGCCAAATCCTGGGGGCAAGAACAACACATAACTATGCGTATTATTGTTTGCCTGAAGAGCTCTCCTGGTGGGATTAGCGTAAATCATCCTGTTTCTAAAATCGAGATTCTAAGGCAACTACTTCTGCAGCTTCCAAATTTAAGCTGATGATGAATTAGCGAACAGGACTTAGTTTGGAACTGATGCATAAAGCTTCAACCTTCCTTTTAGCTCTTGCAGCTTGAAAGATACCCCTCTAAGTAATTTCTTTTTTTAGATCTTTAAAGTTCTTCCATAATGAAGACAGTTAGACCACCCCACCCCACCCCCTCACATGTAGCTCATTTGAGGCAAAAGGGAAAAGCTAACAAGCTAAAGAGCAGAAACAATCTAATGAGCCACCGTGATGTTTTAGAAACACACTAGAATTCTGGAGCTTCACTCTTCTAGCTCAGTTTCAAACAAACAAATGAACAAAGAAAAGAACTCACTAGTGTTCTCACTGTCAGAACAATTAAAGTGGTTACACTTATAATATATGTAGGCAATCACATTTCAGAGTTGCAATTTATTATGTCTCTCTACCATGTAGATAGATACTATATTTAATATGGGGACTGCTGAGTATTTTTGATGTATGAAGTAGACATAAGACAGAATATCGATAGCTAATAAATAAAACAAAATTGTGAACATCACTAGTAAATTAAAAGTAAGAAATATAAGCTAGAAAAATGAAGTCCCATTTTTAAACTATCAAACTGGCACAGATTACGTAAACAGACGTGAGCCTTCTTGTGCATGGCAAATGTGTGTGTAAACTAATGACACCATTCCATAGGACAATTTTGTATGTGTTCAAAAGACCTAAAAAATGTATCTATTTTCACCAACCAATTGTGCTTCTAGAAATTGTTGTTAAAACTGGTGGCTCAGTTGGCTGTGTCTGACTTCAGCTCAGGTCACGATCCCAGGATCCTGGGATCGAGTCCCACATGAGGCTCTTTACTCAGTGGTGAGCCTGCTTCTCCCTCTCCCTCTGCTGCTCCCCCTGATTGAGCTTTCTCCTCACCCCCCCGTCAAACATGTAAATAAAATAAAATAGAAATCTGTGTTAGAAAACACACATCACCACCACCAATAACAGCCTATAATAAAATTTGTAAGTTATTCATTGTAAAACTTTTATAATAACAAACTAAAATGATCATAAATGTCCAATAATTTGTCAAAGAATACAAGCGGACACTTCACAGAAAAGTAAATCCAAATGGTTACCAAACAGGAAAAAATTTGCTTAAGCTCAATGGTAGTCAGAAACCGGAGAAGTAAAATAATATTGCATATTTTGGGTATCGGAAATTGCAAATGTTTAAAAGACTAAAGATCTATTTCTGTTAGGGAAATTACTGAAATTCACATTTAAACATTTCTGATTGAAAGGTGAGTGGCCACACTTATTTTAAAAAAAAAACTGGTGATGCTATTAACATTAAAATTGCACAAATAATTTGACTCAGCTCTTCTGCTTCAAGGAATTTATCAAGAGTCCATAAAAATGATATATAAGACAGCAGTATTTATTGCAGTATTATACAAAGCAGCCTAAAACAAATAAATGCCCATTTTAGAGAAATAGTTGAAGGAATTACTTTATATCTACACAATGAAATTCTGTAGCTATTATACAGTAAATTATAATTATATCAGTTAACTGGGAGATTTCAAGGAAGTATGGTTGGCTGAGGGTAAAAAGATACAGAAAATTATGTATAATATGATTCCCTTTTAGAATACTTACAACCACCCTAAATGCATATATAACCACATAGGGTATTAAAGCTAGTGCTTGTATATTTGTGTTTATGTGGGGATGTATATAAACAAGAGTGATGAAAAAATATAGAAGAATACCTCCAAGGTGATTAACATAACTTATCCAAATAGGGAGGGGGCAGAAAGGCAAGCACCAAAAAAAAAAAAAAGATAGTAAAGACTGCGGACAGCACTTGTGATGATTTCAGTCATGCATTAGTTAGTGTCAAATGATGTGTGTATATACATTAAAAATGTATTTCAAAGCAAAACGTAATTTTCATAAGTCTCACTCAGGGAGCTTTGTAAAGTACCTCTTCCTGGTTTTCAATCCCAGCCATGCTTGGAATAAGGTACCCGGGAGCTGTGTTTATAGGGAAACCTGATCACAATGCAGCCCGTCCACACACAACATACAAACACACAGGGGCGCCTGCGTGGCTCAGTGGGTTAAACATCTGCCTTCGGCTCAGCTCATGATCCCAGGGTTCTGGGATTGAGCCCCACATCAGGATCCCTGCTCAGCAGGGTTTGCTTCTCCCTCTGCCCCTCACCTCAGCTGTCCTCTCTCTCTCTCAAATAAATAAATAAAATCTTCAAAAAAAAAAAAAATACAGGCACATGGTGCTGTGGAAAAGCAGTGATGAGGAAGGAGTATACCCAGCTGTATTTTTCATGACCTCAGGCAGAATGCAGTCTTTTCAAAGTCTGACTTCTCTTAAGAGCCTCTCCAAGGTCTGGTTACCAAGCTGGGGGAAGCGCCTGACCCCACATTTACTTCCTGAGCCAGATCACACACGTCAGCCTCATGGATGTGCGTGTTTCCCCTACCCAGGTCCTCAATTCCACTCTCCCTCCTACTTCACCCACAAGGCTGGCAAATCTAGCAAAAAGATACCTTGTAAAATTGTACTTTGCCATATGCACTAATCTTACTGGAAAGTGATGATCGCTCTTGCAGATTACACACTTCATAAACATTTGTGGAACCCAATTGTCTGCAGCCCCCTGTACAACCCCTGGTGTAAAGTAGAAACTCCTTAAATCAGAAATTAAGGTTTTGGCGAAACTGAGAAAACATGGGCAAAAATGTGCCATGGATTTATTGAACTTAGATTCTGCCTTTAAAACTTACACCCTCGTTGGGAGAACAAATCCATCTGAATGGAACCACATCTGATAAATCACAAGGATATACAACAAAACATATAAGAATTAATCAAGCACAGACTTTTTGCATTCCAAAGATGAGTTCCAAAAATTATATGAGAAAAGGCAGTGTCATGGTGATATGTACACAGTCCCCCAAAGATCCTTCTTTGATGAGACCACCATTTAGATAATTTAGATAATTATTTCCCATGACATTAAATAATCAGTAGCATGACTTCATAGTTATGTTATATATTTGCGTTTCTTTCTGCATGCATCTTTTGAAAGTCATTTTCCCTATGAGAGAGCATTTGGTACCATTCCCCTCACCATCTGTGTCCCTCTATTATATCTATTTTAAATGTAAACTCTTGAATGTAAGGAAAATTTATTATGTTAAGTCTTAGCACATTGTGGTCTCTGATGGATGATTATTATGGTTAATAACAAAAATTACATATTGGCCAAAAATGTATCTTCGCTTCTGTGCAAATTAACATGGGAGTTACTTTTATAGTTTAATATGAAAGAGTGATGGTAAGGCTGTCAAAAGCAAATAGGGCTCATTTCTATAAAATTCAGGGCCATTTTTACAACTGAAAAGTGGCTTGCTTAAAGGCACAATAATAAAGATGGGGAAAATGTTACAGTCAGCAGTTACCAAATAGTCTTTCCCCAATAAACTGGCAGTCTGGTGTGGTAGTAAGGGCAGAAGGACATTCCAGAAGCTGTACCGCATCAAGTGTACTTGACATTTGAAGTAGAAGTTTCTGGCATTCTCCTCCTCTCCATGACCAGGTGATTTTCAGTACTGGTCATGAAAATTAGTAAATAAAAATAATAATCAGAAAAGAAGCTTTTATTGAATTTGCTTACATAGTCGGGGCAGAATATAATAATATTGTGAAAAATACTAGATTTATCACTTTAATTACATTTCTTCATAAATGGAGGGGAAAGGGTTGTGAAAAATGCTCCCCAAACTGCTAATTCCTCCCAGTTCACAGAATGATGTGCACCTAGAATGACAGAATTGAAGTGGCTCAAGACCCATTCCTTCTTTTTTTTTTTTTTTTTTTAAAGATTTTATTTATTTATTTGACAGAGAGAGATCACAAGTAGAGAGGCAGGCAGAGAGTGAGGGGGAAGCAGGCTCCCTGCTGAGCAGAGAGAACCCGATGCGGGGCTCGATCCCAGGACCCTGAGACCATGATCTGAGCCGAAGGCAGAGGCTTTAACCCACTGAGCCACCCAGGTGCCCCAAGACCCATTTCTTCTCTACAATCAGTGTGTTATCATTGATTTTTTTCCAATTTGCTCTCTGAATACAGAAGTACGGCAGCAGTGGGAGGCCCAGCCCACACTGGAGACAAGCCTGCCCAATTCTGAACTATTTTCTTACTTTCTGGCTCTTACTGCTTAGTATAAACATGTGTTGCTGAGTCCCTGTGTGTCAGGGGCCAATTTATAACTGGGGATTTTCCAAATGAACTTCCGGTGGAATACAATGATTATTAAAGGGTGGATATTAACAGCGTGTTCATTTGGGGCTTAAGTATAGGGGCACCTGGGTGGCCCAGTTGGTTAAGCTTCTGCCTTCGATCTCAAAATGTCGAGATCCAGCCCCACATCAGGCTCTCTGCTCAGCAGGGAGCCTGCCTTCCTCTCTCTCTCTGCCTGCCTCTCTGCCTACTTGTAATCTCTGTCTGTCAAATAAATAAATAAATAACCTTTTTTTAAAAAAGTGTATATTATGAAAAACTTCACAGTGACCATAGTACTTGTTTAGCATTTAGAAGAACAAAATATTTTTCAGGAAGAAAGTTTAGTTGGTTGGTTGGTTGGTTGGTTTTTACTGACATTGCTTAAAATTGCCAGAGCATAGTGAAAATAAAAAGTAGACCAATTTTTAGATCATTTCATGTCTTGTTCATCATGAAATGCACCATTATCACCTACACCTGGGTGGACTGCTCCTTGTTCCCTGCGTCTGCACACCTGCCCTGGGAGACTCACAGAAGGCTAAGGGGGTTCCAAAGCCTAGCAAAGATAGTTTCATGTGGGACATCATTTAGGATCTCTTTCCAACTGTAAAATTTTAAGAAGCATTGTCTCTCATGCCCCAGTCATAGACAAGTTCATAGATGGAAAATTATATAGCCTTTACTGCTTCTTATTTTGCTCATGGAGGACGTTCTTGGTCCATCAGAGGACCTTGGTCCAGTCAACAGGAACATGTCTTGGAAACCTCATAAAACAGCAGTCTGGGAACTCAGGACAATTATTCAGCATTGGCATGAGGGTTGAAAACTATTAGCATTCCTGAATTAAATATGTGATGTGGCACTCAAGGAAAGTCTATTTCGAGGATCTATGGGGGAAGGCTTGGTGCCCTTAAGGAACTCAAGCCACCATGCTCCTGGAGGGAATGTGCTGCATGTACATGGGGCAACAGGGAAAATGGCAAAGAAAGCTGGTTTTCACTCCTATGACAGCAGGAAAAATGAGTAATCCCTTAGTATTCACAAATGAGAAGAACAGATATTTCAGGAGTATTCTTACAACCCAGTTACTATTAAAGGGCTTCCCTTGTATTAACTTGTTTTGCCTTTGCCAACTCTCAGTGATGTAGGTACCATGACGATCATGCCCCTGGAGATGATAACCTGAACCGGAGATTGGCAGCAAGTAGCCCAAGATCACAGGGCTAGTGGTAGAGCCGGACATGAACGGGAACACTCTTTCTGGCCTCTGGAGTGCCGCTGTCCATTTCCACTCTCCCGGATGTACTTCAAAGCCCAGGAGCTTTTTCACAGGGGCATAATTCTGATCTGGCTTGCTTCAAGGCCAATGTGAGAGAGTAATTAATTAGTGAATGTGACAAGCCAAGGATAATAAAATATCAAATTTATCTCAAGGAAACTTTAATGTCTTCTTTTCATCACGACACAAGCAAAACCTATAATTAGGTGATTTAAATGCTTTATTGATGGGGGGAGCTCTGAAAAGAAAGTCAGTGACTGAAGAATGTGTAGACCTTAAAAGTGTGCCAACGGCCTTGGGTTCACTAATTTAAGTGTTTTGCAACAGTACTTGAAGTTAAAGATGACTCTACCCATTTTGCAAAGAAGAAACTATGCTGAAGGAAAGTGAATGACTCAGCCAGGGAACCATGAACCTGCCCCTTGAACCCAAGTCTGTATAATTTCAAGGAAAAGTTTCTCATTCACAGGTTCTCCTCCACAGATCCAGCTGGCCAGTGAACTCCCAGGCTTTCCCATACATTTGGTCTTCAAACAGCATTACCAGCTTGTCACTCATGGGAGAACACGTTTCCTTGCCCACAGATGGGACAATCCACCTCTGGGTCAATGGCCACCATAGGCCAAACCTGACACTTTCATTTTTTTGAAAAGGAGAAAGTTGAAAAAAAGGAGGAAAAACGTCTTATTGCAGGCTGTCCTGGGGGGCTACTAACAATGTCAGAGGAGCTGACAGCAGGCCAGGAGGAATTCATTCCATAAAAGTTTGTCATTCCTCCCTACTGTCTGCCAGGTCCTGTACTGGGCTTTGGGAATGAAGGAGAGATAATGTCATACCCTTGCCATGAGGCCACATTTCAGGTTTCTGGGACTAAAGTCAATTCAGAAAATGCTTTTCAAAAGAATGAGAGCATCTGTTGGACACATTGTTGCTGCGGAGGAGCTAACAAGTGTTGTGTCTAAGGTGCATTTCAGACTTCATGCATCCTTCGGCGCAGGTCAACTTTCTCTCTTCTGGGAAGTGAAGTGTCTCTTGATTCACTGGCCATTCTTGGGTCTCCTATAATCAGGCATGCTGCAGTTCTAAGAGCTTCCGACATCCTCTCTGACCTCCCTTTCTCGGGGGGCATTTCCATCAGAGACACTGATGTGATCCTCACAGGAATGAACAGGTGATCAAAATAAGTTATCAACTTGGAGAACATATTCTTATTTCTCTCATCTGCCCAGTGGAGACTCCCTCCCTCTAGGTATCTGTAACACTAAGGTTACCTGAAGGTCACCAGGTTGTCCCCTGGCTATGGAAATAGGATTTGAAGGCAGACGTGGCTCTGACTTCCTGTTTTACTCTTTCAGACCTGCTTGACTTTTGGCAAACATTTTTTTTTTTAAACCTGAAATGGGGGGCACCTGGGTGGCTCAGTCAGTTAAGCATCTGCCTTCCGCTCCAGTTGTGATCTTGGGGTCCTGGGATCGAGCCCCACACTGGGCTCCCTGCCCATTGGAGAGTCTGCTTCTCCTTCTTACCCTCACGGCTTGTGCTCTTTCCCTCTCTCTCTCAAAAAATATAATTCTTTTTAAAAAAATTTAAACCTGAAAATGGGAAGCATAATGGGTATATATATATATATATATATATATATATATACATATTTAATTTTTAATCTACTCATTTTAGTTACCTTTACCTTTAAAACTGTGGTTTTGAAATGGGGATAATTTAGTCCCGCAGGGGACATCTGGCCATGCCTTAGAGATAGATGTAGTTCTTACAACTAGGATCGAAGTGTTGGGCTGCTGGCATCTGCCGGGAAGAGGCCTGGGATGCTGCTGATTATCCTCCAGGGCACAGGACAACCCCACAACAGAGCATTATCTAGCCCAGATATCAACAGTACAGCTGCCAGGAAACTCTGCCCTGATTTCTCAGACTCCCAGTCCCCACTAAAGCCTGACCACACGGAAAGCAGATATGATGGACAGAAAGCAGAGCGCCTTCCTTCCAGCCTGAAGGTGCCATGAGGTATTTCAAACAGAGAGCAAATGGAAGTGAAAGATTCTGTTTCCTCTTCAGGCTCAGGTTAGTTGTATAACAACAGGGGACCCAGGGCTCAAGACAGTGGGCAGTCCAGTGTTTGTCTCAGTCTCCCTCCCTCAGGCTAGATATTCCCACGGTGGGTGGTACATTTGGTCAAGTCAGGGGAGTCTCAATGTCCCAGAAGCTACTACACAAATCTGGGTGTTCTACCATACCGGCAAGGGCTGAAGCAGGCTGAGTCCGGAGTGGAGAAGGCTCGGGAAAGAAGGGACAGCAGAGGGAAGAGAGAAGAGAGGAAAGGTGAGGGCGGGAAGAAGTGGAGGAGAGGCATTACCAGAACTTGAGGTTTCAGCAATCTTGGCTAGCAGAACAACCAGGTACTAAACACAATGAGTTCAAGCTACACTCTCCCCTGTAACATTGGCTGACATTGTGGAAAGGAGAAGGGGGGAGAGGGGAACCCAAAAGTGAATTTTATTAAAAAGTCACATGCCTGAAACTAATGTAACGTTGTGTGTCAACCATAATAATAATTTAAAAAGATACTGAAAAATGTTACCTCGTGAGAATTTTTAAGTTATTGGTTCATACTAAGGTTACTCGCCTATCTAAAATAATTTAGTTGTACCAGAAGATTAGATCACCTCAAGGAGAAAAAAAATGTACATTTCTTCTACATTTCTGAAGCTAGTATACACATTTTTGACTCCTTATTGGTTAACATCAACTTCAGAGCCTTGCTAGAAAGAGTAAATGAAATAATAAATACAAATGCCTGGCACAGGGTGAAAACTCCATGATCACGAAGGAGAGGAAATTTGTTTTCTATTTAGTACACATAGCCCACAGAATTTCCACAATGATCTCCCACAGATGACCCTCCCCAAGTCACCAGAACCAGTGAATATAATTAAATATCTATCACATAATTATGAGTTGTGAGACTTATTGGACTCTGAGGTAGGGAGATTATCCTGGAATTCCTGATTTAATCATAAAGCTCTTCACATCTGGGAGTTTCCTATGGCTGGGGACAGAAGGAGCTGAGAAAGAACTCAGAGATACTTGAAGAACAAGAATGCTGCGTTCTGTTGGTCTGAAGATGGAGAAGGTCACATGAAAAGGTATGCAGGAGGCCCTTAGGAGGAAAGTGAACCCAGGGCTGAGAAAGTGAACCCAGGGCTGAGAGCGAGCAGGGAAAGGGGGCCTCAGACCTACAGCTGCTGATTATTGGATTCTGCCAACAGCCTGAATGAGCCTGGAAGCAAGTTCATACCGAGACCCCCCAGCTAAGAGCCCAGTTGACCAACGCCTTGATTTGGCTTGTGACACCCTAAGCAGGGAACCCAAATGAACTGTGGAGGACTTCTGACCAACATTAACTGTGAAATGATAAATCTATGTTGTTTTAACCTGTCGAGCTTGTGGTAAGTTGTTATGCAGCAGTAGAAAATGAGTAGAACTTGAGAAGTTGTCGAGTTCTATGGAATAACAAAACAGAAAATTCATACTCCTTCTACTTAGTATAAACCTTATTTTGTCTCTGTATTTCATCACTGTCTTCGTGCCTCCTATGTCACCCCGTCAATGGCATGGAAGAACAAATGGAAACTTCAAGGCCTTCCTTTGTATGAGCCTTTTCCAGGAGAGAGGTTCAAGCAATGTACTCCTTAGCCCTATGTTTTTAGAAATTTTACAAAATATTTTGTAAAATAATTGTAACTGGTGAAAACTTCTGGCTTTTTCCCCCCTCTTCTCTGCCTCTACTTACACTTGATAATTGAGTGACAGTGGGAAATGTTAACTTGTATTAAACATGACACTGAACTCAAGAAATACTCAGTTGGAGCTCAGTGGGATATTTTTAATGTGGCTTCCACCTGCTTCCACGTGTAGTTAGGCTGTTGCTAGCCACCATAGCATAGGAACCTCTTTTGAGAATATTCAAACTGCTCACTGTGTCATGACCTAAGGGGCACAGGGAGACGTCCTATCACTATATAAAAATATCTTGTGGTGGGTTCCTGGGTGGCTTAGTGGGTTAAGCCTCTGCCTTTGGCTCAGGTCATGATCTCAGGGTCCTGGGATTGAGTCCTCCATCAGGCTCTCTGCTCAGCGGGGAGCCTGCTTCCTCCTTTCTCTCTCTGCCTGCCTATTTGTGATCTCTGTCCTTCAAATAAATAATAAATAAAAATCTTTAAAAAAAATATCTTGTGGTATCAGGCACCAGGAGTTTTTGAGTAGCAGAAGAAATAGAGGATTTGAAATATATTGAACTAGAACCACGGAAACATATTTAAACATGAGCCATATAAGCTTTCATTCAGAGAGTTCAATGATCATTCATACCTAGAAAAAAATAGCTTTCTCCTATCCAGAAAATACTTGGCAGTGTTTTATGAACAATTACTCACACACCTTATACTGTTCTTATTTGATAGGAATGACATGAAATAGAATATACTAACTTTTCTCCTTTTGTAGGACATAAACATGTAACAGTGCCCCAAACAAGTAAATGAGTGTGCAATATTGTATGTTTTCTGCCTTTCATTTATCTCATCATGGCTTGGTTTTTCAGTCTGTCTTGTCCTGATGAAACTCAAGGTGCTTTTGGAATGGCCCACTAGATTGCTTGAACAGTGAAGATAAGGTTTTATTTTTATCATTATTGTGGATATTTTTAGATAATTCAAATATTAATAAACACATGTCCAAAAATTTTTATGCTGAATTCCATCATATGGATGTATCATACATTATTTAACCAATTAGTCTTGAATGATATTTAAGCTAATTCCAGATTTTGGCTTTACTAATAGTACTGTGCTGGGGATACTTGCATGTGTATGAGTATGGGTGTGTGTGTGACTGAGTCAGTGGGCATGATTTGGTTAGCATAAACCATTAAACAAATCTTGGCATAAAGAGGTATCATTGTAGGAAGAAATCAACTGAGTTGGGACACAGAAATCTATGATCTACTCATAGATCAAAAGCTAGGACTTGGCTAGAGGTGAAAGTTCATGGTAATGAGAAAATTTAGAAATAGACATCATAAATCTAAAAGGGTATATTAATCATGAATTTTTTTTAAATTTTCTGATGCTTCCACATCTTGGGGACTTGCTGCCCCTTCCAAGGTGCGCTTGTTCCTAGAGATAGAGACAATTTCCCTGGGAGTGTGTTTTTTATAGGTTAACCAACAATATAGAGCCCATACTAGTCACCGTCTCGCATGGGACTCTCACTCTCAAGGCCATTATTAGCCGTCCTAATCACTCAGGGCCAGGTATGAGAAAAATAGGGACAACTCCTAACCCCCACAGCACACTGAAATTATGCAAACTAGCCAATCTTAAATCTACTTTCCCTACCTGGCCCATTCTTCCTATAGAAACCACATAAAAGCTATGCCCACATTTTTCCCTCATTCCTTCTGTGTCTTGACTGACCCTCGTGCTTCCCTGTGTAGCCCAGTGTGGTATGGCACAACTCCTGTTTCTAGGGATTTGTGAGTATAAAATTCTTCTTCCTTCAAGACAATCATGTCCATGTCTGTGTCCTATCATATTTGATTAAAACAAATCCCACATACTCTTAAAATAAAACGTCACATCAGTACTCTTTTATCACAAAAGTAGAAGGCAACAGAAATAATAACTAGGAAACCAAATTTTGCTCACAAACATAGTCCCATTGGAATGAAAAGAAGTGCATGCACGGGGCCTTGAAGAGAACTCTGCACGGTTTCTGCTCTAGTGGGCAGGCTCACCGGACACAACCCAGGAAACCCAGGCAAGCTTCTGCCCCTTATTAGGGTATCTTAAAGGTACCAAAATAAGATGCTCATGTAAGGCACAATCTCCATTATTCTCTCGGGGTTCCCGGTACATTGCACACAGAAAACACTTAATAAACATTTTCTTAATGAAGCAATGACAATGGATCTAAGCAAACATCCACATAACCAACTATAATGCAGTGTGGGAAGGGATATGATAAAAGTAGAACAAGGTGTGGGAAGGACTGATTTAATTTATATTTGTGCTCCATCCCAAGGTTTTCCTTTCTAACTCTTGTGATGCCTGCCTTGCTTCCCTTTCACCAGACACAGTGTGACCAGAAACAGGAAGAGGGGTGAAGACAGACACAGGCAACCACTCTTCCTGCCCATTGTAAGCCTTGCCACGGAGGCTTTAAGAAAGGAGTTGAAAGTAATCATTAAAATGAGTTTTAGGGATTACCCTTGGATTTCATTTATCCCTGCTCACTCCTTTCCCTATAGGGAAGAATAATGAGTTGCTTGCATTTTTATTTGCAGGAATTCAATGAAATTCTGAACCCTAAGAAAAGTATATTCCCTCAGAATTAGGAGAATATATCAGATAAATTGTCCAAAGAAGAATCTGCCCAAAGTTAAATTTTTGAGGCAAGTTTGATTTATCTTAATACAATGGAATATTATACTTACATAAAATATTCATATGATTAGGGAGAAAATTGTCTTGAATTTGGAGCAGTTTAGACTCTGAGGAAAAAGTCTTGAAAAATTACATTATGAAAATGTTTCCTCCTAGGGATGTGAAATTCATATAAAAATTGTAAAAGAAATACACTTTTAAACTTTCTAGATGATGTTTTCAATTACATAGACATTTTTAAACTGCAAAACAGGTGATCTAAGGAGCTACTTAGATAAACCTACTTTCTATCAAAGGCTAAGAGCAAACATTATAGTTACCATAATGTTTTAACATGAACTTAACTTTGGGCAGATTCTTCTAAACTATACTGAGGGTTTTTTTTTTTTTCCTTCTGCTGCTTCCTTTCTGTGTTCACATAATAATACTCTTTAAAAAGCCTACATTTAAATTATAGTTATGAATTACTTTTATATTTCTAAAAGAAAGATCATGGAAAAAACACTGCCCTGTAAGGTTTTCTTAATCCAAAGTTTCTGGTACAACGTAGGTGTTCAACAAACATTGAATGAATGAATGAATATTTTCCATTTGTCCACAAGCCATCTGTTCAATACCCCATAATTTTCTTAGATTTATGTTAGCAGGTCTCTAGTTACAGAAATTAGGCATTATTTGCAATTCTTACATTATGTCATACATTTGCCACACATTAGAAATTCTTTACAATGTTTTTCCAATCTTATTTCTAAGGGAAGGTCATCTTCTGGGGGTTTAGTTACTACTTCATTGATGAGATGAGTTTCAAGATCAATCAGTCTCGATGACCATTCTTCTTTAAGTTAAAGAGAGCCATGATGATGCTCTGGTCTTGCCATTTTTGGTCTGCACGGTGCTGAACAGAAATAGAAAAAGTAGGAAGCTGTAGAAGTACAGTCTGAAGAAATCTGCATTAAAATGTAAATTACTTTATGAATCAAAAAAGATTGGAATAGTGATCACCCAGTACCCAAATTATTGAGAAGAAAGAATGCCTCCTCCATATGTTACATTGTTCCTAAGTATTAAACTGAAGGTCATCTCTTAAACTAAATGATAATGTCCAGTAATCCTACAGCAAAAGCAAAGAAAGACAAAACAGCAACAGTGTCTCACTGAGGTTGCTATGGGGATGGAATCAAGAGAGAGGCAATTTCTGTGATATTTACATGAGATGCCAATTAGGAGAGCAGTTGCTGCTCTTGCCCTATCCTCTTATATCCTAGCAGCTCTCTGTTCCCCAGGATTGGTTCAAGCTTTCTCCTCTGTAAGGTGATGTGGATGGATCAGTGACAGATGGAAACAAAACAAAACAGAAAACTGATGGTACTGGGAACAGTAGGATAAATGCAGATTCTGGCTATGAAGAAGGCTGGTAGCCAGTGGAAGAAAAACAATAGAAATGTGTCAAAAGAGAGGTTTCAGTGGTGATGGTTCCCCAAAGAGAAGGACACTCCGTTGCCTTGGGAAACAGCAATATGTAGTCATAACGCCTACAGCCCAGTTTCTTATTCCCATCAGTGACAAATCATCCATCTCACCACTATGACTTTATTATCCACCTGTAAATGTCAACAAATGAGCATCTAAGCCACAGAAATAATAATTCTGATGTGTAGCTGCGTTGTTCATTACCTCACTGTCCCCTGTTTCTTTCAATAAATGAACTGAGTAATAGGTATTCGTGATTGCTAATTAATTCTCTAAATTTGTGCGATGTTGCACAAGCACCTCCGTGCACCTATCCACGTGTATATGTTATCAATGTGTGTGTGTGCATAGACACACATTTGCTTTGCAGTCCTACACATACTTACTCCTCTCTACCCCACTGGGTAGTACTGTTCAGAACCACGAGTACTGAATTCAAATATACAACCACATCTTCCATATGGAGAATATTTTCAAGAGAACCGTGCTGGAGTTGAAGTTGATGCTAAGCTTTTTATCATTCCTCCCCAGCAGAACAAAGAAGTCTCCCTCAAACATTTCAAAACTTAAATTTTATTCTGGTTCTTCACGAACCCGGTGTACCAGATGCTCATTCCCTTCACATCTCCCAGCCTTCCCTTCTTCCTTCACAGTTCTTTGTTCCCGCAGCCGTTGTATACGTTCCTACTCTCAGTGATGCTTTGCTACATTTTCCTGTCAATTGAAATATTCTTTGGAGTCTTGCTTTGAACTCCCCTTTATATTTCTGCCTTTGATATCTTTGTTGCATTTCCTCTGAGATCAGATTTTCTGTTATTTGCTCCTTGTGTGGCTCTCCTCGGGAACCCTCTCTTCTGGGCATGGAGAGACAAGGAATCCCTTCCCTCTGTCCTTGCCTTCCCTTGTTTTCCCTCTGTGTCCCCTGTCTGCTTGCCCCTCTCCTGTGGCTCTCACACAAGCCCCTTTTTACTAAAACGGGCCCTGCTTGTCTCCTTCAGCAGGTGCTAGTTTCTTCCGCTGCCCCTGACTTCCTTTGCTCTGTGCATTGTTCCCCTGGCCACTGATGTTGTCACTCGACAATCTTCACCTACAACCCCAAATCTACCTTCTCTATTTTCTTCCCATGTCTTCTTGGCAATGGCTTTCAAAGCCTCGCTCTCCCCCCACATCATGTTCACTGGGGCAAGTGTGACCAGTTCACCTCCATGTCCCCTTTCATTCCAGGCTGTGCCACTGGCTGGTGGGGATGCCTTCTTCCCCAGCTGACAGGCTTTCATGTGCTGTGCGTAGATATATGGCCTTTCTCATTACAAAAGCGATACACCATTCACTTTCTGCAAAAGGCCTGGCGAGGCTCTTGTTTCTCCACCCTGGGAACACCATTCCTGACTGCATGTTCTATTAAGATGCTCCCTGGAGCTCGCCTATCTTCCTTGGTAAAAATGACAGCATGAGTAATCCTGAAATGAGAAACTCACACGTGGCAGATAGTTAACCGTATCCTCCCCATTTCAAACTTGTGTCGTGCCCTGGACTCCTCACGGGCAGGCTGTTTTCCTAAGAATTAACTGAGAGGGAGCTTTGATTTGGTTCCAGAAATCCACTGGAACTTTCATAACTTAGATGGGGATGAAGGTGGAGGAGATGTTCGAGGAAACTTTCCTTAATCCTCTACTATAAATGAGGTGGGATATCACATGGATTGGAGGTGTTTCTGAAATCTGCCCGAGCTATACACCTTACCTCTGTGTGTGCTGCTCTTCTGTCTGATGATGTTCTTTAGTCCTTTTCTTTAGAGGCTCTACTCCTTCTTCCCCACCAGAGCGAGGACTACTATACAGGAGTCTGCACCTGGGACCCACAGGCCAAGTCTGGCCCACTTCTTATATTACATAAATAAAGATTTATTAGAACAGAGTCATGGTTATTTATTTACATGCTGTTTATAGCTGCTTTTGAGCTATGGCAGAATACAACAGTGGTGGGGTGCCTGGGTGGCTCAGTCAGTTAAGCATCTATCTGCCTTTGGCTCAGGTCATGATCCCAGGGTCCTGGGATCGAGTCCCACATCAGGCTCCTTGTCCGGTGGGGGGTGGTCTGCTTCTCCCTCCACCCCTCCCCCACTCGTGCTCTCTCTCAAATAAATAAGTAAAAATCTTAAAAAAAAAAAATCAGTTGTGACAAAGACCATATGGCTCAAGATATTAGTCAGGGTTCTCCAGAGAAACAGGACCATTAGGCCAGATTGATCGATAGATTGATTTAGTATTATTAAAAGGAAAAATTCAATGGAATAAATGTAAAGATCTAATTGGCTTTATTAAACAATTCATGAGTGGAGCAGCAACCCATCTAACATGTAGAGGGCAACATTGACGAGTTATACAAAATGGAATGTTTTTATAAAAGGACAGTGGGGCAAGAAAGTTAACAGTAAAAGAAAGGGATTGTTCTAGGCAATCTTTCCCTTGGGGAGAAAAGCAAGTGGTTTTACACTGCAGATTATCTCATCTTTTTGAGAGGGAGGGAGAGGGCCCATGTGGCACACTTACTAGTGCTGATGGAAAAATTTCTGAGAGGTTGAGACTACCTTTCTGGGGAAGGTTGACACTGCAAGGAGATCGTGCACTAAGCACCAGTTTGGGGACTCAGCCTGATAATGTCCTGTAAAGGACATTACAGAAATTGAGATCAAGAAGTTATAGAGGCCAAGAAGTGCCACAATTTGTCATCTGTGAACTAGAGAAACAAGAAAGCTGGTTGTATTATCCAGTCTGAGCCTGAAGGCCTGAGAACCAGGAAAGCCAGTGGTGTAACTCCATGTCTGAGGTGGAAGGCCTGGGAATCTGGGGAGAGGGGGGAGGAGGCTATTGGCATACGTTCTGGAGTCCCATGTCTGGAGATCCAGGAGCTTCAATGTCCAAGGGCAGGAGAAGAAGATGTCCCAGCTCAAGAAGAGAGAGCGGGAATTCACCCTTCCTCTGCTTGTTTGTTCTATTTAGGCTAATCTCTTCCAGAAATGCCCTCAACAACACACCAGCTATCTGGGCATCCCTTAGTCTGATCAAGCTGACTCATGAAACTAGCTATCACACTCACAAAGCCAAACATATTTACTATCTGGCTTTTGACAAAGTTTTCTGAGCCCCGATAGTGCCAAGACTGTATCACTCTGTCTTCTTGCCATTCACTTGATTTTCCATCCTATAGAAAATGGCTAGAGTCAATAATTCACTCATTCCAATATTTTGACCGTGTGTACCATTCAAGCATTATCATGATGCCCTCACTAACATCATCCATAATGTGTCCTATGCAGGTATAATACCTCTTCTCTCAAAAGAATCAGCAGTATCTATCTAATTTCTCTACTGATCTGGAGAGTCACACCAAATCCTTAACACGTGGGAATTGGGTTACCGAAGGTTATGTTCCTTGGCTACTCATCATGGTCCTGTGCTCGACATCAGGCTCCGTTCCTGGTCAGGTTGATTCTCCTGTTCCATTTACTGAAATTCTCTCATTTTTATTTGCTTTCATTTGTATTTCTTTCTTCTATATCAGCTGCCATGGAACCTATGGAGATAGCAAACCAGGAGCATTTTCTTGCTTTCCCTTTGGCCTCTATCTTTCTCTTTTTGTGTATTTCTCTTCCTTCCTCTGCCTCATGCCCCCTTTCCATTTTCAGCTGTCCTTGACCCTGGCTGATGTCCCTAGTGACAGTTGGGAGTGGGTAACTACCCCCACCATGAGCTCCATTTTCTATTGCTCCCATCGTTCCCATTCACCATCACAGTCAGTGTGACTTATGCCTTTCAATGCACTTGTCATCTCTCCCTAGCTGCTGTCATGGATCTGCCTGATGGAGCTGCTCCCACAGCTCTGAACACCCTCCTACCTTCTTACCTTTCACTTGCATTCTGGCTTCTTTTAAACATGTGTCACTCCTTCCCAAGGGAACAACAGCTGCCATCCACCATCATTTCAGTAAAATGTCCCCATTTTACAGATACTGAAAAACTAAGAGAGTCATTGAACAACCCAAGCCAAAGCCTGGGTTACATTTTTTGCCTAGGGTAAATTCCACTAGAAAGGGAAGAAGCAAGGAGGGAAGCAAACATTCAGACTCCCCTGTGCGTGCCAAGCTCTTCTGGCCACGCATGTGAACATTATTGAATGTATTTCCCACTACAATCCTGTGAGACCAATATTATTACTTCTACTGAGAGCGTAGAAAAGGAAGAAGCTAGCCTCGGGCTACACAAGAAGGTCACATTACAGGGGATTTGATCATTCTGATGTTTGACTCCAAAGCCCATGATCTTTTATACTGCAGCGTGTGGTTCTGCATTGTTACTTATCTTTTTATATAATCCGTCTGTCTTGTTTCCTGAATAGGGCAGAAACAATGCACCATCCATTTTATTAGCTATCACAGAATTCAGGAAAGAGTCCAACACATTGAAATCACACATGAATTATCTGTGGATTGGCTGTCTTGCTCCTGGAACAAGTTAGGTGCTTGTGCAGCTATGTTACATCACTTCAAGCAAAGAAACAAACAAAGGGAATAATCCACAGCAATAAAAACGACAAGGAAAAACAATGATGCAATTTCAGTCTGGATCCCAGGCGGAGAGCCATAGCAGATTCAAACTGGGTATTTGGTAAGAGTTTAGTTAAGGAGACTTACGAGGAATCAGAATAGCTGGGTTGACACAAAGGACGGGATGGTCCAATCAGGTTCATGTTCACCAGTGACTGTAGCCAGGTTCAAGGATACCGATTGTCAGAGGACACAGTGAGGCAGAAAGATCCAGGGCAAGGATTCTGCGGATCCACACCCTTCCTTCCTGGATTGGGCATGCTTTTCCTCCTTCAGGTTGAAAGGTCAGCATAGAGTACATCTGAAAGCCAGACAGAATTATCCCTGAATAGTTATATTATGGAAGAACTAATGTATGTACTAAGTGGCCATATCTCACTAAACTCTACTGAATCATAAAGTCAAGTTCAGGACTCCCCCCCCCCCCAACAAATGGTTTCAAAAAGATATACTTCTGATTTTCTATTAAAAGGGTTTGATGACTTTTCACTGTATTCCAACCAAGGTTTTTTTTTTGGAGTTTTTGTTTGTTTGTTTTTGTTTGTTTGTTTGTTTTAAGAGAGAGATCACAAGGAGGCAGAGAGACAGGCAGAGGGTGGGGGAGAAGCAGGCTCCCTGCTGAGCAGAGAGCCCGATGCGGGGCTCCATCTCAGGACCCTGGGATCATGACCTGAGCCGAAAGCAGAGGCTTTAACCCACTGAGCCACGAAGGCACCCCTCCAACCAAGTTTTTAAACATTTTCTTAATCCATGTGGTTGCCATTTAAGTATTTTAATTATTAAAGAAGGAAAACAGCCAGTTACTTCTTCCTAAACACCATTAATATGTGAAAAACTTAATTAAGATTCAGTTATTTATGCCCAAAGCAAGGAGTATAGTTCCCTGACATATAACTGTTCACATACTACACATAACATTGTTCGTACTCTGCAATGATTTAAAATCAATTAACAAGTATATATTAAATAATTATCCCATATCCAGGTCTATCTTAGGTAAAATAAGCTTACTGATGTATGTGGGAGAGTGGGACATCCTTCCCATTTACTAAAGTTTTCCGGAATCTCCAAATATCTTTCTTAAAAATAGCAGTTTTATTCAACATATTAATATAAATTCTGTTGTAATTGGCATTGAAACATTTTAGCCCTTTACAAGAAACATATTATAGGTGGCCTGCCTGCTCTTAATTAATATCATCAATCAATAATTGCAACAGTGTTCAATTTGAATAAATTTTCATTAGAAATACAGACTATATTTTTATGATTCTTAAACCTAGAGGCTACTTCTGGTACAAAGACATTTTTCCAACTAGTCTTTCTCCTTTCATAAATTTCTTGAGAGAATTTCGAGTCATAGAAGAGATTGGGAATAGACAACATTGAGGACCTATAAACATGACATCGTGTGGCTGCCTTTTCCCCTTTTAACGCTGACATTTTATTCTTGATGTGTAACTCTGCTCTTCCATGTCTTCCTTGGTAGTTAATTTTTATTTCTACCCTATATGGATGAGAAACTGTTTAGTTAACTATGGTGTTATACAAAGTTAGGTCTCAGCACAGTAAACATGAAAATGTCTGATCTCTCTATCTCATGAAAACTCAGATTTTTCATAGCTGTTCTCCACTTGGGGCTGATTTGCTTTTCCTGTGCCCTTGGTGACCCTGGCGGTATGGATAGGAGAAATCAGCAAGCTCCATGGTGTTTTAAAGAAAGGTTTATGTGAAAAGTCCCCAGAACCAGGACACACTGCTGCCTGCCCTTCTCCAGAGACCTGCTAACATGGTAATGAGGGAACTTGGCTGCCCTCAAAGTTAAATGAAAACCCTTCACACTTCCTCCATGAAAGATCGAGATATGAAAGCTTCCACTAAACTTTCCCTGGGGGAGTGAGCTCTGTATAGATCAGGAAAAGATGAAGAAGGTTGGGGGGAGGGGGCTGGAAAGAACAGAAAGTGAAAGTTTAAAAGCCATTTTGCCAGAATAAATCATTTTTGAACTTTCTGGGGTGGAAAGATTATCAGAAACGATTGTTCGTCTACAATTTTATCTTCCAGGCTCCTATCCTTTCATCCCCTCAAAGTCTGGATATTTGTGTGTGTGTGTGTGTGTTCAACTGCCATTAACCCAACAAAATCACAGCTGCCACTCTGGGACCTCTGTTTAATGAGAAAATAAACTGAAGGCATTTTGAGGAGGATTTTAAAGAGAATCTCATTAATTTTTTTTTTTTTTTCAGAAAGCAGTGGCCATTAGCAATCCCTCCGTTGCTTCATATAGCAGAGAAGTTTTGTGCAATTCAATTTATTCTCCCCTCTCACTATGGGAAGGAGCCCGGGCTGATGTCATACCTTGCCTTGTCATTCTGACCATGCTGTTACATTTCCTGGAAAACTGAAGGCATTTATTTTCTTCCATTTGCAAAACTACTCAGGAGTGATTTCATATTTTATTTAAGCTGGAGGGGAACGCTAATTCAGAGTGTGTTGTTAAGCTACTTTTCCCCAGGGGCCATTGAAGTGCAAGCCCACAGAGGACACTGAGATGGGAGGACACTGAAAGATGGGAGGCTGAGGTCCTCGTTGGTAGAATGGTGTCCCCCGCCATGCTATTCCCCCAATCCTTGCTGGCTGTACTTGCTCTACCTCCCTCGGCTGAAGAGAAAGCAAAACTGAACAACAAAAACCACAGGAGTGGGAAGAGACCTGTCAGTCCAGCTGTGTTGAAGTCAGTGGGCTGGAGAAGAAGGGACACACAACTCTGGTGCAGGGAGACTGGGGGTGGCTGAGAGACGTTCATGGCAGCTTGTTCAGTACATCACCCCATGAAATCTCTTGAGTTTCCTATGGCCTCTTTCAGCCAACGGAGTTGCACAGAATCAAATTTGAGGCCACAGTCAACATCACCCTGTGCATGAGACAATCCAATGTTGACTTTTAGTCCACAGAATTGTAGTCTATCATTCGTGGTAAGAAGGACCTCTTTTTTTTTTTTTTTTAAGCACACTATGGAGATCCTGACTTTACACAGCATATTTGTAAAGTAGGGAAAAATAACATCATGATTCCATTGACTTTTCTTTTTTTTTTTTTTTTGTTTCTCATTGATATTTTCTCCCTTTCATTTTAGAGACCTCATTATTTCAACTCTCCCCAACTCAACATCATTTCTTTTTCTTTTCCTTCTCCTCTTTCTTTGCTCCTTTCTCCAACCCTCTCCCCCTTCCCCTTCTCATCCATCTCCAGACAAGGGTGATTCCAAAGCTCTTTGGGCTAGTTATTACTAATAAAAAAATAACCTTTTGTTTGTTGTTTTCTTTTTTTTAGTTCATACTTATTTCATGCATTAGTAACTCATTGTTTTTATTGAGTTGATTTGGCTTGTCATTATACAACAATGTGTTTATTCATTTTGTTGTCCATTGGCACCAACTGCTGTTTACAGATTTTGAATGTTAGAAGAAACTGCTATGATCTGCTTATTTTAAATTCTTTCATTAAAATAACTTTAATGACTAAAGTTATTAATTGAAGATATCTTCCATGCCTGACAGTTAAGAAAATAGTGTTAAATAAAGCATTAGTCCCAGGCACTTAAATTTTGGTCTCTGGATGGCTGATTTGCTCATCGACACTTAACGTTGTAGTTATGAGTCCACTCTGCACCGGTGGGAATTCTCCCAGTTCGCAAAGTGAAGCTCTTTCCCACATCCCACCCTCTTTTCGTCAAATACTTTATGTGGTGCATAAGCCTTTTTTTTTTTTCCCTTCTGCTGATCAAGAACAGCAAAGGCTTATAAATCACAAAATGTCTCTTCTATTTTGTTATTCCAGCAACTTGCTTCTTACAAAGATGATGTGCCTGCAGATTTCCTCATTCTGTTCTTTCTTGACCCTATGGCATTGAACAGTGTTCAGACTCTTTTTAGTGTCTTTCTTCCTCTCGCCAAGCTCGCTATTCTAAACTACAGTCATTGGCTTTGCCTGTTAAATTATATGACTTCCTGGGGAAACTTCATGTTTCATCTGCTCTGCAGGAAAGAATAATAAAGATCATTAACTTTCAAGGGCTTACTATGTGACAGATACAGTCGCAAGCACTGTGTACATAAGGATTCAATTACTCTTCTTGACATTCACGTGAGGTATCCCTTAAAGATGCCCAGTTTGCATAGAAGGAAACTGAGGTACAGATAGTGACGAAGTAACTTTTCCAAACTCAGATGCCTATTCAGTGATGAAACAGGGATTTTAATTCATGCGTACTAGCCCTCTTAATCAAGCATGGCCACTCTGCAGGAACACGTGGTAAAATTTATATAGTATTTGGGACTTCTTTTTATGGGATGGATTTTTGAAATTAGGGTATATTCCTGCTTCTTTGAAGGCAGAGTTTTATTTTTCTTTTCCTTTCATTCTTTTGTTTTGGATAGTATAAAAAAAAGAGGCAACTTTCATCTGCTATGTTATCAAGTAGTCCACAGTATTTATTCATTTATTTTCAGCATGCCAAAGTTAATTTAGTTAATTGATTGATTTATATTGACAAAGAGTTTACATATAATATTGCATTAGCTTCAGGTTCAACATAGCAGTTCAACATAGCACCTAGACATTTATTTATGATCACCATGATAAGCTGTAGTTATCATCTGTCACCATAATGAGTTATTGCAATATTATTGACCACATTCCCTATGGTGTACTTTATGTTACTCTGACTCACTTATTTTATAACTGGAAGTTTGACACTCTTAATGACCTCTGTTTTGCCCACCTCCCTACCCCTTCTGACAAACACTAGTTTGTTTTCTGTATTTAAGAATCCATTTCTGCTTTTCGTTTTCTTTCTTGCTTGTTTATTCATTTGTTTTGTTTATAAGCATATAAGTCTATAAAGTAAAATCATACATTATCGTCTTTCTCTGTCTGACTTATTTCACTTAGCAAAATGCCTTTCAGGGCCATCTTTGTCATAAATAGCAAGGTTTTTATGCTTTTTTATGGCTGATTAATATTCCATTGTACATATGTGTGTGTGTGTGTGTGTGCACGTGCGTGCAAGCATATCACATCTTCTTTATCCATTTATCTATCAGTGGACACTTAGCTTTCTTCCATGTCATGATTATTGTAAATAACACTACAGAGATGACAGGGGTGCATATGTCTTTTTGGATTAGTGCTAACAATTCCCTCAGATAAATACCCAGATGTGAAATTACTGGATTGGGTGGTAGTCCTCTTTCTAATTTTTTGAGGAATCTGCATACTTTTTTTGGGTAATGACTGCACCAATTTACATTTCTGCCAACAGTGCTCAAGTGTTCCCTTTTCTTCACATCCTCAATAACATTTATTATTTCAAATTTTTTTAATTAATTTTTTTATTTCTTTTCAGCGTAACAGTATTCATTGTTTTTGCACCACACCCAGTGCTCCATGCAAAACGTGCCCTCTCTAATACCCACCACCTGGTTCCCCCAACCTTCCACCCCCCGCCCCTTCAAAATTTATTTTTAATGGCATTGAGAGTCCAGTGGAAGTCATTTTTTAATTGCTCAAAAGAGTCAGCCAGTTTCTAACTCCCTAATAAGGACCCATGTATTCTGTTTGCAGATACTGGCAGGTTAAAGCCAGTGCAGAAAAGCATGTGCATAGTTACTATTCCCTGGAGCTTATCCTTGGTTCTTATATCAGCAAAATATTGTTGCCCAGAACATAGCAGAGACCACAATGCAGTAAGCATTCAGAAAAGTCAAACTATCAGATCCAGCTCCTATCTCTCCTGCTTGAATATTTTCTCCAAAACTGCTGGACTGCTAGCTGAACTCATTGGGACATGTGAGGAGAACTCAAGGAGGGAGGGAACTGAATTCTCTAACTACAGATTGAACCAGAAAAAAAAAAAAGTTCCAGCACATACATTCAACATTTATATGCAATATACAATTTCTCCCTTTGTGATCTGCAAAATAGACAAAGCAAAAAAGAGCATCTGAGAATAGAAATAACTCAAAGGCCAGAGTTGATGATGGAATTGACCATCGTCTTACAATGTTAGCTTTGAGGAGTCTCTTTTCTTTATCTCATGAGGATGTTATTTGTCCTACTCAGCTCACAGAAGTCATGAAAGTCATATATGACATCAGGTATGCAACATCTTCAGAAAAATAAGAGTACTGTATTTTTTGAAAGGTATGTTCTAGCTTACAAAGCATTTTCAGATTATTTCATCACAGCTCTGCAAAATAGCCTGCGAGTCAAGGAGAAGCAAAGTAAGGACACACGGACTTATGTGGCCCCACAGACATAAAAATGTTGCATATGAATGACTGACCCAATCTCATTTATTTACAATATGTAACCTGTGCTGGAGAGGGGAAGTTTTGAACACATGCTGAGAGTCTACACCAAACCAAACACCCACCAGGATGCAGTAGTCAGACACGGTTGGCTCCATTTTGTTTCAAGAGAAACTGACCAGTCACAAGGTGCTGTCAGTTACAAGAGCATCAAGGAAGCAAGTAGTAAAACCAGCAGGTGAACCTAGTCCCACTTGGAAGTTTGTCATATTTCCATGATACCTTGATTTACGATTTAATTTTTCCTTGCAATAATAAAATTTAGTGGAGATGCACTGATGTCCAGACACCAAAGAAATTATCTTTCCTTCTAAGCTTATCACTGAACTTCATTTTTAGTGTTGTTAGTCACTGTTCATTTTTTAGAGAAAAGGAACCAAACAAGTCAAATTTCCCCCATATTATTTTCACAGAAGGAATCAAAAAGGATTCAACAAGATAACACACCAGTAAGCAAAACAATATAATATGGTCCCTTTTGTAGTTTCATTAATGGATGTGATTTTCCTGTGGCCAGTTCATCTCAGACAATGCAGGAAATGTCTAATGTTTCCCTGCAGGATAACTGAAGGATCTTTTTTTTTTTTTCCCTAGTAGGTCATGTACTGATGATAAAAATTCAACAATATAAATCTAATTGATGTGGGGTTAGATGCTGATGTGTCTTATCAAAAGGAATGCGTGTTTTCGCAAAATATGTTTACTTAACAAGTGATGTGGGAAAGGTAACAAGGCATGCTAAAGTTTGCATTAGTACCAAAATTGACTGGAGTTGGGTGGTCCGGATTCCCCTTGGTTCATGAATCCACGGCCCATACTTTTCCAAAGCATCAGTGACAGAGAGGAGGAAAACCTCCGAGGGTCCTGGTGAAGACTAACCTTGCTCCAATTTCCCAAAGTGTAAGAAGGGGGTCAAGAGGGATACAAACTCTTGTTTGGAGAGTTGGAATTCTCAAAGACATGAATGTGGGGATCATTAGTCACAGAAACTTGGAGAGAGGGCTATAGAAGGGCAAGGAAAACTGGAGAGGAAGGACTCACACAAGTTATTATATATCCCTATGTGCAATGGGCTTGGAAGTGGAACCATGTCACACCCAGTTTGCACTTTGTAAACGAAGATTTTAGTAAATTGCACAATTAAAATAGCATATTGCAAGCATTACTGAGTATTTAAAATTGCACTTTTTGCAAAGCGATGCCAAAGAGGTTCGTAAAAGGGATGCCAGTTGTTACCACAATAGGGTAGAGCTATAATACCACTCAAAGCATTACACATTTTTTTTTACAGATTTTATTTATTTATTTGACAGACAGAGATCACAAGTAGACAGAGAGGCAGGCAGAGAGAGTGGAGGAAGCAGGCTCTCTGCCAAGCAGAGAGCCCAATGTGGGGCTTGATCCCAGGAACCTGGGACCACAACCCGAGCCGAAGGCAGAGGCTTTAATCCGCTGAGCCACCCAGGTGCCCAACACTTTTTTTTTCATTTTCCATCCAAGTCTTGACCAAGAGCATGGAGAACGATTCTCCTCCTAATACCCTTTTGTTTAGAATATGAAGTACAACACAATGGTGTAATTTTCAAAATTGAAGCTGCTCAAGGAATCATTAGCATTAAACTAAGATATCGGATTTGCTAGAATACATATTTTAGTTCAAAAAATACACTTTGAGCTAAACCAAATCAGAAGGGAAGCAATTGTATATCTGTATGTTGTTTTACTTATTGTCTTCTAATTATTTACTTCAGAAATTTCAGTTATATGGGTTCTATGCTTCGAAAACCCTTTAGACACATGACTATGGTTAACCAGGTATTACTAGAAACAGCAGTTGTCAGCTAAAGTGTTCAAAATCCATGCATAGTAGAGTGACGATTTTCACAAGTGTAAGATAGGGCAACTGAACCCTTTTTCTTATGAATGGACTAGGTCACTTGTGAGAATTTACCCTTGATACGAATCCACTAACAATTCCAAGATCAACAGAAGGTCTGTTATCAAAACATGTGTAAGAGATGAGAGCTACAGAATCATCCTAGAATTTGTCATCAAAAGCCTGGATTCTAGTCCGCTTACAACACTAACTTTGCTTTGGAGAAAATCAGTTGTCTCAGTTTCCATGCCCAGAAAAGGAAATTCTTTCTAACCCTGATTAGTTAGAGGCACTTTTCACGGTCCAAATAAATAATTGCATAAACCTACTCAATACGCTGTTTATTTATTTATTTATTATTTTTTTAATCATTTTTTTATTTATTTTCAGCATAACAGTATTCCTTGTTTTTGCACCACACCCAGTGCTCCATGCAGTCTGTGCCCTCTCCAATACCCACCATCTGGTTCCCCCAACTTCCCACCCCCCCACCTCTTCAAACCCTTCAGATTGTTATGGGGAGTTAGGAGAAGACATTTGGGGGAAATTGGAAGGGGAGGTGAACAATGAGAGACTATGGACTCTGAAATACACTATTATAGTAATAGAAATGCACTCAAAGTTGGAAAGGGATATTCCTTATCCTCCAAACTATATATTTATAATTCTTTATAAATTTCATTATACTTTACAGTATTACGGGACAGACACTGACAAAGAATTATACCTTTGCTCTTAGAAATATACACCTATAAGGACAATGATGAGAACCATAGCTGCTGGGCAGATGCAAGAAACTGAAACCAAAGGCTTTTGGATATGGAACATGTTTGGTGACACCACAGACATTGTACCAGTTTATTTAGTTGAAGACAGTACCAGAAAGTGGAAATGGAAAGTATACTCTGAGGGAAAAAAATAAAGAAGAAGAAAACAGTCTTCGCCTTTAATACATAGTAGTACGGTAGGTATATAAGAACACTTTATTTTAAAGTAATCTTTATGCCCAACATGGGGCTTGAACTCTTGACCCTGAGATCAAGAGACACATGTTCGTGCTTTACTGACTGAGCCACCCAGGCGCCCCTACAGGCCTTCTTCTTAAGAAGGGATGATTCTGCCATATAGAGACCTGTGGAGAATGTATAGGGATAAAGTCTAGGTTTTCTTCCTTTTAAACAAGTAAGTGGAAGATTGGACTGGAGACAGTGAGGGGAGGTCATTACTTTAATGGCTATCAGAAATAGCAATAGATAAAAATGCTTAAAGCTAAAATTTCTGTCAAAGTGTTATGAATTCCCTGAAGGGCTAAAATTAAAACAAATTTTTAAAAAACCCTAAAATGATTATTAAAATAATGGTTATTATATGCTGAGCTCTTTCTCAGGGACCAAGAAACCAGGACTTCATATGCATTATCTCTTCTACTCATGTTCACTTCTCTACAAGGTTAACACTCTTATTACCCCATTGTACAGATTAGGATATTTTTCTCAAGCCTGGAGAGTTCTCTCAGGCCAAATAATTAATAAACAACTGAGGTAGAATTTTACTCTAATTCACTGTAGCTTCATGATCTGAATAATATTATATTATGGCTCTGTTCATACTCTGAAATGATATCTCTAGTTGATCTCTAGGTGATCACAAACTAAAACAGAAGATAGAAATTTCTGTAAAATTATGGAAATAGGAGCATATTTTCCACTCTTCGGTTCTTTAACTCCTCATGAGTCAGAGGCAGATGCAGTAGAATAGCAGAATTATGTACAATGAGAATGCAAAAGAAGAAAAAAATCTCAGGGTCTGCTGGATGAGTGATGATCTCCATGAGAAATAAATAAATCCATACCGAGAAATCTGAGATCGGGATAGCTAGAAAGCAGGGCCAGACTGAGCCCCAGCTCTGAAGCCCCAGAGAACAGCAAATGAGATGAGATAATGCCAATTATTCCCAGAAATTACAACACAGCAGAGGGTAGAAACCATAAGCACCTGTCAGAGGACAGGTAGAAGTTTATATCCATGAAGTCCTAGGGTTTGTTTGATGTCTCCTGGCACTTGCAGTGGGACCGCGAAGGGAAAGTTAAATGAAGTAAATGGCAACAAGCATTTCTAGCTCCCACCAATTGTCAGGAGGTGAAGGCAAACGTGAGCTGAGTAGTCCTCTGATGCACACACACACACGGTGACAGGGCTTGGGCGGGCTTCCGGGGAACTCAGATCCTACAGACTCAAGATTAAACATAGTAAACATCTGCTTATTTCTTCAAAAAGCCCATTATTAGCCTTTCATTATTTCCCTTAAGTACAGATAAGCCAGTGTTTTAATTAAGCACGTGGATTTGTTACATAGCAGGACTGTTACATGGCTGGAGAGATTTTGAATATAGCGACTTACGTCCCACACACACGCATACGTGCCATTCAGATTTATTGGGAATGATGCCCTTTATTTAATCAGTTTTGTAACTGATCTAGTAATACATTCCAGAGTCATCCACTCTAACATGGGTGACTTCTGCTAGCAAGAAGAGAAAAAGAAAATGTACTTGGTCTCACCAAAAGGCACTCGGTGAATTATAATTTACATTTTATTCCTCTGAAATGTTTTTAACTCTGCACAAATTCTGTTCTTTTTATTTTAAGATTTTTATTTATTTATTTGAGAGAGAGTGTGTGTATGAGCAGGGGAGAAGGGTAGAGGGAGAAGCACACTCCTGCTGAGCAGGGAGCCCAATGCAGGACTCGATCCCAGGACTCTGGGATCATGACCTGAGCTGAAGGCAGGCGCTTAACTTACTGAGCCACCCAGGTGCCCCTGCACACATCCTGTTCTTAAAAGAAAAATCTTTTTTTTTCTGGGTCAGTAAAGAAAAAGAAACACAGTATTATTAAGTCCCCAAATTCAATTCTGGGATCAAAATATTAGAATAAAAAGATGTTTTCCCAGTGCTCATGTCAGATATCCTGTTTGTTTGTTTTTCATTAGGACCAGAGATCATTTGCTGCAGAAGTATTTGAATGAAATATCTAGAGGCAGTCTGTTCATTGTCTACAAATATGCACATGTATTGTACTGAGTGTTAGCACAGGGTAGGAAGAATGTGTATTGTTTTCTCTAGGATTGTCTTTGGATTAGAATTTCTCTGGGATTGTAATGATGATGATGATGATGAGTGTTATTATTATAACTATGACTGATTGAGTGTCTACTATGGGTGAGTTCCTTAACACATCTGACTTCTACTCCTCACCAGAATCTGATATGATTCGAGCCATTATTTCCCATTTTCAAATGAGGAGAGCGATACCCAGAGCCATTAGAGAAGTTTCTCAAGCTGAGAAATGGCAGGGTAGGGCCCAGATTTGAACCCAGGCACAGGGAACTCTCCTTCTCTGCTTTTTGCCCTTTTGCTCACATGGAGTACTGTGGCTGTGGGGTTTCAGAACTTAGGATTTCACTCATTTCTATGAATCTCATTGTGATGATTGACACAAAGAAGTACAACTAATAAATACAATACTTTTTTAAGTAACAGTAATACAATAGAATCTTACAGCAACATATCCAAACACTACTCTCTAAGATTCACAATAAGAACAACAAAATCATTTCTTTATTTTCATACCAAAAATTGTCTATAGAAAAAAAAAGAGAGAGAATGGAATTGTCAGTCTGCCTTCTTAGCCACAAGCAGATAGATTACAGTCTCTCTGGTGTGATTTGTATTATTTGGATTTATTTTGTTTATCGCACATGTTCTCTGAGTATAATATTACTCAAGTGCAAAATGTAGACAGGCTGGTGTAGCTCATTCATTAATTTTCACAGCAGTTGGTTCTCTGCTGGCATTTAAAATTAACGTAAGGAGAAGTTAAAAAAATTTAACTTCATTTCAAATTACATAAACCACTATGATTCTCTAGAAATGCTGCAAACTGATTAAATTGAATTAGTGCCAGATAATCACACAGCAAAAGAGAGAAATATTAGACACTATATATTCCAGCCAATTTCAAAGCCCTGTCTTTTAGTGTTTAAATGTTATATAGTATCAAAGATGACATTCCAGTTAATGCCACGTGATAACAAATAAACTGGGACAGAACTGATAAATAAATGATACCTCATATTGTGGAATAATTTTGTGGACTAGTCTTGCTAATAAAAAGTGTAATTTATAACTGTATTTATAAAGAAGCCTTAGAAAGTTTAAATGCTGCTTTGAAACTTGCATCCTCAGAAGGATGAGAAAAATGAGAGAATATTTTTGCCTCATGACCAGGTCAGAAGAACATAATGAACAGAGGTACTGTTAAGAAAATATATTTATTTGTGAACAAATAGGCAGCAGCTCTAACTTTTCTCTAGGTTCTTCTATTAGAACAACTGAGAGTCCTTTCACCTTCCAGGATAAGTCAAAATAAATAAAATAAATAGTTCTTTTTCTTCTGGCCAACGCAAATCCAAGGGCAACACGAAGTTGGATTTATCCAACAGAACACTTGAATACAAAAAGAACTGTGAACTTATTTGTTGCCCTAAATATTACAAAAGAATTTTCAATAATATTTATTTCACTGCCGTAGTCCATCTGAACCGCCTCTAAGTCTGAGTTAATTAAAATGCTTGCCTCTCTTGTACTGGTGATAAATTGCTGCTAATACCCCATAAAGTTCTTATGCCACCTCATACCATTCCCTGTTTCTATCCAATGCCCAACTTCAACTACAGTTTTTATATTTTAAATCATAGTTCTATTTTTCCTCTTTCCTCGGATTTTCAGCTAAGTTGCCCTGGTTAGGAAGGTGTTATTCTAAATAAATACTGAATGTCACCAAACATTTATGTTAAGAACCGTAGAACACCTCTCAGTAGTTCTTATGCTCAGGTGCTCACAGCTAGATGACACATTCATGGTTCCAAAATACAACCACAGCTTATTCAGACTGTATCTACAAAGGCTCAGGGAAGTGAAGAGAGGAGACGATTACCCGGATAATCAAAAATTTCATTTCTACTGGAATATAAAGGTCTCTACAGGTGTCTAAAGAAGTTAAAATTATTTATTAAGTTAACCAGTGTCAGAAGTCTGCTTGCTCTTATACTGGCTAAAGTTGATTCTTTAAAACCTTCAGTCAAACTCTAGAATGAATTGCTGGCCCTAATCACCGTAGGAAAATGGTGGGCATGCAACGAAGTGTCCATTACACCAATTCTTATCATTGTATATGTGAGGGAGGACCAGTCACAGGAATTTCAGACTCTCAGTTCACATGGAGTGCCAAGACCTGTGAAATGTATGGCCCCAGATACCCTTGAGTCTGCCTGAAGGATGGTCTTGGCCCTCCTTTTCTCTGCCTCTATTTGGTGAATCAGGCTGTGATTAATTACGTATCTACATGACCAGGTTATGATGCTCACTTGTTTGGACAGAAATAAGTCTAGATGTTGCTGTGAAGGTCTTTTTCAGATATGATTAACATTTAAACCAGTAGATTTTGAGTAGAGCAGATTACCATCTGTAATGTGGGTGGGCCTCATCCAGTCAGTTGAAGGACTTAAGAGAAAAGACAAAGGGTGCCCTAAAAAGAAGCAATTTTTCCTTGGGAGGTTCAGACTCAAACTTCAAAGTGAATTCTTCCTGATTCCCCCCTCTTCTATCCTGCCTTGAAGATTTCTAGACTTGCTAGCCCCCATAATCATGTAAGCCAATTCCTTAAAATCTCTCTTTATATATAATTATATACATGCTTCCTGCTCTGTTTAGGCATCCCTTGAATGAGGTCATTACAGGGCTGCTGGATCCTGGTTCCACATGTTATCAGGTCCTTTGAACTTTCAAGTTATTTTACCCTCCTCAAAAGGTGCATATCCAGAAACTCCTCTATTTCTACCATGCTCTCACTTTCTGGGCCAGTCTGCTTGCCTTACCTTCAATTGTTAAAAAGTAATGTCTTTTTAAAGATTTTTTTTATTTTAGAGAGAGATCATAAGTGATTGTGGGGGCAGAGGGAGAGGGAGAGAAGCAGACTGAGATTATGACCCTGAGATCATGACCTGAGCCTAAACCAAGAGCTGGACCTTCAACTGACTGATCCAGGCACCCCTCAAAAAGTAGTTTCTATCCAATATCCCTGCCCACTGGCCAAAGGGAGACCTACTATACAACTGAACACTGCCAACTTCTAGCTCAAAGACCTCCAACAGGATCCTTCCAATGGGACTTTGAAGATTTTAACCAAGGAAACTTTACAGTTAGAATAATATCAGAGCTCATAGGAAGTATATACATTAGAAGCAAAGTGACCTTTACCCATAATTTTATTGTAATCAACATTTCTGTTCGAACCCTTAATGGCCCACTTATGTTAATTAGATGAATATAGACATAACTGTGCAACTAGTATTAGGCACATATATATGTACATCTTGGAATTAAAAGCAAACACACTTGTTAACCTCCAAGTTAGATGGTGTTATAGAAGTTACTTTTATAAATGCTGGAGACTAACACTTTTTCATCTTGAGTTTATCATACATTAGAAAAGTCGAAAACTTTAGAACAAGAATCTGTAATATAAATATAAATGTGATTTTGAAGAGCCCAATTCAGGTGTGGATAATTAAACTTTTTAAAGATTTTATTTCTTTATTTTGAGAGTGAGAGAGAATGAGAGAGAGCATGAGTGGGAGAAAGGGCAAGGAAAAAGGAAAAGCAGGCTCTCCACTGAGCAGGGAGCCTGATGGACTTGGGGCTCGATCCCAGGACCCCAGAATCATGACCTGAGCTGAACGCAGATGTTTAACCAACTGAGCCACCCAGGTGCCCCAAGGATAATTAATGTTAATCTTGCATTCCAAGAAAGTATTTTTCATCTTTGAAGATGCTTTAATATAAAAGATCCTTCCATAACTTTAGTCCACTGTGCTTTCTAGTTACTATAAGCTGATGTTGGTGATGGAGGCTACTTAGGCTTATTTACATTTGCTTAAATTTGGAGGAATGTGGAAGGAAAAATTAGTGAAAAGACACAAAAACTGATAAAATCATAGAAATGAGCAGCAAAAATAGCTGAGGACTTCCCATGGTCCCTTTTATACATTTCTGATGCCTAGATCTACTCCAAAACCATTATCATAAATCTCTGTGAGGAGGGATTGAGAAAGTTATTTGAGTCTTTAGAAGCTCTCTGAGTAGTTCTAATGATCAGAGTACTATACCATGGAGCCCCGACTCTTGGAAGCATAGAGCATATATGTCAGAAGGTGTTTTCCTCCTGAGAGCAGCATGAGGAAAAGCCAAGTACCAGGGGGATGGTGAGGTCTGGTCATCAGGAAGGCATATGGATAAAGAGGTTAGCTAAATGAGGCATTTTATGGATGTTGCCTGACACTCTGATGATGTCTTTCTAACAACAGGTCTGCTTTAGAGACAAAACATCCAGTCAGGCAAGTCAACAAGCTGCGTAAGAGGGGAAGAGAAAGCTGTGACATTTTGCCCCCTTTGCCTAGTGAGGATTCAGAGGAACACTGAGAAAACTGGATCATTGCCTCACATACTAACATTTCAGAGTTGGCATCCTCTCTGGAAATAAGTCCCATTCTCATCGAGGCCAAAAATGAACTCAAAACCTTCACGGCTGTTGACGAGCTTCTGAATAGGGAGCAAGGTTATCCCTGAGAGATCTCATCCAGATGAGAGTGAGGGGTGAGTCCCCTCAAACATGTGCTCTCAAAGTCATTCCTTCCAGCAATATATAGGTAGTATCTTGAAATAATGCTTAAGATGATAATGAGAAGTTCACTGAAGGGTGAAAAAAGGTTAACTAATCTGTCACATGATTAAACAACAGCCGTTGGACCTTGAGACATGTAGAAAAGGAATCCAAAGGGACTGCCTTTTAAATGCATTGGCTTTCCCCCCAACCAGTGTGGAGGGTCCGCCAGCCCCTCCCCAACTAGCTCCCCTTCTAAGATTTCCAACTTGAGTTTAGAAGATGAGTTGTTTTTTGTTTTTTTGTTTTTTTCCTGGAGATATTCTGATTTAAGAGTTTGCTGGGTCTCCGATATGGCACAGATGCGACCTCTTACAAATGCTTCAGGTGTCAGAAGGAAGCTAGGCAGAGCAAGAGCGCCTGTGCCCCTGATGATGGCCGTGGTCTGTGATATTCTCAGCTGGAGGTGCTGGATGAAGTCTTATCCTGACATACCAGCCTCGGTGGCCAAAATCTATCCCAGCACCCGCAAGGAGAGATCCCCACACATCATCCAACACCTTCTGGACAACCTCTCAGAAGAACAGAAATCACACAGGTCTGAGTGAGTTTCAGTGCAAGCCAAAAAGGCTGGGCACCCATTATGGGACACCTAGAAGGGGAGTATGATCATAATTCAAATAAGTGTCATATCTACAAAACGATTTAAAAATATTAAGGACAGGGGCACCTGGGTGGCTTAGTCAGTTAAGTGTCTGCCTTTGCCTCCAGCCATGATCCCAGGGTCTTGGGATCAGGCTCCCTACTCAGCGAGGAGCCTGCTTCTCCCTCTCCCTCTACCCTTCCCTGCCCCCCTCGTGCTCTTTCTCTCTCAAATAAATATATAAAATCTTTTAAAAACTTAAAAAAAAAATTAAGGACATATTGATGGTAACTATTATACCGAAAAGAGAAAGTTTTAAAAGAATGTTATTCCTTTTTTTTCTTTTTTTGCTACTGTACTTTTGCCTTTTTGTGGACTGATATAGAAAATAAAGGGAATTCATATTTATAGATGCTATGGACATCAAATGCAGGTCACCGCTCTGGAGTGAAGTTTGCCAGGGTGGGCAAGACAAATGTTTATATCTCTTAAAAGTCATAATGTTATCAATTCCACAGGAACAACTGTGGAATCGCCCATCTGCTCCACTTCAGGAAAGTGTTATATAAAGGAAGTTTACCTGTCCCAAGTATTTGGGGAACACCCAAACTTATACAAGATCATTGCCATGGAAAATGATGTATGGATATGCACAGACTATCAACACCAACAGATAACATACAAATATTGTGATTCTACTGCAATTTATAAATATATGCAAAATTTAAATCCATTTTGTAACATTCAATTTAGCAGCACATGTACAAATAGACTCATTCTAATATTTTAAAATTCTAATTAATTGGCATTAGTCTGTCCAAATTGTAATGCAAAAATGATCTTTGTGTAATTAAATTACTTGTCAATATTTAATATGGATGTAGTGTTGTTACTACCCCAGCACAATACAGATACTAAAGAGAAATGGATCTTATCTACAAAGAATTTATAATCTAATTTGGGAATGTATGAATTGCAGATTAGAAGTACCAACCCAAATCACAAAAGGCATCATCAGAGGAAGACTGAAATTGCACCCAAATGTCAGTCCTAATTGCAAAGGATGAACTTCTGAGTTCCCATAAAGCAAAAAAGAGAACTTTTATAAAAAGCATTTATCAGCATTGAATTTACAAAGTGAAATAATGTAATGGAAGGAAAATAAACATTAATGAGGTGAGGGAAACTAGATGTATTGATTAAGAAACTAACCAAATAGGTAACTAACCATGCATATTTATATTTGAATCAAGAGCACAAATAGGGTTTGAGTCAGAGGCATCAATAATGTATATTTATTGAAATACGATGAAAGGGCTGTTCTAGCTATAATAAGATTTGGGCTGTTTGTTCTTTACGTAATGAACAACTTTAAAGAATCATATCACCACAAGTGATATTTAAAAACAACAACAGAATCTATCCAGTATATGTTGATCATTCTTGGTAAATTCAGTTCAAAATCCTTATTAGAAATAACAGTACCATAGCTGTTGTCAGTCTTCATCAGTATTTTCACCCACACCTTTGCTAAGAAAACCTACATGAAGATGGGGGTTACATAATGATTCTCTTGGATAACAGACAATTTCATCTGTAATGTACTATTATAACTTTTGACTCTGCCTAATTAAAAATAATTAATGGCTTGCCAAAAAAGCACATGATTAAATAAGAGTGGAAACACATTCTTCACCTTTTTTCACATAAAATGTATTTCTTAGAATAGTTTAAGTTTACAGAAAAATTACAGTAAGTTGGTACAGCAATTTACTGTATACCCATTCCCAGTTTCCTTTACCATTAAAACTTCCTTAAAGTCCACGTTTTTCCACACTTCCTTAGTTTTTACCTAATGTCTTTTCTCTGTTCCAGGATCTCAACCAGGGTATATATTCCATTGTCATGTCTCTTTAGGCTCTGACTTTCTGTACTTGTGACAGTTTCTCAGAATTTTTTTGTATTTGGTGACCGAGATGGTTTTGAGACCTGACTGGGTATTTTGTAGATGACCTTGTATTGGGATTGGTCCAATTTTTTCTTGTAATTTGATTGATGTTAGGAGAAGGAAAGTGTGCTTCTTATTACAACAGGGAACATGCTATTCACAAGACTAATCCATGTTGATGATCCCTTAGACAATAAGAATTCCAGCCGAACACCACAGAAAAAAGCAAACAAAACAAAAACAGTGGTCCAGGCCCAACCATTCCAACAAATGCTGAGTGGGGAAACTAGACTTCCATATTGGCACCTGTGTAATGAGATACCCAAAAACCCCACTGATGTGGAGTCAGAGAAGGCAAAGCAGGGCGTCAAGACAACCAATAACAACCCCTGACCCAGAGCGTGTGTAAGACCACATGGGAGCTTGAACTTCCACTCCCACTCAATAGGGACAGAAGTGCCCCTCCCTCATCAGGTTGGGACAGTGTGAGAAGAGGCTTGTGGTAGAGTCAGGACTGTCACCATCAAAGAGCGGTGACGAGGAGCCCTCCTCTGGATGGTAAAGGAGGCCAAGTGGGAAACCTGGATTTTTGCCCCCACCTGGCAATTCAGTGCAGTACCCTCTTTCTACTATTGGAGCAGTATCAAAACAACAACAACAACAATGAAAACGGAAAATTTAAATAACGTCCAGAGGTCTATAACATTACATAAAAATATACTCATATTTATAATATATGAGTATATATACTCAATATATAAAAATCATATAAAACTACTCAAAACAGAAAGATCTCAAGCTGAATGAAAAAGACAATCAATTGATAGATGCCAAGACTTAACAAATATTTTAGAATTCTCTAACATGGATTTGAAAGCCTGCTTCATCAAATTGCTTCAACAAGCAATGATGGACAAGCCTGGAACAGAAGAGAAAAACAGAAAGTCATAGCAAAGAAGAGGAAAATCTCAGCAAAGAAATTAAAGGCATAAAAACAAATCAGATAGAAACTTTAGAAATAAAAAAAATACAATAAAAAAGAGTTGGCTGCTAGACCTGAAATCATAAAACGCCTCGAAAAAAACATAGGTAGTAGGCAACTTGACATTGGTTTTAGTGATTTTTTTTTTTTGGCTCTGACTCTAAATGAAGGGAAACCAAAGCAAAAATAGACAAATAGGACCACGTCAAACTATAAAGGTTCTGCACAGCAAACGAAACCATCAACAAAATGAAAAGCAGCATACTGAATGGGAAATGATAGTTGTAAATCATACACAGTAATTCCCCTTCACTTGGGAGATATATTTCAAGACCCTGGGTAGGTGCCTGAAACCACAGATAGTATCAAACCTTGTTCATGCTATTTTTTCCTATACATACGTACTTATGAATAGGCTTAATGTCTAATTTTGGCACAATCAGAAATTAACAGCATTAACTAATAATTGAATTAAATCAAATCAAATCAATTCTGCAATAAGGTTCAGTATTCAAAAATCAATCCTATTTGTAGGCTAAAGATGAAAACTTACATGATATTATCAATTGATAGAGAGAAAGCATTTGACAGAATTTTACATCGATTCACAGTAAAAACACATAGCAAGGTAGAAAGAGAGCAGAACTTTTCTTCAAGTTGATAAGAGCATCTACACGAAACCTACAGCTAACATACTTAGTGGCAGAAGACTGAATGCTTCCACTTAAGATCAGAAACAGAATTTTTTGCTCTCACCACTCTGATTTAACATGTTACCGAAGTCCTTTAGCCAGGACAGCAAGGCAAGAGAAGGAACTAGAAAGCAACAAATTTAGAAGAAATGGAACTGTCCTTATTTGCAGCTGACATATTTTCTACCTAGAAATGAAGGATGTATTAGTAGTTGTCATGGCTTACGAACTGGGTGGCAGCAGGATAGCTGTAGAAGGGCAAGAGTAGAGATATTTAGGGAGACAAAAATGTTCTGTTTCTCAACTTTATCAATCTCCATATCCCATTTTTGGTATTGTATTACAGTTTTGCAAGATTTTACCATCAGAGAAAACTGCATGAAGGTGACATGAGATCGCTCTGTGACATTTTACAACTATATGTTAATCTATAACTATCTCAAAATTATAGGTTTAATTTTAAATATTAACCCTTATTCATATTTAGTTTTATAAACTTTTACAAATATTCAGTTCTACCACCACCAGAATGTATAGAATGACTCCCCATCCCTGTAATTTCCTCATGCCATTTTGTTATGAAGACTTCCCTTCACCTGTAGTCCCTAACCACCAACTAGATATTTTCTATTCTATTTTTACCTATTCCAGAATAGCCTAGTATTTTATAAGTAGGATCATGTAATATATTGCACTTTTATTTTGGCTTTTTTTTTTAACTTGGCATCATTCTTTCTCTCTCTCTCTTTCCCTCTCTCTCTTTCTCTTCCCTCCCTCTCTCTCCCACTCTCCTCTCTCCCTCCCCTACCCTCTTCCTTTTCCTTATTCTGAGTATCCAGATTCAATGGAGACTTCAATGACTCAAATACTACATAAATAAGCAGGGTCAGGTTTATTTGAGGTCTCCATGCAACACACTTATATTTGAAATAGTAGATAAGCACACTCAATAGAAGGTAGACTTTAATGATTTTCATCTTTTAAGAATCCCTCAAACAACTAGACAATCTGGCTTCTTATCAAAACTAAATATACTGCTGACTCCTTCCTTCCTAAAAATTCAGGCATGAAGCACTGGGCTTGACTTTCACAAGTAGCTAAGCAACACTCTTTCACATTAAACAGATCCCAAGTCATATTTGACAGGAGTTAGATTTTTGAGAGATGATGCTTCCATGTCTATCTTCTTTGAAGACATATCTGTAGAGGTGGTTTAGAAATCAGTTTGCTACTTTATATACCCAGTATGTTTTACTGCTTCATGTGTTGTGTTTTTAAGAGATATAGAACTTTACAAAGTTCTTAATCAGCTGTTGCAAAAATTAATTTCCAATTATATGATTTTAATCAAAAGCAGAGCAAAATTGGTATATAAGCATATCTTAAGGCCTTATTCGAATTTCATGAGGTTTAGTTTCCAATTCAGTATTGTGGGCATTCAGCATTGCCTTCAACAAAATGCTAGGGCCCAATCACTAGCAGATGGGGTTTTCAACACATTGGTGTATAAAATATTCTTCCTTATCATTGAGTTAAATGTCTTTTTAAGATGTCTTTTTAACATCTTCCAAATATTCAAATGCATTCAATTTACCTTGAAGGAATGTCTTCAGCATCAGAAACTTTGCTAAATCTGAAAAGTGGAGAGACAATTAAAAGACTTAGGGTCTGTCTTCAAGGAACTCATAGTCCAGCAGAGAAGAGAAACAAACAGATAATTTATGATATTTTCTGAGGAGTGGCAGATGTTTCAGGGGAATCTCAAACAGCACAAAGAAGGGGCTTCTAACACCGTGTGCTGGCTGTCACACATTTTGGATCTGATATCCTAGCACTTGAACTTGACCCAATAAAGAGAAGGAAAAATTATATCATACAATAAAGGAGAACATGAGCAAAATCTGGAATTTCAAATGGCTGGAATATACAGTGTCAAGAGAATAGAGGGAGATTGGAAGATGAGGGATGATGCCATATGTATACATAGATTTGAAAGATACACTGAAGACATGGGTGAGTTTCGTGAATATTATTTTGATTTGATGACACATTTCTTTGCAGTGTGATTTTGTTTTGTTGTTCAGCAGCCTAAGCAAAGGTCAGCAAAAGAAGGATGTTAGGAAGAAAGTAGTGATGAGAGTTTTTATGTTAATTAGTTGGCTTGTTGGTTAGTTAGAAAGAAAAATTGTCAATCTCACTTCATGAGGTCAGTCTCAGGACAGGGATCAACACAGTCTATTGCGGTTGCTGCTTTTCCATCTTTTTAATAAGAATATTCTCTTAAGATTGTCAACACTTCCAATTTTATTTTTATTGATTGACTGATGGATGATTGATTGATTTTTAGAAACAAACTGCCCATACAATTCTAATCACTGGTGATTATACAAAGATCTCTGGTGAGCTGTAACAAAGGCCAACTTTCATCAATTCCTCGATCTGTTGATAACTTGATAATCTCGAGCACACATAGAGATAACGCAGAACTAGTTTAGGCTTCCTTTTGGGAACAGAAGTGGACAAGAAGGGAAGGTCAAGTGTAGAAAACAGAAAACCTAAACTCAGAAACAACAATGGAAAGTAGACAATACAAAATAGAAATCGTTCTCTGGTGCAAACATCAAAACTGACAATAGAGGAAAGTCCTATTTGAAAACTCAGTTTTGGAAACTTTCTTTGATGTGGTTTCTTTTGTTTTGTTTTGCTATACTTTTAAGGGATGTGAAAAAAGGAAATATATGGGTAACAAAGAAAATTTCGATGGGTTAGAATTTTGTATATCAAAACATGACAGAATCAAGTATATGTAACCGATACCTACAATTATTAATACAAAATACTCTCTTCTCTTTGAAACAGTTCAATCCTGAGGATATACGCATAAACAGAGCTTAAAGCCTAGTGAATAATTTTTGGTAGATAGTCATTATTGTGTACATTTTCACAAAACATGAGAAACTGTAAACTCGGTTTCTAGCATAATTAGAGAACTGTTTTCTCCTTAATAAACTGGCCATATGAAAACTGATTTTATGTATTGGATAAGCAATTTCAATTTTTGGAAGAACAGAATATAACAACGATGAAATTTTGATAACAAAATAACCCAGGGCTTAATTAAGCCATTAAATGTTAGAAGACACTCTGTCTTAGACTGCTGATGTTTCTAATCAGGGACATCAATTAATACTGTTGAGAAAACTGCAAATAAAATAAAATAAAATAAAATAAAAGACCCACAGAAAGTTTTAATTGAGGGGAGATGAGAGAAACCATATTTTATTGTGAAATTTGTTAGATGGCATGTCAATGGTAAAAAAAAAAAAAAAAAAAAAAAGTTCAAGATTGACATTATCCACACCCTTTCCACAACCATTTAAACCACTACAGATATCCAGTCGCATTGCAAGCAATTAATTACACACTGGTCTCCTCTCCTTTACCCTGGGCTCCTTAATGATAAGAAGGTCTTGTACATTCTTGGGCCTAACACTCAACTTCAAATACAAGTTCTTAATTAGCACGACCTAAACTGATTAGCAAAAATCAAAAAAAGCATGCCTTTCGAAGTGACATTGGCCTATGGAAATGGAAGAGGAGGCAGGGATTTCTAAAGAAATATAACAAGGCAAATTAGCCTTTTCATTTGTTTTGCATGCAGTGATACTGCTAAGAAACAGAAGTCAGCATGAACAACAGCAGGATAAAAGGCTGATGATACTTTTTATGCAGCTAAGAGCTAGCACATTGAGAGCCCATGCCACCCAATGCTGGATCAAGCTTGGATATAGTGGAGGACTCCGGGAAGTTACACCTGTGGGGTGGTGTTTTATGTATGAGTGCTATAGGTAAAAAACCTCTGTTTGGAACGTCCGTGGTAAAATTCTCAACTTCAAAGTATAATGAAATCTAAAGATACCTAATAACGAGGGTTCCTGCTGCCTCTTTCTTTTTTTTTTTTTTACTTTTAATTCATGTGCCTAGATGTTTCCCTGGAGGCCTAATTAAAACATTAAGAGCATAATAAAATTGAGATGTTTCTACAGCAATGCATTTGTTTCTTAAAACACAAAAACTCCGTAGAATAATAGGTTATACGTAGAGTATCATTAGAGAAACGCATAGGTACTCAGCAAATATGAGGCAAAAGTGGGAAGGGGCTTGTCATTATTTTGGCAGTTGGTGGGTTTTAAATTCAGGTCTAAATGCCAGGTAATGATTAGTAATTTAGACGTTAATATAGGAGACAAATGAAAGGGTCACAAGTATTGTAACTATCAAAAATAGGTGGGCTTGATTTTGAACACTGTGAATTTTGGAGCCACTTCTTTTGTTATTAATAGTAGTTATAATTATCGTAACAATAGTAAGACTTCTGGAGCTGTGGGTATTTAATTGTTTCAAAGTGCTGACACATCCATCTTGGTTGAGTCTTATAATATATCTTTGTGGTAAGCCTGTAAATCCTGGTCTTGGTGGTTTTATGCAATCAGGACAGGGGTCGTGACCACAGAGCTAGAATCCTGCAGCAAAAGATCAGCTTGTCAATACTAAGTCTAGAAAGTCCTTTAAGACTTCTCTATGCTCTTAAGGGAAGGGAGAAAAGCATTGGCATTGCATTTATACTTATAAGCGGAGAAAACATTTTCTGAGTTAGTTCTCATCTCTTTACTGGAAGGCCTCTGACTCCACTACTTTGTACCCATTTTTCCCTTGAAAATCCTCATGTTTTCTATCCTCCCCTGTCTCCTATTAGGCTGACGTTCCTTTGTTAATCAGTTGATTCATTCAAAAATAATCTTGAGTACCCAGTATGTACTGGGTAGAGGTGGACGTGTTAGCCTGATATCTTTGGAATTACTATTCTAAGAAAGTTATAGTTCACATTGGAATTTTCTACCCTTTTTCCCCTCCCCATATAAATTATAAATATGTTTTACTTTCATAATCCTAAATATGAAAGAATGTTCTATGTTTTAAAGATTTTATTTATTTTATAGAGAGACAGCACAAGCAGGAGGAGCTGAGGGACAGAGAAGCAGACTCTCCGCTGAGCAGGGAGCCCGATGTGGGGATCGGTCCTAGGATGCTGGGATCATGACCTGAGCCAAAGGCAGACGCTTAACCAACTGAACCAATCCCCAAGAATGCTCTGTTATTTATATTTGTGTATGAAACATGATTTAAATGGTAATTTAAACTTTATATGACCATGTGTCTCGGTATACCTACATGTGGAAATAAAAACAATGGACTGGGCATTATTTTCTCCAATACCTTCCTTAATGATAATTTTTCCAGTGAAGAAAAAAAAAAGTTTAGTATCATTGCCCATAAAATTTTCTATTAATAAAATAATAATATATAATATTATTGACAATATTTAGCTTTAATAATAATGATATCTTCTTTATGAAAGTAAAAGTATCAGCATTTTATCTTTAGAAATATGTCTTGCATCCAGCAAAATGTAGCTTATACATTCAGCATGAAAACATACAGGAAATGAAGAAATATACTAAATTATTTTCTAAGGAGAAAAGAATGTTCTTTGGAATTTTATCATCTCTGTCTCTATGCATGTAAACACTGTGTGTGTGTATTATATGTACAGATGGGTGTATGTATTTGCATTTATATATACACATGCATAACACATATGTGCACACACATGCATGTTATATATAGCAAATGAAATAAATGAGTGTCTTTCTATTTCAGCATCAGCACAGCTAATGCTTCATCAGAAGGTGAATATCCTCACTTTCAGCCCACTTTTTGTCATTCCTTTCCTTCTTGTCAGGCATTGTATTTCTTCCCCAATTATATCATATGTACAGACAGTGAGGAGAAAAAGAGGAAGAAAATGGTGACTTAAACATAAATCTATTTTTCTACTTCCCATAAAAGTTTTGAAGGTGGACAAGTTGGCAAGTTGAGATAAGGTTGAGTTTTATCTATGGCTGGCATTTTTTGGTCTTTAGTAACCACTCCCCTCTACAGAGGACAAAAAGGAAGTCTACCCAGAGCTTTCTAGATACCTTGCATCTCACCACTTCATTTATTGGTCTAAAACTTCCACTTTGGGAGCTGGGAAGTACATTCTAAGATTACCCCCTAACTGTTGGAAATTTGGGACTGCCTTTTTTTCATTTGATGCATGAAAGAAAACAGCAAACATATCTACCCCTGAGTTGTGCATTATGAATTAAGCAAGTGGTAGTGATTAGGATTCATTGCCATCAAGCCCCAGAAGACAAATTTTTTCTCCTGAGAAATGGTAAAAATTTTTAAATTTTTGTTAACTACCACCTTGAAATTGCTGAGAATAATTAGATTACAAGTTTTTTGTCTTTTTTGTTTGTTTGTTTATTTGTTTTTCCCAGAAGTTTCAATCTCCCTGAGACTATTTTGGTCTCTAGTAATATGTTTTTGTACATGGAAATCTGCAACTCAGTCTTTTCTAAGTTTATCTACATAATGATGGCTTAAAATAACTGTATGAAAGGTCCATTGGTTAGTACAGTAACTTGTATCTCTCAGCTGGCTCTTCTCAAATCAGCCTGATAATTTTCTAGAAAAAAAGAAGGTATTAAATTTTCTAGGATTGTCTCAGGAGAGTGCTTTTTCTTGGTTTTATTTTGTTTTTACTATTGATATTTTTTTTAATTGGGATCCAAATAAGGTCCACACATCACACGTATTTATTATGTCTCTTATACCTGTTTTCATCATTTATTTCTGGCAATTTACTTGTTGGGGGAAAAAAGCAAACAAAAAATGGGCTGCTTTTTGGGCAGAGTTTTCCACAGGCTAGATTTCACTGGTCGCTTACATGTGGGTCATGTGACCTATTCATCTGTCCTCTTTATCCACAGGACACTGGTTATCATAAGAACTAGTTGCAACATTCATTCAGAAAAGAAGATGTACACTTACATCAGAAGCCAGATAATGTCTGGTTCTCTTCTATTTTATGTTAATGGCCATTATGATCATTGCCCAGATTGATTATTTCATTATGGATTTTTAAAATACAAATGTTCTTTCACCAACATATGCTAAAATAATTAGAAATAACACTATAACAACAATGTCATCTGCATGGCTCTGCAGCTGGTATGGGAGGCTCCCTTTAATTGAAGACACCAGGAGACCAAAAAACACTTTAAGCAGCATTTCTCACTATTAGGAGCACGTGTGAAACATATGCTAAGTATAATTATAAAGGAAGAAGAATTAAAATTTCCATTCCAAGAACTGTATCAATTTGACTGTTGAATGTTGTGTGAAAATATCTTTGAACATGTGCAAAAATGAGACAGCTTAAAGGACTTTTTCTTTTTTTTAATAACTTTTTAAAAAGATCTTATTTATTTATTTGACAGAGAGAGAGCACATGTAAGCAGAGCAGCAGGCAGAGGGAGAGAGAGAAGCAGGCTCTTTGCTGAGCAGAGAGCCCCATGCAGGGCTCGATCCCAGGACCCTGGAATCATGACCTGAGCCGAAGGCAGCCACTTAACCAACTGAGCCACCCAGGCACCCCAAGGATTTTCAATGAAAAAACAACTCAAGAATATGGGAAGGAGAGTCTTTACTCGTAGTTTTTTACAGGATGACGAAACAATATACGATCACCATTTTTCAAGACCTTCCAGATGCTCGGGTTAATTAATTAACTCATCCATCCTTCCATCTGTTCAGTGAACATTGAGACCTACTATGTGCCAGATACTGAGGATGCAGCAATGATCTTATCAAGACAAAGTCCCGGGCCTCAAAAAGCTTTCTTACTTTCTGGTGGGAGAGGCATTTAGTTGGAAAATATATATATAAATGATATAATTTCATGTAGTGTTAATGTGTGATGAAAAATAATAAAACTAAGAAGAGGAATGTTATTTTACATCACAATGCCAGGGAAGAATGCTCAGGGAAGATGACATTTAAAGACAGAACTAAAAGAACTAAAGAACTAAATGATATGAGGGGTGCCTCGGTGCCTCGGTCGGTTAAGTATCCAACTCTTGACTTCATCTCAGTTCATGATCTTGGCATCCTGAGATGGAGCCCCACATGGGACTACCTGCTGGGCATGAAGCCTGCTAAAGATTCGGTCTCTCCCTCTCCCTCTAACCCTCCCCCACCCCTGCTCACATAGGCTGTCTCTCTTCCTAAAAAAATTAACTAATTAATGAATTTTTAAAAAATAAAGACAGAATTAAAGAATATGAAAAATCAAGACAGTATACTATCTGGGAAAAATGTTTCAGAGGTGAAATTCCCAAAGTACAAAGGATCTTGATGTGAGCTTAGACCTTATGTTTTAAAATGGAGAAAAAGGATTATTGGTGGTGCCATTTATTGAGATAGGGAATACTGTAGGAGCATCAAGATTGGAAATGGTGGTGAGGGGACCAACAGTTCAGTTCTGAAAATTTTAAATTTGGGATATCTCTTAAGATACCCAAATAGGATGTGAAGTTCACATGTCATTACAATATATGACATAATATTACATATTAACCAGGAATGAGTCTGAAGATACACATTTAGACCAATCCTGATCTTAAGCAGTTGGGATTTAAGGAAATCCAGAACAATACACTAGAATTGAACTTCAAGTCATTGTTGGTGCAACGATGACTCTGACTTTGCCCTCTAGTCCTTATCTTGGTCTCCAGCTCACGTAAGTGGGTTCTGATCTTCATCCCTTTGCCTAACTGCTTGAATGAATCACCTACTTCTTATCCAGACTAGATAGGAGCAGAGATCTTGACTAACTCTTATGAGTACTATCCTTTAAATTAGGGGCCCATTGCTCATACTCCAGCCTTGCTTTGGTTTAAATGATGGATCTTCCCACCTCTACTCAGAACCTTGGAAATAGTAATGGAATATCTTACCTTACCTTACCTATGGTCTTATAACATGAACCTATAAATCTGTAATTTCTGAAATTGGCTGAAGGAAATTACTTATACTCAGCTACGAGAGCAAAGGGGGGTGGGTGTGGGGAGAGGAATGTTAGAGGTGAAGTGCAGTACCAAACACCAAAGAACAAGGCAGAAGAGACTGAGGAGCAACTAGTCAAAATGGTTGAATGTCAAATTTCAGAGACAGAAAGACTTTCCATAGAAACTAATACTTAAAAAAAAAAATAAATTAGGTCAGACAGGATACTGTGGAGCATCCTCAATAAAAGTTGTACATCTCCTTGCTTTTCTACCTAAATGTTACCTACTTAATTATTTCCTTATGCAGAACTCCACGCTGTGCTAAGGCACCCTGTTATATTTTGAATTATTTTCTTGCCAAATGATATGCTAGATTCTCCTCTTGTCAACAGCCAAATCATGTCTGTGGTTCTTAAAATGTATTCTTTGGAAGGCTAATCCTGTGAAATGTTCATGGAAAGGGTTCTGTGGTTGAATTTGTTCAGGAAACACTACTTACATTATCACCACTTGAATCATTCCAAAATCCATTAGAATATTAAGAAGGAATGTCTTAGAATGCCATTGAGTTTTGACTACAAAATCCTTGTTATAAGAAACACCTAATCCACCAATGGAAATGGTACCTGAGGAGCCGTCCTTAGGAAATGCTGCCATAGATGTAACTGCCAGAAAAAGCTAGTCTTTTCCCACATCTACAGATGGATCAGCCAGCCTAACAGTCATGCACCTTGATTAGAAAGTCCACATACTCTTCCCTCCAGTCCTGTTGCTTTGATTGACTGATTACCCACAGATATCATGAGGTATAATAAGAATAATGCTAACATAAGAACTGTAATGCTGAGGGCATCTGAATAAATTCTACCTACTCCATGAAGCCTCCAGTAAGCACTCTGTTGCCATTAGTTTTCTTTTTTTCTAAATTCCCTTAATACTCATAGCTCCAATAATACTCAAACATCAAATGGCTCACTATTCAATATTTAATTGTACACAAGTTTTACATCTGGCTCATTGCTTCTGTCCTTATAGCTAATTATTCTCCCCTTCTATGTGCATGTTCAATATGTTTCAGTACAACAAACTCACAGAGTCCCCAAACATGCCTGTTGTGTGTGTGTGTGTGTGTGTGTGTGTGTGTGTGTGTGTGTTTTGTTTGTTTGTCTGTTTTTCAGTTCTGGGCTTTGAAATAAGCTCTTTGGGATATCCTTCTTTCTTCTTCCCATCCTGGCCAATTACCACAGGTTCTTTGAGTTCTGGGTTAAACATCACTTCAGCTGCAAAACTTTCCCTGATGCGGGGAAGAAGTCACTCTGCTTTCGGTGTTTTCATGACATTTTGTATAAGTCACAATGACATACTTAACAAGTCACACTTAACGATGCTATAAAGGTGAGCCTCTAAAATTATCCGCCACCTCTTGCTAGAAGAGACAGGACCCAATCTTATTTAATTGTGTATCTGTTTTGAAAGACTTCTGTTGAGATTCGATACTCAGAAAGAAAAGAGAAACCAACTGATTTAAGGGGAAAAAATAACATGGTCTGTCAATACTTGTTGCTTTTGAGAGATAATTCTAATTTTTAAATTAAAATTGTACGGAGGAAGAAGGCCTTCAGGTAATACATTTTAGTTGACAATGCCACTTGGACATTCAAAATTAAAGATTATTTCTTTATTCTTGATTAAACTGAGTATGTTATTTTATATGAGTCTTCACATCTTTAATTAACAGGAAAAATTACTAAGTATCTAATCTGGACTATATTTTAGTCCAGTTCTATAATTAAACTTCCTTAAGGGGAGAGTTTTCAGTCTCTCTTGCATAAATGTGCTCAGTTTTTGGAACAACCTTCCCCATCTCTTTGGACTCTTTTCCCCAACATCTAACTATATGTTAAAGCAAGCACCATATGCTTCATGGAACATAGGAAGCTGTGGGTAAGTGTTCTCTGACCTCATGCCCATCCTTGGATTTCCAGAATGATACTTCTTTTGCATCTCTGTTGTTCCATGTCTTACTAACATAGGTGGAAAGAGGTGCAGCCAGTTTAATTCATAGTCTGGCTTCTCTAGGTTTCTGTGATGGTTTTGGGGTATTCCTGTTGACTTCACTTCAACTCAGCTTTAACTCATGCTGGTTCCTGGTCCATCCTCTTTCTTGTCTCCTGGCATGGATGTTTACTTGAGTCTTCTGATGATGTCACCTTGTCCTTCCACCAGTATTCTCATGGCAGGTCACTGTCTAGCAAGTCAGCAGCCATACTACCCGGAACCATGACTGGTCAGGATGGCTCAGCTGCAGCAGCTCCTTCTGCCCAAGCACACTGGCCAACATGACTGATGATACAGGAGCATATTGGAGATGACTTTCTTCCAGCAGCACAGCAAATCACTTCTCAGTGCTTCTCTCGGTATCTGAGTCAGCTTTTTCTCTAGTTTGATGTTTCTCTAGTTTGATGTTGAGTTTGATGTTTATCTGGCTTTTTCATTCTACTTCCTCCTTACTCCCTTTCCTGTCCCTAAATACCTTAGTTCAAGAAAGGGTCTAACTTGCTTTCTTCTTTCTATTTATCTCCCCTTGGGTAAAATCTAGTCTGATGTCCCTGTCTGTTCATATGCTGAAAGAGGAAAACAAAGAATAAAATAGAAGCAGTTTTCTCCAGGAAGCAGTTTAGGTTAAACATCATAGTCTTGCTATAAAATCCCCATTTTTATTATAAGAGGCTGAATGTCAAAATTCCTAATTTTCTCTCTCCTTCCCACAAGCCCAGAATGTGAATACTATGGGTCAACTAGGGTGAAACTCACATACTTAAGAAATCAAAGAGAAAAAAAAAATCACATTAACAATTGTTAAACATTTTATATTAAAAAAGTGAATTTTCTATGAAGAGAGAACCTCTTAACAATGAGCTATTGTGCATTAATTCAACAAATTTTACTCAATATCTACTATGTATTTGAACTGTGTTAAGGTTTCACTTTGGAGAAATCCATTTTATGTGGTTCTAAATATAGAACCATTGTTTTTCTCCTACATTTTAACCTTTGGGTAGGATTCCAACAAGAGATTGGGCAGCACAGACCCAATGTCATTCTATCAACAGGTTCTACCCACAATTGATGTCAGGTAAATATTTGTAAAAATAAGATTACATAAAAAAAGACAATAACTATCTTTTCAAGATTGAATATTGACTCAATTTCACCAATTCGTGAACCTGCTCTTTGAATTTTATGCAGTTCAAACTTCTAAAGCCTAGACTAAATTTCCCAATGTCATTTCTTCTGCAGCATTACATGGTCCCTTAGAAGGCACAGCGAGCTTCTCTTTTATTGTACAAAAGTATTGTTCATTGAATCACAGAAGGTAACTGGGAAGGGACCTTGTGGGAGTATTCCATGAAACTATAAGAACTAGTCTGTCATTAAACATTTCTTACAAAGAAGTTTTATATACTGAGAACAAGGTTTCAGAAGAAATTTCAACTGTAATTGTTTCCATACATAAGCAAACACTTGTTTCTGTGTGATTTACAAATTTTTGCATATATACACCTACATTTATGTTTGTATTATAACCCAATTTTAGCATTGATAAAGAAAACCATTAGCTTTCCTCATCCCTGTTTAAAAGGGAGTTTATATGCAAAAAAGACACCATTCAGAAATGGTTAGGAACTGATTATATCTAAAAAGCACATGAGGTTGTCTAAAAAATAAATTACATTCATGCACAATTTCCTCATTTCCATTTGATTTGTACTGCTTCCAAAATTCCATCTACTTTTTTATTTTTCTATCTGCTATCATCTAGCAATTAGGGCTGTATGTTTGCAGGCCATGCAGTAAGTTGTTTTATACAAATTCAGAAGATACTGTTTAACTATTGTTAAACTAGGCTAAAGGGGATCAGAGTTCACTGATAAAGCAACAGCATCTTACCAGTTTGATAAGCCTTCTGTATGGCTACAGTCTGGTCTAATAAAGTCCGCTAAAGAAACTCATTACCAGTCAAGGCAATTTGGATTTTATCACCATTCCAAGAAAACTTCTTTAGGAAATAAGCATGTTTTCCAAATTCTGCTTCTCAGTAGGATAATTTATTTTCCATCTCCTGTTTCCCTCTCCCCAACCCAGCATTCTCAAGCTAACTCCATTTCCACTCTACGCAAGTCACTCCTTCATATCTCTTAACTGTGCTCAAGTGTCTCTTACATTTTCACGTTTGAGAAGAGCAAATTCTTGAAGCAAAAGAGGACGAAACCTTGGGTATTTGAGTTCGGAAGCATTAGAAGGGGGAACAGGGTAATTCCTTCTCTGATTTTGATGTTACATCATACAATTGACCATCTGCTCTGTTCTTAAGCAACATAAACCTGGATAATCACTGGAGTTCAAATAAGCATCATTTGAACACTCTGTTAACTACCCTTTTCCCCTCAAAACTAGAAGTGGTCTTTCAGATCAGAACTACCCAACATGTGTTCTGTGGCCTATTGTTATTCCCTAAACTGTGTCCAGACTGTGTGTTTCAGTCAGAGTTGACCAGGAATGAGAACCAATAGGAGATAGATAGACGATAGATAGGTAGGTAGATAGATAGATAGATAGATAGATAGATATAATAAGATATTTATTATAGGATTTGGTCACAATATTATGAAGCCTAAGAAGTCTCACAATTTGCCATCTACAAGTTGGAGAATCAGGAAAGAATCCACTGGTATAGTCTCAAAGCTTGAGAACCAGGGAGTAGGTGGTATAAGTCTGAATCCAAAAGTCTGAGAATTGGGGTCCTAAGGTATAAATTCCCATCTAGAAACCAGGAATTCCTATGTCAGAGAGAGAATCTGCCCATCCCTCACTTTTTTAGTTCTGTTCAGACCCTCATCGCGGAAGATGATGCCTACCCATGTTGGTAAGGGTGAATCTTCCTTACTTAAACCACTAGTTCAAATGCTAATCTCTTCCAAGATACCTCACAGACACATAGAAATGTTTTACCAACTATCTGTACCTTCCTTAACCACGTCAAGTTGACACAAAATTAACCATCATAAGGCAATATGTATAGAAATTGAGTGTTTAGAAGCTTTGATAGCAATGTGACAAAATATGTTGATTCTAACAATGAAAAAATTGCTTTAGATTTTTGGTCTTTTAAAAAAATTCATTTTTGTAGCAATTTATTTTCTTATATTTTATAAAAATATTGGTTGGTGACAGATTTAAAAATAAAAGTAAAGCTAATTCTTCACCACTGAGAATATTAGAAATTTGTTTTAGGCCTTTGTATCTTAGAGCATCACTAGAAGCCTGCCTAACTTTTTTTTTAATATATATTGTTTAAAATATAACCTTGACAATAATATTTTACTAACCAACCTCCACAGTCAATCTTAGAAGAACATAAGGCAAAACTAAGCTAGGCCCATGCTTTCGATTTGTCTATACCTGATTATTCAAAAAAATTATCAAGGCAGATAAAAAGGAATAAAGGTAATTCACCAATACTGATTTTATTTCCAAAGATGGGACTTTTGTTTTTCTTTATTGAGACATATCACTGACATTGTTTTGTTCATTATGTTAAACAAATGTATTTGGTACACCAATGTAATTCCACTCTTGATGTTTTAACTGTATTTTTTTTTAGAGTTTTAATTTAGTCAGCCGTATGTCTTTTTTTTTTTTTTTAGATTTTATTTATTTATTTGACAGACAGAGGTCACAAGTAGGCAGAGAGGCAGGCAGAGAGAGAGGAGGAAGCAGGCTCCCTGCTGAGCAGAGAGCCCGATGCGGGACTCGATCCCAGGACCCTGAGATCATGACCTGAGCTGAAGGCAGTGGCTTAACCCACTGAGCCACCCAGGCGCCCCTTTAACTGTATTTTTAAAGTTATTTTCTTAGGATTTGCTTTAAAGATTACAATACAGATTTTAATTTATCACAAACAAATTCAGACTAGTAATTATGTAACTCCAATAATATATAACGCCTTTGTTCTAATAATCATCCATTTCCTCCCCCTTCCTGCTCTTACTGATATGTACCACACATCTACATATGTCATAAAGCCCAAAATTGAATGACTTATTTATTTTTTATAAAATATCATATTGTTAAAACAAATTTATAAGACAAATTTAAAAAATAAAGTATATGCTTTGTATTTACACATATACCCATCATTTCTGATGACTTTCATTTCTTTCCTTAGATTCAACTTACTGTTTGGTGTCATTTTTTTTCAGACTAAAGGTATCCCTTCAGTATTTCTTGTTGAGTTTGCCTGCTACAGTAAATAAATATAAATGTATTTATATCTATATATAAATATGTATAAATATATGTATATAGCTCTAGTATATCTGCTACTGCATATGCATATATTTACTGTAGTTATACATATATATAAATTAAACCTATATATATATGCTTACAAGGAAAAAATGAATAAGAATATAATTATAAATATATAGGCTTCATTTCACTTTAATTTTTGAATAATACTTTTGTTATATACATTGGTTAAGAGTTTTTGTGTTGTTTGTTTTCTTAAGCCTTTTGAACATGATCTGCTTCTTTCTAATCTCCACTATTTCCAATGAGAATCCAGGCATTAATTGTATTGTCATTTCCCCTGTGTGTGTTAAGTCATTTTTCTTTTTCTACTTTGAAGAGTTTCTCCTTGTCTTAGCTTGCAAAAGTTTGATTGCTGCAACAAATGTTTATAAAATATCTAGATGTAAATGTTTTCTGTTCCTCTGACTACTTATTATGCTTCTTTGATCTATAGATTAAAGTTTATTTGGTGGGGTCTTTGCCTGGTTTTGGGATCAGGGTAATGCTGACTTCATAAAAAGAATCTGGAAGTTTTCCTTCTGTTTCTATTTTTTGAAAGAGCTTCAGGAGAGTGGGTATTATTTCTTCTTTGAAAGTTTGGTAGAATTCCCCAGGGAATCCATCAGGTCCCAGGCTCTTGTTTTTTGGGAAGTTTTTTTTTTTGTTTGTTTTTTTTTTTTTAATCACTGCTTCAATTTTGTTATTACATATTGGTCTATTCAGGTTGTCAGTTTCTTCCTGATTCAGTTTTGGAAGTTTATAGGTTTCCAGTAATGCATCCATTTCTTCTAGGTTGCTTAATTTATTGGCATATAACTGTTGATAATAATTTCTGATGATTGTTTCTATTTCCTTGGTGTTAGTCATGATCTCTCCCTTTTTATTCATAATTTTATTAATTTGGGCTTTCTCCCTTTTCTTTTGGATTAGTTTGGGCAATGGTTTATCAATCTTATTGATTCTTTCAAAAAACCAGCTTCTAGTTTCCTTGATGTGTTCTACTGTATCTCTAGTTGCTATCTCACTGATGTCTGCTCTAGTCTTGATTATCTCCCTTCTTTTGTGTGGGGTTGGCTTAATTTATTGTTGATTCTCCAATTCTTTAAGGTATTAAGAGAGCTGGTGTATTCTGAATTTTTCAATTTTTTTGAGGGAGTCTTGGATGGCTATATATTTCCCCCTTAGGACTGCCTTGGCTGTATCCCATAGGTTTTGGACCAAAGCGTCTTCATTCTCATTGGTTTCCATGAATTAAGTTCTTCTTTGATTTCCTGGTTGATCCAAACATTGTTAACCAAGGTGGTCTTTAGCTTCCAAGTATTTGAATTCCTTTTGAACTTTTTCTTGTTCTTCCGAACTCTTGTTGAGTTCCAGTTTCAAAGCATTGTGATCTGAGAATATGCAGGGAATAATCTCAGTCTTTTGGTATCGGTTGAGTCCTGATTTGTGACCCAATATGTGGTCTATTCTGGAGAAGGTTCCATGTGCACTTGAGAAGAATGAGTATTCTGTTGTTTTAGGGCAGATTGTTCTGTATATATCTATGAGGTCCATCTGATCCAATGTGTCATTCAATTCTCTTGTTTCTTTATTGTTTTTCTGCTTGGATGATCTGCCTATTACTGAGAGTGGCATGTTAAGATCCCCTACTATTAATGTATTCATATCAATATTACTCTTTATCTTGATTAACAGTTGTCTTAGTTGGCTGCTCCCATATTGGGGCATAAATATTTACAATTGTTAGATCTTCTTGGTGGATAGACCCTTTAAGAATGATATAGCGTCCTTCTGTATCTCTGACTACAGTCTTTGGTTTAAAATCTAATTTATCTGATACGAGATTTGCTACCCCAGCCTTCTTTTGAGGCCCATTGGCATGAAAGATGCTTCTCCATCCCTTCACTTTCAGGCTGAATGTATCCTTAGGTTCAAAACGGGTCTCTTATAGACAACATATGGATGGGTCCTGTCATTTTATGCAACCCTGTGCCATTTTATAGGAGCATTTAGGTCATTCATGTTGAGAATGATTATCGAGAGATATGTTTTTATTGACATCATATTTCCTGTGAAGTCCTTATTTCTATAGATTGTCTCCATAAATTTCTGTTCAATGACACTCTTGGGTTCTTTCTTTTTTTATAGAACCCCTCTTGCTATTTCTTGTAGTGCCAGCTTGGTGGTCACATACTCTTTTAAATCTTGCTGGTCTTAGAAGCTCTTTATCTTTCCATATGTTTTGAATGTCGGTCTTGCTGGATAAAGTACTCTGGGCTGCATGTTCTCTTCATTTAGTTCCCTGAATACATCTTGCCAGCCCTTTCTGGCTTGCCAGGTTTCTGTGGACAGGTCTGACATTATTCTGATGGGCCTTCCTCTGTATGTAAGGAATCTTTTCTCCCTAGCTGCTTTCAAGGGCTCCTGTCTAAAATTATGATTCATCATTTTCACAATCAGGTGTCTTGAGGTCTTTCTAGATTCTATGATCTTAGGGGGAAATCTTTCTGCCTAGGACACAAACGCTGGTTCCATTCCCCAGACCGGGAAAATTTTCATAGAGAATTTGTTCAACTATATCCTCTCGTCTTCTTTCTTTCTCCTCCCCCTCAGGGATTCCAATAATTCTGACATTGGAACATTTCATGGTGTCATTTATTTCCCTAATTCTGTTTCCATGGCTTCTAAGCTGTTTGCTCCAGGCCTCCTCCTGATCCTTTTTCTCTATCAGTTTTTCCTCTAGATCACTAATTCTATCTTCTGCCTCAGTTACCCTAGCTGCTAGAGAATTTAAATTAGATTGGAACTCATTGATAACATTGTTAACATCTTCCCTGGTGGCTTTCAAAATTTGAGATGTCTTTGGTCATTATTTCTTCAAGTTCTTCTTGTACCACTTGCTCTTTGCTCCTGGAATTCCCATTACATGGGTACTGATATGGCTGATGGTGTCCCACAGGCCTCTGAGGCTCTGCTCACTTTTGATCAATATTTGCTCTTCACATTAAATAATAATTACTCCTCTACTGTCAAGTTCATGCATTACTTTTTCCACCATTTAAATATTTTGTTGAGTCCATCTAGTGAAATGTTTATTTCAATTATTATGATTTTCAACCCCAGAGTTTCCACTCCATTTTTTAAAAATACACATATTTCTACTTTATTACTGATGTTCCTTACTTGTTGAGTTATCATTGTCATATTTTCCCTTAATTATTTGAATATGGCTTTCTTCATTTTAAATTTAGTCCCTTTAATCCTTTTAATGTAATTATGTTTTGCTATATCCAACTTCTTAGTTTCTATTAAACTTTTTTTTTCCCCTGAGTATGGATTACATTTTCTTTTCTTTCTATCATATGTCAGAATTTTTATTATAAACCAAACATTTTAGATAACACACTACTCAAATCTGATTTCCTTCTTAAGGTGTGTGGGCTTTTGTTTTTCTTTGTTTTGTAATTTGCCCAGATTTAAACTCCCATGAAATATGGCCACTAGTGTCTTTGTTTAGGTTTGTTTGTTTGTTTGTTTGTTTGTTTAATCTTTACTTTTGTTTTTTAACCCAGCTATCTCAGGGTCACTCCCATGTCTCTGTGGCTTAGTGGCCAGTCAATATTTTGGGAAGAGGTTATGCTTAAACACATGGATTCCATAAGGCCTACGCCCCTTGGCAGAAAGACTGTCTCTGTGGAATGCATTAAAAATTCAACTGGTTCTCAACTCTGCCTAGACTTTTGCTTTCTGCTTGCTTCATTTTCATCTTCCTTGCACATGTGCTTATTTTCCCCATCAGTGAGAGAGGCATAAGGATCTTACCCTGTCCAGCTATAACTCCCTTATTTCTCAGTTCTCTTCATCAAATGTAGAGCTTCTTGATTTCTTTTCAACCTTGAGATAAGAGAGGAGCAAATTTCTCAATTCATTTCCTCCCCACATTGTTACTTTAATTAGTAATGTAAATGTAATTTTTGACCTTTGTGCCAAATCAAGTCAGCCCCTTCCGGCCACAGGAGTACTGTTTTTCAGAGCCAGTGGCAAAACCATCACTTGGTAAAACTAACACACCACCTGAACTGGGGAAAAGAGATAAGAGCAGTGCCAGAAGAAAATGCTCTAGCTCCCACCGTCCTTGCAGTTTCCAGTAGCTTTTTATGAGTAAGTGCTTCTCAACTTGTTTGCTTTCGGTTGACTTCCAGAGCCCTGAAGTGGTTATTTTTGCTGATATTTTGATCTTTTCACCACCATGCCAGAATCTTCACCTCTGGATAGTAAATTAAGATTTTGAATGTTTTATGTGAATGTGCTAATTTGTTAGTAGTAGGAAGACAAGTTTTATAGTACTCATCAGAGTCCACAAGGGGTATGTAATTATAAATATTTAAAATTCTGTGATATTTACATGTATCATGAGCAACACTGTCAGGACTCACTAAGTAGCTGCCAGTAAGAGTAGAACAGAGAGAGCTAGGGTTCCCCTGCAGCGGGCATGTGCACAGCAGAGAGAAGAATCAGGAAAACATCAGAGGTATGAGAATTTGAAAGGGAACCCAAACTAATACCTGTATTTACTATCATTTTTAAAAATTTTTTTAAAGATTTTATTTATTTGACAGAGAGAGAGAGAGAGAGATCACAAGTAGGCAGAGAGGCAGGCAGAAAGAGAGGGAGAAGCAGGCTGCCTGCTGAGCACAGATCCTGATGCATGGCTCTATCCCAGGATCCTGAGATCATGACCTGAGCAGAAGGCAGAGGCTTAACCCACTGAGCCACTTGGGTTCCCACTTTATTCATTTTTTAATTAAGATGTAATGTATTCTTTGATTCAGGGGTACAAGTCTGTGATTCATCAGTCTTACACAATGAACTTTAGGCTATTTGGCAACATAGGACAGCCACCTCCCAACCCTACCCTACTTCAGGTGGAGGGCCAACATGTCCATAGCTGATGAAAATGCTCCCAAAATGCCTAGCATGGAAAGCCTCTCTATTTGATTATTTTCCAACCAAACTGTAAAGTCCAAATGCTGAAGCATAAGTAGGAGAGGCACAAAATAAATCTGATAAATTTTCCCCAAGGGGGAAAGGGTTAGGCAGATGGACTTAGGCCTTGAAATCTAAATGGTATTCAAACACCTTGAACACTAAATGGTATTCAAATCCACCATTTAGAAGTTGTGTAATACTGAGTCATTTAGCTACTGAGTTAACCTCCTTGAGCCTCTATGTTTTTTCAAAGAAATTTGGAACAATAATATCTATTTTGTAAGATCTTTGTAAAGATTAAATGAGTGAATCTGTAGAAGTTGTTCACTTGGTACCATGTTAAGAGTATGTGCTAACTGTTACTTACCATGTCTCTTTTCAGTGGTCTGGACATCTTTCTTTAATTGCTAGCTTGTTAAAGTCTTAGAAAGAAGGAACTATGGCACTCAGGGAAGAGCTACCTGGAGCATGTAATGGTTCAGACAGTACCCAGAATTGCCTGCATTCTTGATGAAGATATTTCTCTCTAGAAATTCACATGCAAGAAACACCCATAACCTTTGATATTTGTTCAAATCCTCCTAGACGATGAGAATAGCATTCTGTGACCTATGAATATAGTGCATTTTTGAGACCTCCTTGTCTAAGGACCTCACTGAGAAATAAAGCATTGAACCAACTATTTTTGGGGGGGAGGGGTGCTAGTGACAGAGGATATAGAATGAGGGAAAGATGAGACCCACAAATAACACAACTCTTATTCTAGCCAATTATTACAAAATCCCTTCTTACGAATAAATGTGCCTGTATATGATGAAAAAAACGCACTATTGTTTCCTATATTTAGAACTGTTATTCTGCCCAAATAGATAATAAAAACAACTCTCATTTTATCTGTGTGTGAGTGTTTGGTTTGGTGGGGGGGTTGTTTTTTGTTTTTATTTTTTGCTAAAAAATGTGATGGACATTTTACTATTCATTCCCACAATGTGAATAATTTATTTGAGTACATGGTAGTGTTCTTTATTGCCTCTAAAATAGAGCTGTAATTTGCTCTCTCGCTCTCTCTCTCTCTATATATATATATATTTATTAAGCCTTTAGTTTTGTTCTTGTCTCCTTCACTAATACTTCTTTATTCTCACGTAATACGTCAGTGTATGCATAATAAAGCTGCTATCTTTCAAATAAAAAAGGACATTTGCATATTTAATTCTTGGCTTTCATTTCAATGTGGCTTTAGAATCATTAACTTTGATATTGATTTCTTTCTTCTCTTGCATTCAGCTAACTATTTAGAATGAATCTTTCTCATAGTATGACTGAAAACTCCTCTAAGACAAATTCAAAGTATCAGTTGACTTAAACTTATTTTTCACTTTATTTCCTACTCTCATTGGTACTCAGAAAAGTGTTGTGGTGAAATATTTTATTATTTTGGTTGTCAAACATCCAATCTCCTTCACTATTTTATATAAATTCCTATTGCTTATACTATTGGAGGGACATAATGTCCTACCTCCCTCACCAGAAACTGAAGGTGGGTGTTCTTTTGTCTCCTTATGCCCTGGGAGAAGAAACTTGAACCATGTTCAGCCAATTAAACATTCTCTCTAAGTCACCTAGTATTGACAGCAAGCACCAGAGAGATGAGTTAATGGCTGGACTTTGTCCTCTATTGCAATGAAGTCCATACTGAAAGCAGCAGCAAAATCCCAGTCCCATTGTTCTTGCTACCAAACTGGAATTCTTTTTTTTTTTTTTTTGTATTTTCTTAAAATTTATTTTATGTATTTTAATAAATATATTTTCTTAAAATTTACATTAAGTGAATGATATAACCTTAAAGTTTATGTATGTGAGAAAATGCCTAGAAAGAAAACATGGGGGGAAAAAAAAGAGTTTTATTTCAGGAGAAATTTTGCATATTTGGTGATTTTCAGTGACTTCAGATAAAATCCCTCCAGGCTATCATGGAGGAGTAATAATCGAACAAAAGAGAAAGCAATAAAAGAGATAGAAATTAATATTTTGCTATAAATACTTTACTTTTGCTATATTTTGCTATAAATACTTTATACTTTATTCTGCTATAAAGTAAACATTAAATTGGAAACTATATAATTCAGAGGACAAAGGTTTTGATTTATTCCTTCACATTGGTAATATTCTCTTTGATTTTTTTTTTTTTTTATTTCTTTTCAGCATAACAAAATTCATTGTTTTTGCACCACACCCAGTGCTCCATGCAATGCGTGCCCTCCATAATACCCACCACCTGGCTCCCCCAACCTCCCACCCCCTACTCCTTCAAAACCCTCAGGTTGTTTTTCAGAGTCCATAGTCTCTCATGATTCATCTCCCCCTCCAATTTCCCTCAACTCCTTAATTCTTAATCTTCCAAGATTCTCATCAATTTAGGTTCTTACAACAACCATCTCCCCTTTATCTCATATACCAGAAATGGATTATGTTTTTAAAAATTCTTGAATGATAAAAATATTCTTCTCAAAACCATTATTGTATGTTTAGTCAAAACACTGCCTAATCCATAATGCTACCTGTTAAGCTTTGTGAGTTCATATGCTCATTCATTTATATTATTTGTTTCATTGATTTATTGAGTATCACTGTGATTTGGTATAGATAACATAGGTTTTACTCTTAGGTACATCTGGGCTCAAATTCTGACTTCAACAGTTAATATGCAATCTTGAATAATATGTGATACAAACAAATAATGTATTTTGAAACTCACTGTATAAGAAAAAGAGCAATGAATTCAGGATCAGAAAGTGCATTACTAGCTCTACCTTTAAGCAATGCTGTAATCTTGGTAAATAACAAGCTTTGATTATATTGACTTCATCTATAAAGAAAGTGTCATCTAGGATGATTTTCATGGCCATTCATGGTTATAAAATTCTATAATTCACATAAAATTCAGTTTCATATGTCAAAACTGTGATTGTATTTTGCTGTCTCTCCCTGTGTGTAGTATGTGCACTAGGTATTTTATGTAAACTCATGCTCTTCTATTATGTCAGTCCAAGAGAGATATTTTTATCATGGTATTTCATGGAAGAGGACATTTATACCCAGTGATATAAACAGCTTGCATTGCCTATAGACCCCGTATGTCCTGGGTGTACCAACCACCCCTGTGAGAGTATTCCCACCTGCTATTCTTCCCAGAGCTCTTGATGCTCCTTTATATCTTGTCCCTACTTTGTCTTGTCTTTAACTGACTCTTTCAAGTTTTGGGTTAAATTTATATCTTGGGGAAAACCTTTCTAGATTTCTCCCAACTTCTTCTAACCTGAGTTAAGCTTTCTCAGGGTAGGCACTTTCCTATGCTTTGCTTCTGTGTGGAACTCATCACAATTCTACTTCAATCATAATTTTTATCATCACTCAGTTAAGTTCCATGAAAACAGAGTCTTGAGCCTAATTGTATCCCTAACACCTTGCACTGTGCCAAGTCCATAGTGGGTATACAATAGATATTTGCTGAATTAGAAGAAAGAAAATTACTACCAAAATGAAAACCTGAGTGTCTCATTCAACTTCCAGGTGTCTCTGCATCACTGTGATGACAAGTGAAAAGGATTTAAGCTTCAGAAATGTATCCCGTGCAAGAAAGTCTTGCTGATACTTGCCATGATTTTGGATCACAGTCTGTTTCTTGCCCCAGTTTCCTGGGAAAAGATATTACATGTATTGGCCAGCATTTCATCACGCAGCTGCCTTCACTGTTCTCCCAGTGGTGAGCTCATCCATCTCTTGTTGATTTGCATAGACCATAATGGCCCTGTTTGGGGTAATTGATGACAACATAACATTTAAGGACACCCTGGGGTTATGAGCCAAGTCATGGGAGCAATTCCAGACTCTATCACTCCAATTAAAGGAATAACTCTCTCAAGGTAGAATTCACAATCCCCAGGAACTGGTGGGTGACACTGGCATTTGACTAGAGTCCATAGATAATGTAAAAATGAAAGCCAGTGTAAATCATCCCTTTATGGGAAAATGAATCACATTGTCAAGCAAATAAAAAGGGCATTTGTAAGTAACTTAAAGTGCCAAATAATTTGTAAGCTTTCCAAATCCTTATAAACAACCATAGGACCTAATATTGTATAAGTACTCAGTCAATATTCCTGAATTGTAGATTGACCGAAATAGCTATACTTAAGAGAACTTTTTCTCTACTGTGCATCCCTATTGATAGTAAAGTCTTAGAGAAAGAATTTAATTCCAAATATTGAATGAGATGAATAGATGTGACTATAAAAGAAACAAAGTCCAAAATATATAAAGGGGTGGTTAAAGAGTGTTGAAAATTTCTAATCTCCAAGAATAAAACTAAGTACTTCCAGGTGACTAAAATGATGATGGCAAAGTGTACACAGTATATCTGTGCTCATTCATCCATTAAAGATATGATCCTGATTTGTCTCATACTTGGGGTGGCTCGAAAGTTCACTCTTGGAGCTCCATCTGTCTTCCACTCAAATATAAATATAAATATATTTAGGGGGAGAGTCAAGATGGCAGAGTAGCAGGCTGAGACTACTTCAGGTAGCAGGAAATCAGCTAGATAGCTTATCTAAAGATTGCAAACACCTACAAATCCAACGGGAGATTGAAGGGAAGAAGAACAGCAATTCTAGAAACAGAAAATCAACCACTTTCTGAAAGGTAGGACTGGCGGAGAAGTGAATCCAAAGCAATGGGAAGATAGACGCAGGGGGAGGGACCGGCTCCCGGCAAGCAGCAGAGCAATGGAGCACAAAATCAGGACTTTTAAAAGTCTGTTCCGCTGAGGGACATCGCTCCAGAGGCTAAACCGGGGTGAAGCCCACGCGGGGTCAGTGTGGCCTCAGATCCCACAGGGTCAGAGAAGGATCGGGGGTGTCTGAGTGTCGCAGAGCTTACAGGTATTAGAACGGGGAAGCTGGCTACAGAGACAGAGCTGAGGAGTGAGCTCTAAACTCGGGGTTACCTTGAACTGGTCACAGGCTCGGTCTGCTCGGAGCGTGGCCGGAGGCAGGGTGACAGGAGTACTTGGGCGCTGTTCTCTGAGGGCGCACTGAGGAGTGGGGCCCCGGGCTCTCGGCTCCTCGGGCCAGAGACTGGGAGGCCGCCATCTTCATTCCCGTCCTCTGGAACTCTACAGAAAGAGCTCAGGGAACAAAAGCTCCCGAAAGCAAACCCGAGCGGATTACTCAGCCCGGCCCCGGGTAAGGGCAGTGCAACTCTGCCTGGGGCAAAGACACTTGAGAATCACTACAACAGGCCCCTCCCCCAGAAGATCAACAAGAAACCCAGCCAGAACCAAGTTCACCTACCAAGGAATGCAGTTTCAATACCAAGGAGAGCAGCGGAATTCGAGAGGAGGAGAAAGCAAAGCACGGAACTCATGGCTTTCTCCCCATGATTCTTTAGCCTTGCAGTTAACTTAATTTTTTTTTTCTTTATCATTTTTTTTCTCTTCTGCTAAATTTTTTAACTTTTACTCTTTTCTTTTTTAACGTTTTTTAACTAGTTTATCTAATATATATATATATTTTTCCATTTTATATTTTTTCAATATTGGTTTTGTTTTTTTAATTTTTTCTTTTTTTTTTTTTTTTCTTTCTGAACCATTTTATCCCCTTTCTCCCCCTCAAGATTTGAGATCTCTTCTGATTTGGCTAAAGCATATTTTCCTGGGGTTGTTGCCACCCTTTTAGTATTTTACTTTCTCCTTCATATACTCTTATCTGGACAAAATGACAAGGCAGAAAAATTCATCACAAAAAAAAACAAGAGGCAGTACCAAAGGCTAGAGAACTAATCAATACAGACATAGGTAATATGTCAGATCTAGAGTTCAAAATGACGATTCTCAAGGTTCTAGCCAGGCTCGAAAAAGGCATGGAAGATATTAGAGAAACCCTCTCCGGAGATATAAATGCCCTTTCTGGAGAAATAAAAGAACTAAAATCTAACCAAGTTGATATCAGAAAAGCTATTAATGAGGTGCAATCAAAAATGGAGGCTCTCACTGCTAGGATAAATGAGGCAGAAGAAAGAATTAGCGATATAGAAGACCAAATGACAGAGTATAAAGAAGCTGAGCAAAAGAGGGACAAACAGCTACTGGACCACGAGGGGAGAATTTGAGAGATAAGTGACACCATAAGACGAAACAACATTAGAATAATTGGGATTCCAGAAGAAGAAGAAAGAGAGAGGGGAGCAGAAGGTATGTTGGAGAGAATTATTGGAGAGAATTTCCCCAATATGGCAAAGGGAACAAGCATCAAAATCCAGGAGGTTCAGAGAACCCCCCTCAAAATCAATAAGAATAGGTCCACACCACGTCACCTAATAGTAAAATTTACAAGTCTTAGTGACAAAGAGAAAATCCTGAAAGCAGCCCAGGAAAAGAAGTCTGTAATGTACAACGGTAAAAATATTAGATTGGCAGCAGACTTATCCACAGAGACCTGGCAGGCCAGAAAGAGCTGGCATGATATATTCAGAGCACTAAACGAGAAAAACATGCAGCCAAGAATACTATATCCAGCTAGGCTATCACTGAAAATAGAAAGAGAGATTAAAAGCTTCCAGGACCAACAAAAACTGAAAGAATTTGCAAACACCAAACTAGCTCTACAGGAAATATTGAAAGGGGTCCTCTAAGCAAAGAGAGACCCTAAAAGTAGTAGAGCAGAAAGGAACAGAAACAATGTACAATCACAGTCACCTTACAGGCAATACAATGGCACTAAATTCATATATCTCAATAGTTACCCTGAATGTTAATGGGCTAAATGCCCCAATCAAAAGACACAGGGTATCAGAATGGATAAAAAAACAAAACCCATCTATATGTTGCCTACAAGAAACTCATCTTAAACCTGAAGACACCTCCAGATTTAAAGTGAGGGAGTGGAAAGAATTTACCATGCTAATGGACATCAGAAGAAAGCAGGAGTGGCAATCCTTATATCAGATCAATTAGATTTTAAGCCAAAGATGATAATAAGAGATGAGGAAGGACACCATATCATACTCAAAGGATCTGTCCAACAAGAAGATCTAACAATTTTAAATATCTATGCCCCTAACGTGGGAGCAGCCAACTATATAAACCAATTAATAACAAAATCAAAGAAACACACCAACAAGAATACAATAATAGTAGGGGACTTGAACACTCCCCTCACTGAAATGGACAGATCATCCAAGCAAAAGATCAACAAGGAAATCAAGGCCTTAAATGACACACTGGACCAGATGGACATCACAGATCTATTCAGAACATTTCATCCCAAAGCAACAGAATACACATTCTTCTCTAGGGCACATGGAACATTCTCCAGAATAGATCACATCCTCGGTCCTAAATCAGGTCTCAACCGGTATCAAAACATTGATCATTCTCTGCATATTTTCAGACCACAATGCTCTGAAGCTAGAACTCAATCACAAGAGGAAATTTGGAAAGAACCCAAATACATGGAGACTAAACAGCATCCTTCTAAAGAATGAATGGGTCAACCAGGAAATCAAAGAAGAATTGAAAAAATTCATGGAAACAAATAATAATGAAAACACTATGGTCCAAAATCTGTGGGACACAACAAAGGCAGTCCTGAGAGGAAAATATATAGTGGTACAAGCCTTTCTCAAGAAACAAGAAAGGTCTCAAGTACACAACCTAACCCTACACCTAAAGGAGCTGGAGAAAGAACAAGAAAGAAACCCTAAACCCATCAGGAGAAGAGAAATCATAAAGATCAGAGCAGAAATCAATGAAATAGAAACCAAAAAAAACAATAGAACAAATCAACGAAACTAGGAGCTGGTTCTTTGAAAGAATTAATAAGATTGATAAACCCCTGGCCAGACTTATCAAAAAGAAAAGAGAAAGGACCCAAATAAATAAAATCATGAATGAAAGAGGAGACATCACAACTAACACCAAAGAAATACAGACAATTATAAGAACATACTATGAGCAACTCTCCGCCAACAAATTTGACAATCTGGAAGAAATGGATGCATTCCTAGAGACATATAAACTACCACAACTGAACCAGGAAGAAATAGAAAGCCTGAACAGACCCATAACCAGTAAGGAGATTGAAACAGTCATCAAAAATCTCCAAACAAACAAAAGGCCAGGGCCAGATGGCTTCCCGGGGAAATTCTACCAAACATTTAAAGAAGAACTAATTCCTATTCTCCTGAAACTGTTCCAAAAAATAGAAATGGAAGGAAAACTTCCAAACTCATTTTATGAAGCCAGCATCACCTTGATCCCAAAACCAGACAAGGATCCCATCAAAAAAGAGAACTACAGACCAATATCCTTGATGAACACAGATGCAAAAATTCTCACCAAAATACTAGCCAATAGAATTCAACAGTACATTAAAAGAATTATTCAGCACGACCAAGTGGGATTTATTCCAGGGCTGCAAGGTTGGTTCAACATCCGCAAATCAATCAATGTGATACAACACGTTAATAAAAGAAAGAACAAGAACCATATGATACTCTCCATAGATGATGAAAAAGCATTTGACAAAGTACAGCATCCCTTCCTGATCAAAACTCTTCAAAGAGTAGGGATAGAGGGCACATACCTCAATATTATCAAAGCCATCTATGAAAAACCCACCGCAAATATCATTCTCAATGGAGAAAAACTGAAAGCTTTTCCGCTAAGGTCAGGAACATGGCAGGGATGTCCGTTATCACCACTGCTATTCAACATAGTACTAGAAGTCCTAGCCTCAGCAATCAGACAACAAAAAGAAATTAAAGGCATCCAAATTGGCAAAGAAGAAGTCAAACTATCACTCTTCGCAGATGATATGATACTATACATGGAAAACCCAAAAGACTCCACTCCAAAACTGCTAGAACTTGTACAGGAATTCAGTAAAGTGTCAGGATATAAAATCAATGCACAGAAATCAGTTGCATTTCTCTACACCAACAACAAGACAGAAGAAAGAGAAATTAAGGAGTCAATCCCATTTACAATTGCACCCAAAATGATAAGATACCTAGGAATAAACCTAACCAAAGGGACTAAGAATCTATACACAGAAAACTATAAAGTACTCATGAAAGAAATTGAGGAAGACACAGAGAGATGGAAAAATGTTCCATGCTCCTGGATTGGAAGAATAAATATTGTGAAAATGTCTATGCTACCTAAAGCAATCTACACATTTAATGCAATTCCTATCAAAGTACCATCCATTTTTTTCAAAGAAATGGAACAAATAATCCTAACATTTATATGGAACCAGAAAAGACCTCAAATAGCCAAAGGAATATTGAAAAAGAAAGCCAAAGTTGGTGGCATCACAATTCTGGACTTCAAGCTCTATTACAAAGCTGTCATCATCAAGACAGCATGGTACTGGCACAAAAACAGACACATAGATCAATGGAACAGAATAGAGAGCCCAGAAATAGACCCTCAACTCTATGGCCAACTAATCTTTGACAAAGCAGGAAGGAATGTCCAATGGAAAAAAAACAGCCTCTTCAATAAATGGTGTTGGGAAAATTGGACAGCCACATGCAGAAAAATGAAATTGGACCATTTCCTTACACCACACACGAAAATAGACTCAAAATGGATGAAGGACCTCGATGTGAGAAAGGAATCCATCAAAATCCTTGAGGAGAACACAGGCAGCAACCTCTTCGACCTCAGCCGCAGCAACATCTTCCTAGGAACATCGCCAAAGACAAGGGAAGCAAGGGCAAAAATGAACTATTGGGATTTCATCAAGATCAAAAGCTTTTGCACAGCAAAGGAAACAGTTAACAAAACCAAAAGACAACTGACAGAATGGGAGAAGATATTTGCAAATGACATATCAGATAAAGGGCTAGTGTCCAAAACCTATAAAGAACTTAGCAAACTCAACACCCAAAAAACAAATAATCCAATCAAGAAATGGGCAGAAGACATGAACAGACATTTCTGCAACGAAGACATCCAGATGGCCAACAGACACATGAAAAAGTGCTCCATATCACTCGGCATCAGGGAAATACAAATCAAAACCACAATGAGATATCACCTCACACCAGTCAGAATGGCTAAAATTAATAAGTCAGGAAATGACAGATGCTGGCGAGGATGTGGAGAAAGGGGACCCTACTACACTGTTGGTGGGAATGCAAGCTGGTGCGACCACTCTGGAAAACAGCATGGAGGTTCCTCAAAATGTTGAAAATAGAACTACCCTATGACCCAGCAATTGCACTGCTGGGTATTTACCCTAAAGATACAAACGTAGTGATCCGAAGGGGCACGTGCACCCAAATGTTTATCACAGCAATATCTGCAATAGACAAACTATGGAAAGAACCTAGATGTCCATCAACAGACGAATGGTTAAAGAAGAAGTGGTATATATACACAATGGAATACTATGCAGCCATCAAAAGAAATGAAATCTTGCCATTTGCGACAACGTGGATGGAACTAGAGGGTATCATGTTTAGCGAAATAAGTCAATCGGAGAAAGACAACTATCATATGATCTCCCTGATATGAGGGAGAGGAGATGCAACATGGGGGGTTAAGGGGGTAGGAGAAGATTAAATGAAACAAGATGGGATTGGGAGGGAGATAAACCATAAGTGACTCTTAATCTCACAAAACAAACTGAGGGTTGATGGGTGTGGGGGGTTGGGGGGGTGGGGTTATGGACATTGGGGAGGATATGTGCTATGGTGAGTTCTGTGAAGTGTGTAAAGCTGGCGATTTGCAGACCTGTACCCCTGGGGATAAAAATATATTATATGATTATAAAAAATAAAATTAAAAAAATAAATAAAAATAAAAAATAAATATAAGTATATTTGTATTTATTTATATTTATATATTTATAATATATAATATATAATTATATGTTATATATAATATATAAATATAATATAATTAACATAATATAAATAATATAATTAATATAATATAATTATATATTATATATAATAAATATATATTTATTTATATTTATTCAAATATAAAACAATGATAGCACAAATGGAGGCAGACAGTCACAAAATTACACCACACTCAAACACAAGTTGAACTTTGGTGAAGGCGGACTTCAGAGCCAAAGTGGAAGCCATGCTTGGCTCCTGGTTCAGTCTATATTGGATGATGGACTGAAGGGATACCCCCAACAGGGAAGGACAGGTCAAATCTCACCTTCTTATGCTGGAGATGAATTCAGTCAGAAGAAGAACCTGAGTCTGGCCACCATCTGTGATCTAGCCAACATGACTTTTTGGCTATCTAATTTTGGTTGACACCACATTATTCCTCTCAATGTTGATGTCTAACAGACTTCTTTATTCTTTTGTTCTCATCACTTCTCTTCCTCTCACTCACTCACTCTCCTTCTCATACCTATCTCTCCTTTATCTGCCTGACAAATTCCCCACATTGCTAAGAACTAAATATACCCCATTATTTGACTCAGAAAAATTGGAATTAGTGTAGTGGAAATAAAGGCCACAAAAGAAAAAAAAATATCAGAATTGATGATTAAAAATTGGTTTTGGTCAAAAAATTGATTAACAATTCAAATTTTTATTAGCAATTTAATTGAGAAAGCATTTGTACTAATGAAAATATTTTCAGCAAGATATAAATAAATGGAAATCTTTTAATTGTGATGAATACAAAATTGACCAATGAAATCAAATGGACTAACAGACTCTTTGTAAATAACATTTATTGGGGTTCATATTATTTAGTAAAAATGTTTTGTTCAAAAGACTCTCAAGGTTAAAACATTCTCACTTTGAGATATCATGGAAAAACATCATCATTCTGGAATCCCAGGGAATTATTCAAAACTGATTTTATAAGTCAAACTAGATGACCTGGAAAACTACCTCCAAGTCTGAAACCTTGTTTTTCCTATTTCCCTAGTATTCCAATAAAAAGTTTCTCATGAGATATAAAGGCAACGTTCCTTGGTAAATTGACACATTTTACAAGCCAAAACATTTTATGTTTAAACATTTACAGCTCAGTGGTGTGAGACTTGAACACAGCCTGATCTTCAAGGAAATCATAAACATGTGGGATTTTGCAGTAGGGTTTTCAAACCTGGTTTACCACAGAGTCAACTAAAATTGTCTGTAAAAGATACAGTAAGTTGTCATAGAAAGAAAACAGTTTCTCTTATAACTTCCTTCCCATTTGGACAATGTATTTTTTATCAGACCACAGTCATCTTGTTTTTGTTTTTGCTTTTATTTTTTTTTTTTCTGAAAATGTTCATTCCTAGCCAAGAAAGTGAGAATGTTCCAACTACGTGAAGGCGCACAGTTGTTCATGCTGGCATTAGAATTCTACTGGGAGAATCCGAGGTATGTGATTCAACCAAGCCAGCACCGGGCCCAACACATGCCTGAGGGTCTGGGTTCTTCTCAAATCAGTTACAAAGAGCAAAAGTTTTCCTTCCAACTGAGGAAGAAAATCTCCTACTGTTACTTCCACATAGAAAACCACTGAGTAGGTGCTATGCTGGTTCTTGTGAGAAAAAGCAGCAGATTTACCCAGAGAGAAATGCTAGTTCTTTTTCCCCACTCCATGCACCAAACATCTTCTTTTATACTTCAGAGAAAAAGAATAGCCTTGCTGGAAATGAATATATTTTGGTGTTTTCCTCCTTTGGAGTGTCCATCCATCCCTCCCCATGTGAGGCTCTTCTTATCTACCTCCCTACCCCCACCAACACCCTATAGCCAATGCACACCATACATGTGATCCACATCTTTTTTTTGTACACAGGAAAATTTAACTCCAAAGTGAATATATCTTATACAAGGTTTTCTATATAGAAGTTGTTACTTAAGTGAGGGCATCTCAGGATGTTCAGATTCTCTCTTAAAACAAAGCAGTGGTTGGAGGAATATTAAATTAACTGGAGTATGAAGTGTGTTGATGACTCTCTGAATGAGCCTTCCAGAGAAAGTTAGTGGATGTCTTCAGGTGCTTGGATTCCTGGTTCACAGACACAGTATTCAGTATAGAAGCACAGATTTCTTTTGTTGAACATACTTTAAAGAGAATCAAAGACCACATCCTTGTTATTTTTGTATCTCCTACAAATAGAAATTCTCACGATTCTAAAGACACTATGGGTTCCCAGTGTCTCTTATGTGGCTCGATGGTTTATCAATCAAGACTGCATCTGGTTGCAAGAAACAGAACACCTGACAACATGTGGTATAACCAAGTAGTAGGTTTATTTTTTTCCTCAGAAGGAAAAAGGATCGGAAAGAGGCTGTTGAGGGCTGATGAGGTGGTTCCATGATGTCATCATGCACTCTAGATGCCTTCTATTTTGTTTTCCTGCCCCATCCCACCTTAGCATTTGGTCTTCAGCTTTATGCTCTCCAGATGGCAACAACAACGCCAAGTATTATGTCCATGTTTCAGGTGGGAAGAAAAGTAAAAACAAAGAGCAAAGGTGAAAAGGATACATCTCAGCTGAGTCTGTCTCTCTTTGTCTGTAATGCAGTAGCACTGGGCCTCCTGAAGGCCCTGACCAATATCTCCACTTACATTTTCCTTGCCAGAATGAGAGCTTCTGACCAAACCTAACTGCAAGAGGACATGTAGGAAAATCAAGATTTTTTTTTTTTCACACATAGTGCCTTCTCCCAGATAGAATTGAATAAGAAAGAAGGGCAGAATGGATCTAGGAGAGGCCATTAGTAATAGCTATTACAGAGACACAGAACTGTCCAGATACAGGTGACTGATAAGTGGGTAGAGTTTGGGGAAAATATGCTTGGCATGGAAGAGAAGACCCTTCATCATCTGGTCTCAGGAGGTCAAAGGTACCCTCTTTTCAACCAAGAAGTCATGTGTGTGATTATTGTCATATATGCTTCCTTGCACCAGAATTACCTATTTTTCCTCATTTACGTATAAAACTATTTGCCTGCAAGGCTCAGTCCAGGTGGAAGCTCTATCCTGCTCCACAAAAATAGTTTGCTGATCTCCTACTAGAAAGTGAACTCAGGGAGGACAATAACTGGATATTATTTGCCTTTGTATTTTTTAACTAGACCAGGGCCTTGAATGCTTACTTAGTTTATATTCCCCAACTGAAATGCAGATAGTACATGTTTCAGCTTAAGGTGCCTGTCTAAATGGTCAGCTCACATAATTTATTAGGTTGAGAACACTTAGAAGAAAAACTCAAATCTTTCTCATTTGTTTTGGAACTATTCAAATATATGCATGAATGATAACATTATAGGCCATCTGGCAAAGATCACAAAATCAAATACTTAGGGGGGCATGAAAGGTTAACAAGTATACAGAAGAACAAGTCCTTAGTTTACAAGTAGGGGGTGATGTGATGAACCGGTGGATATATACTACACTTAAATATATTCAAATACAAGAATATTTAACCTCTGCACTGACCAAACAAAACTCATCTGTAGGCCAATGGTTGGCAACACCTGGCAAAAAAAAATTACCATAAAAATGTTAGCCCAAAATTCTTTAAAAAGAGATCCTATGAATCTCATCCACATTTATAGACAATCTCAGAAATCATCTATTAAAAAGGGCTTGCTTTTCCTTAATGTAGAATTCTGATGAACTCTTCAGGAATAATTATTAGTATATCATAATTATCAGTATATTATTAGTATATCACAAACCTAGGTCATTGAATTATTTTATCCAGTATAGAAAATCACTGGGTACAAGACAGCTGAATTTTGGAAAACATTTGCCAAACAACTTGACATCTGGTATAATAATAGCAGCTCAAGAACTTTTATTGAATACATGACCAAATGAAATGATAACTCTAATATTTTTAAAATCAGGGTCAGTGATAACCCTTAAGTATTTATTTACTTGTTGGTTGCATTTAATGAGTAGATAAATTAATTAATGATTTTTATTTGTTTATTTAAGTCCATAATTCGTTATATGCTAATTAACCTTACATAAAGTTATGGTACCTGTGATACTTGAAACTGTGTCTTCACCACCCCTGCAGGCTTGGGGTCGGCTGTGACTGTGGTTTCCTGGTCCCTTGACTTCGGACTATGTTTTCTGATTGGTTTTGGTTGATGGCAAGGAGGCAAAGATCACAATATGCCAGTTCTAAGCATAGGCCTTAAAAACCTTGTGTGCTTTCATTCCCTTTTCCCCATCTCTCATGCTTGGAGGGGAAAAAAATATATACAGATTTGGTCAGTTTAAGAAAAGCATCTCTTTTCTTCTTTTAATTTAGATTTTAATGAAACTCTAGCCACATTAAAAATAAAAATCTTTACATAAATGTTGAAACTGGAACCCCATTAAAGACCTAATAATACTTTTAATACGTTTTGTTTCCTATTGAAATTTCTTATGAGGCTTTTTCTATGAGCCTCTTATTTGACAAGCAAGATTTATGAAAAATAATTTTAGAGAATATAGGAAAAATTAATGAGTTTAATTCATTCTACATTTTTCATGCTAAAAATACCAATGTCCTCTAAATATTCTATACCCTTGCAAAGAAAAAAAAGATATTAATTTCTCTATTACATAAAAGATATTTTCCCATTGACCACTCTGATTCAGAAAATAATTTATGAGGCAAATGGAATTAGTATTCTATGAGATGAATTCAGTATAAAGCATTGTTCATAGGTTATTTTATTCCATTCCTTACTGTAAATTACTGAGTAAGCATTGTTACTCTTATTTTGAAATGAGAAAATTGAGTCCCCGTGAGTTTAACTAAGTTTCCCTAAATCTCTCAGTTAAAAAACACACAGGTAAGATTTGTAACCAGGGCTGTATGGCAGCAATGAGTTTTTGCTCATTGAGCTGTACTACATCATAATGTCAGAAAATAAATAGGTATACAAAGATAATTAAATGCTAGAATAATCTAAAACATGCCAGAAAGTATATAATCTCCACCATGAAGTTTTGGGCAAGAAAAATGGGTTAAGAATGAAAACTTCTGGGGCACTTGGGAGCCTCAATCTGTTAAGCCTCTTCTTTCAGTTCAGGTCATGATCCTAGGGTCCTGGGATAGAGCCCCACATCACTTAGCAGGGAGTAGCTTCTCCCTCTCCTTCTACCCCTCTTTCCCGCTCATGGTCTCTCTCTCTCTCTCAAATAAATAAAAAATAAAATCTTAAAAAATATATTGAAAACTTTTGGGATTTACTTCCACATTCAGAAGTCAGAAGGAAGAAGAGATCTTTAATATTTGGGGCCTGACCTACAAGAAAGACCCCAGTACCAGAAGTTTATAATGATAGAATTCACATTCTACATTCCCAGAAGTTGACAAAGATAAACTTTGAGCAATAATGTCGTGTCTCAAGGTGTAGGAGGAAAGATGATTCTAAGAGATGAAAAGATGTATTCTTAATAATGTTGAGTCACCAGTTGAAGAAAATATGCCCTTGTACAATTTTTTTTGAAATATAACACACAGAAGAGAAAATGAAAAAATTTAGGAGTACAACTTCATGAATCTTCCAGTGTGATTATCAGCTAAGTCAGAACTAAGATCATCACCACCACCTAGTAAACACCAACTTATGTTCTTTCCCAATCTTTAACTTTTCCTTTTTTTCAAAATCAGTCACTAATATGACTTCTGAAACCACAGGTAAAGTATCATGTTTTTGAGCTTCATTCAGATTGAATTATAGAATATGTATTAGTGTCTGGCTCCCTTCACACAACACTATAATTATGAAATTAATCCAGGTAGTTTTCTGTAGCTATTCATTCTCTTTGCTGTATAATATTCTACTGTGTAAGAAAAAAATTGATTTATCCATTCTATTGCTGATGGCCATTCTTTTCACATTTTTGGCTATTATGAATAGGGCTATCATTAAAATTTTAATGCATGCCTTTGGGTGCATATTTGTGATCATGTCTGTTGCAAAGGATTAAGAGTGGAATTTCTGGGGAAAAGGTAAATATTTGTTCAATTTCATTGGATAATAGAAAGCAGTTCTTCCAAATATTTATAGTATCTGAACTGCCACAGGACAGGGAAGTTCCATTTGGACCACATCTTTGCCAAATTTTGCTATTTTAATTTTTAGTTTTAATAAAATTGTTATATAAACCATAATGGTTTTTCTTTGACTATCTCTGACTTTTTTTTTTTTAATTTTATTCATTTATTTGACAGACAGAGATCACAAGCAGGCAGAGAGGCAGACAGAGAGAGAGGAGGAAGCAGGCTCCCTGCTGAGCAGAGAGCCCCACGTGGGACTCGATCCCAGGACCCTGAGACCACGACCCGAGCCGAAGGCAGCGGCTCAACCCACTGAGCCACCCAGGCGCCCTATCTCTGACTTTTTTATGTGTTCACTAGCCATTTGGATAATGACCTTTTTAAAGTGTTTTTTCATGTCACTCAAACATTTTTTTAAATTTTTTTTTCTTTTTTACTTGCTTATAGCCTTGTAGAAGTTTTTATATATTCTGAATACACTTATATATATTCTGGATATAATCATTTTATCAGTTATGTTAGTTGAAAATATTTGCTCCCCATCTGTGCATTGTATATTCACTGTTTTTCTCAAGTCTATTAATAAAAAGAAGTCTTAATTTAATAGCTTGATATGTTAATATTTTACTCATGCCTAGTGTTCATTATATCCTACTGAAGCAATAATTCCCTTCCCTAGACTATGGAGATATTATTGTGTATTAACTGCTGGAAGCTATATTGTTTTATCTTATAATTTAAATCAAACAACAGTCATGGAATGACTTCTTTATTGGGATGAGGTATATATCTGCTGTGGTTATTCACTTGCCCCATGACATTTAACCTGAAAGTCTATCCTATCCCCACTGCTCTGCAGTGAAATCTTTGGCAAAAATCAAGCATCTATTAATTCTTTACTTCATTCCATTCATCTGTTTGATCATCCTTCTCCTGATACTACACTCTCTTAAATATTATATGTATGTATTTTTTAAATATTATATATATTTTTTAATTTCTTTTCAGCATAACAGTATTCATTGTTTTTGCACCACACCCCGTGCTCCATGCAATCCATGCCCTCTCTAATACCCACCACCTGGATCTCCCAACCTCCCACCCCCCGCCCCATCAAAACCCTCAGATTGTTTTTCAGAGTCCATAGTCTCTCATGGTTCACCTCCCCTTCCAATTTCCCTCAACTCCCTTCTCCTCTCCATCTCCCCTTGTCCTCCATGCTATTTGTTATGCTCCACAAATAAGTGAAACCATATGATAATTGACTCTCTCTGCTTGACTTATTTCACTCAGCATAATCTCTTCCAGTCCCATCCATGTTGCTACAAAAGTTGGGTATTCATCCTTTCTGATGGAGGCATAATACTCCATAGTGTATATGGACATCTTCCTGATCCATTCGTCCATTGAAGGGCATCTTGGTTCTTTCCACAGTTTGGCGACCGTGGCCATTGCTGCTATAAACATTGGGGTACAGATGTATTTTTTAAATATTATATTTTTATTGTCATCTTGATGTCCAGGGAAGAAAGTCCTCCCATCTTTTATTGTCAAGTTTTTAATTCTACTTTCAGTCCTTTGCATCTCACTTTATTTTTGAAAGCAATTTGTAAATTTTAAATTTTAACATTTCTAACTTTCTTAACAATCAATTTGGAGAGAACTGGCATCCTTACATCATTAGTTTTTCTACTCCATTAATATGAAGTATACATGTTAAGTTTTGTATCTATTATTTTTTAATTTCTTTCAGTAATGTTTTATAATTTTTATATTGAGCTCTTGTACACATTTTATTCTAGGTATCTAGATTTTTTATACTATTTTAAGTGATACTCTTCAAGTAGAATTCTGATTGTTGGTGATATTTAGTTATAAATTTGAGTTTTATACATTAATATTACATCCAGCAAATTTGACAAGTTCACTTACTAGTGTTAATAGTTTATGTTGGTCCTTTGGAACTTTTTCATATGCAAATAACAGCAGTTTAGTTTGTTTGGGTTTTTTCCAGCCCTTAGATGCTTTCTTTTTCTTCCATTTTTGCTATTTCTAACTTTATTGAACTAGCTGTGAGATTCAGTAAATTATTGAGTTCAAGTATTGCAGTGAACATATTTCTCTCATTTTCAATCTCAATACCTTACCAAAGGATATGATGGGTATTATGGGTTTTATAGTTTAAAGAGAGCCCTATATGAATAGCTATCTGAGAATTTTTTTTTTTAATCTTGAATAGATGTTTAGTTCTTTGAAATGTTTTTCCTAATCCTTTGAGATGACCATGTGATCTTCCTTCCTCCTTCAATTATTCTAATGGATTACATTGATTGTATTTTCGAATGTTAATTTTGAAAGCTTGAGGTAAACTAAGGTTAACTGATGTGGTTACCTTTTTTGTATATCACTTGGATTCTGTTTGCTAACATTTGAGGTGAAGAATTGCACTTATGATAATAAATGAGAGTAATTTATATTTTTCCTTTCTATAATGTCCTTCATCACAGATATATGATATATATTTTATAGTTATATATATCATATATACATTATGATATATATTATATCATTATTATTATTTTATATATATTCTATATATACATATATATATAAACTTTTATCAGTGATATCCTAGATCTATAAAATGACCTAATGTCTCCTTTGCGTAAAGGAAGACTTTGTGTAATATTCTTATCCTTCCCTCTCTTGATGTTAGAATTCACCACAGAAATTATCTGTGACTGGTGTTCTGTTTGCTTCATTTTGTTTTTGCTTTGAATTTTATAAGTTTTTTAAATTGTGGGTTCCATTCAGCCACTAGATATTAAGTAATAAGATTTCAATTTCTTAGATGCCTGGGTGGCTCTGTCAGTTAAGCATCTGACTCTTGATTTTGGCTCAAGTCATGATCTCAGGGTTGTGAGATCAAGACTTGAGTCGGACTCCATGCTGGAAGTGGAAACTGCTTAAGATTCTATTGCCCTCTCCCTTGACTCTTCCCCTTTCTAAAAAAAATTTTAAAGATTTCAATTTCTTTTGTGTCAAATTTGATGTTAGTTTTGTTTTAAGAAATTAAGAAAAATTATGAGAAATTGTACATTAGTCAACATTTTCAAGTTTATTGATATAAAAGTTGTTCATAATATAACAATAACTTCTGAATGTTTTGAGATCTGTTTTATTATGTCATTTTTTATTTTTCATACTTACTGTTTGTACCTTCTCTCTCACACTCTTACTCTATTTCTCAGTTGTTGGTACCAGCAGTTTATCAACCTCTTATTTTATTTTTTCAAAGATTTTATTTATTTATTTATTTGAAAGAGGGAGATAGAGTATGAACATGGGGAGGGGCAAAGGAAGAGTGATAAACAGACTCCCCTCTGAGCACAGTCTAAGCCACCAAGGTGCCCCCAACCTTTTTTGTAAAGAGTCAGTTTGGGGCTATATGGATGCTGTCCATGATAGATTTCTACTTTATCCATCCCTCCTTATCAATATTATTTATCTCCTTTTACTTGCTTTTGATTTAGTTTTCTCTTCTTTTTCTTCAACATTATTAGAGAGATACTTAGATTATGATTGTTCAGTCAATCTGCTTTTCTAATATGCATCTAAATATAGCAGTTTCCTTATATGACTGGTTGATCTGTATTCCACAAATTTTTATATGTCATAGTTTTATAATCATTCATTTCAAAATTTTATTTGTTTAGGATTCCTCTATGACCCATGGGTTTTTTTAAATGTATTTCTTAATTTCAAATATAAGGGCATTAACTAGTTATCTTTTACTTACAGACTTCTAGCTTAATTCCAATGGAGAGAACATAATTTAATGTCTTTCACTTTTTAAAATTTTGTTGTGGCTTACTTAATGGATTAGCCAATGATCAATTCTGTCATGAATTTTGTGACTATTCCATTTGTATTTCAAACACCTGGGCTATTTTCCCAGTTGTTGGATGCACAATCCCAGCTGAGCCCGGCTGAGCATAAGCCTTTTCTGCTCGACCAGGAGTCTGCTTCTCCCTCTCCCTTTGTTGCTCCGCCTGCTTGTGTGAGCTCTCTCTCTCTCTTTGTGTCAAATAAATAAAATAAATAAATAAAAATATATGGTTAGTCTGGTAATGGGTATTAAAGAGGGCAGGTATTTCAAGGAGCACTGAGCGTTAAACACAATAAATCATGGAACATCACATCAAAAACTAACGGAGTACTCTATGTGACTAACATAACGTAATTATATATGTGTGTGAGTGTGTGCGTGCGTGTATAGATTAGATCAGGTTTTATTTATTGTTATGTATATCTTCTATGCCTTTGATTTCTGTCCTCTTCTGTTTTATGTGATTTAGAGGTATATTCTTGGCTACATGGCAATTCGGTTCATTATGATCATGTCTTTCTTTTGGATTGACACAGCTCATTGAGAAATATCCCTCTTGGTCTCTAGCAATGCTACTTGAGCTGCTTTACTCACAGAAGTGATGCAAGGTAATCCCTGCCATAGAACCTCTATCCTTCTCAGAATCCCCAGCAACACTAGAAATTCCCCAGAGCTTACTTATACCAACTTTAAAAAAAAAAAAATACATATATATATATATATATATATATATATATATATATATATATTTGTCAGAGAGAGAGGGCAAGAACACAAGAGTGGCAAACAGAGGGAGAAGCAGGCTCTTTGCTGAGCAAGGAACCTGATGTGCCACTTGATCCTAGGACCCTGAGATCATGACCTGAGCCTAAGGCAGCTGCTCAACCATCTGTGCCACCCAGGCATCACTTATCCCAAGTTTCTGCAACTATCCTGTGGGATTATATGAATGGAGGAATATATACTAAAGAGTGAAACAGAAGTATGCATGATAGGGTCCACCTAGGCTCTTCTGTACAGGTCAGGAGTTTTCTTGCTGTAATCTTCATATTTTAAGTAGCATTAGTATGCTAAGTCTATGGGTCTTTTCACTTGGAATCCTCACTGGTATATCACTCCACCTACTTTCTAATTATACTAATTATACTTTGTATCTAGGATGAAGAGGACTTGGTTTGATAAGATAATGTCTCAAGATTCCTGATTTCCCAGTCTCTACTCTCCTTAAAAGACACAGTCAGGATGTGAGAGTGAAGAATAACTATGTTACCTGAATTGACCTTACTAATGTTTTTTTCATTTTTGCAAGCTGCTAGAGCCCCTCCCCTTTTGAAACATAGATATTGAATTCTCTACTTAGTTTATGTTAAAATATCTCTCAAATTATTTGTTATGGCAGCAGTAAATGCAATCTCCACCTTAATTTTTCCATTTACTCTGGCTAGTCAATTCTCTTTTATCATATTATATCATCAATATTTATAACAGGATCCCAACTTGAGATTGCCTTTTGTTCATCTGAGGATTCAACCTTGTCTGTGTATGAGGAAGAGGGGGACTTACAGAGTGAGTCTTTATAGTTCTAGTTCCATGATAAGACATGAAACTTCTGAAAAAAAAATAAACCTACCATGAGGGAAGAAGAAATCATGTTTACTAGTGTGGTCCAAGGACCATGGGCCTGCATCAGAGTGAATGTAGCAACGTTAGTTACTTCACTGACCTTCTAACCCAGCCCCCAGAACATATGCCTGAGATTAAGACTATTCAGCGAAGAATAAAATATAAAAAGGACTGTTTCACAAGGAACTTGCCAAAATTTTCTGCAGGGATGACTTACTAAACCAGCAGTATTAGGAAGAGATGCTTGCACACATCTGCATGTTTGATATTGGGGAAGCAGAGCTTTGCTCCAGAAATGGGTGAGCACCCGAGATGACTGTGGTGGCACTTCGCTGGCAACCAGGATGGTGACAGTTTTGTAGGTATTCACTCCATAACTGTCACATTAAGTATTGTAGCTATGGGAGTTGTCACCACAATAAGCCAGAACAAGAGATGGGATAAAGAGTCTTGTCACCAAGATGTATGACCATTGGTACAGCTGGGATACATGCCTTGGGGAATTCTTAGCACTCACTGAGGGAATTTTAAAGGAATGAAGTAAGGGCATTAACTAGTTATCTTTTACTTACAGACTTCTAGCTTTAAACACTGGGAAATCCAGGATAAGGGGACTAGCAGCTTGCAACAATTAAGATAAAATCTTTCTCCAAATAGTTTAAGAACTTATGCTTTCATGTTAGTATGTCAATGATGTAAAAAATCTGAATTTTCCTTTAAAAAAATGATATTGACTTTCATCACATAATACTAATGATTAAATGATAAATTTTTAAAATCGCCTCCATGTTTTATTTATTTCTGGCTTTTTAAAAACACAGGTTTTAAAATTGAATAAAAGTACAAAAAAATGAATTCATTTCTTTCTGCCATTTGTCCCAATATCTTAGAATATGAGACCATTGGAATTATAAGTATCACCCATCTACTGATAGGTTCGATTTAGAAATGTAATTACTGTATTGATCAAACACCGCCTGGCTTATTAGACAGATAGAGGTGCCTAGGGAGACTGTAGATATTTAATTTTGATTTTTCCATTGCAAATATTTTAGCATTCAAAATGGGTTTTTCATATAAAAAGGAATATTGGAAGTAAGGAAAACAGTTTTATCAGAAGGAAGGTTTATTTCTTCATCCTAATCTACTTTTCCTGGTGTCTTCAAAGCTGCACAAACTGATCATTATTAGGACAAGCCAATTAGAGTGTAGGTGCTAATAGCGGAAACATTTGGCTAATCATTCGTGGTGATTAGGTTTCACATCTTTTGGGGAGGAGTCAAGATGGCGGAGAAGTAGCAGGCTGAGACTACTTCAGGTAGCGGGAGATCAGCTAAATAGCTTATCTAAAGATTGCAAACACCTACCAATCCAACGGGAGATGGAGGAGAAGAACAACAACTCTAGAAACAGAAAATCAACCACTTTCTGAAAGGTAGGACTGGCGGAGAAGTGAATCCAAAGCGACGGGAAGATAGACCGCGGGGGGAGGGGCCGGCTCCCGGCAAGCGGCGGAGCAATGGAGCACAAAATCAGGACTTTTAAAAGTCTGTTCCGCTGAGGGACATCGCTCCAGAAGCTTAAACGGGGTGAAGCCCAGGCGGGGTCAGCGCGGCCTCAGATCCCACAGGGTCACAGAAGGATCAGGGGTGTCTGAGTGTCGCAGAGCTTACAGGTATTAGAACGGGGAAGCCGGCTACAGAGACAGAGTCAAGGAGTGAGCTCTCAGCTTGGCGTTACCTTGAACCGGTCGCAGGCTCGGTCAGCTCGGAGCGCGGCTGGAGACCAGGGTGACGGGAGTAATTGGGCGCTATTCTCTGAGGGCGCACTGAGGAGTGGGACCCCGGGCTCTCAGCTCCTCCAGGCCGGAGACCGGGAGGCTGCCATCTTCATTCCCGCCCTCCAGAACTCTATGGAAAGCGCTCAGGGAACAAAAGCTCCCGAAAGCAAACCCAGCAAACCCGAGCGGATTACTCAGCCCAGCCCCGAGTAAGGGCGGTGCAACTCCGCCTGGGGCAAAGACACTTGAGAATCACTACAACAGGCCCCTCCCCCAGAAGATCAACAAGAAACCCAGCCAGGACCAAGTTCACCTACCAAGGAGTGCAGTTTCAATACCAAGGAGAGCAGCGGAATTCCAGAGGAGGAGAAAGCAAAGCACGGAACTCATGGCTTTCTCCCCATGATTCTTTAGCCTTGCAGTTAATTTAATTTTTTTTTCTTTTTCAATTTTTTTTTCTCTTCTTCTGCTAAATTTTTTTAACTTTTACCGTTTTCTTTTTTAACGTTTTTTAAATAGTTTATCTAATATATATATATATATTTTTCCTTTTTATATTTTTTCTTTATCGGTTTTCTTTTTTTAATTGTTTCTTTTTTTTTTTTTCTTTCTGAACCTCTTTTTATCCCCTTTCTCCCCCCTCACGATTTGGGATCTCTTCTGATTTGGCTAAAGCATATTTTCCTGGGGTTGTTGCCACCCTTTTAGTATTTTACTTGCTCCTTCATATACTCTTATCTGGACAAAATGACAAGGCGGAAAAATTCACCACAAAAAAAAGAACAAGAAGCAGTACCAAAGGCTAGGGACCTAATCAATACAGACATTGGTAATATGTCAGATATAGAGTTCAGAATGATGATTCTCAAGGTTCTAGCCGGGCTCGAAAAAGGCATGGAAGATATTAAAGCAACCCTCTAGGGAGATATAAAAGCCCTTTCTGGAGAAATAAAAGAACTAAAATTGAACCAAGTTGGAATCAAAAAAGCTATTAATGAGGTGCAATCAAAAATGGAGGCTCTCACTGCTAGGATAAATGAGGCAGAAGAAAGAATTAGCGATATAGAAGACCAAATGACAGAGAATAAAGAAGCTGAGCAAAAGAGGGACAAACAGCTACTGGACCACAAGGGGAGAATTCGAGAGATAAGTGACACCATAAGACGAAACAACATTAGAATAATTGGGATTCCAGAAGAAGAGGAAACAGAGAGGGGAGCAGAAGGTATATTGGAGAGAATTATTGGAGAGAATTTCCCCAATATGGCAAAGGGAACAAGCATCAAAATCCAGGAGGTTCAGAGAACCCCCCTCAAAATCAATAAGAATAGGTCCACACCCCATCACCTAATAGTAAAATTTACAAGTCTTAGTGACAAAGAAAAGATCCTGAAAGCAGCCCGGGAAAAGAAGTCTGTAACGTACAATGGTAAAAATATTAGATTGGCAGCAGACTTATCCACAGAGACCTGGCAGGCCAGAAAGAGCTGGCATGATATATTCAGAGCACTAAACGAGAAAAACATGCAGCCAAGAATACTATATCCAGCTAGGCTATCACTGAAAATAGAAAGAGAGATTAAAAGCTTCCAGGACCAACAAAAACTGAAAGAATTTGCAAACACCAAACTAGCTCTACAGGAAATATTGAAAGGGGTCCTCTAAGCAAAGAGAGACCCTAAAAGTAGTAGATCAGAAAGGAACAGAGACAATATACAATAACAGTCACCTTACAGGCAATACAATGGCACTAAATTCATATCTCTCAATAGTTACCCTGAATGTTAATGGGCTAAATGCCCCAATCAAAAGACACAGGGTATCAGAATGGATAAAAAAACAAAACCCATCTATATGTTGCCTACAAGAAACTCATCTTAAACCTGAAGACACCTCCAGGTTTAAAGTGAGGGAGTGGAAAAGAATTTACCATGCTAATGGACATCAGGTTTCACATCTTTTAATCTTTATCTCAAAACATATTTTTTCCTTAATTTCTCCAAGGAAAAAAAAGAATATCATCTAATATAGAATGAAAGTTTTGATGAGCTGCTCAAAAAATTAAAGGAGTCAAACTCTTTTCACAAAAAGAAAGCACAGCAGTAGTAGAATCATCACAAACACTTCTCATTTTTAAATATGATTTCCAAGGCACTGCAAGTCAAACCATTTGCCCATATATGAAACAACCACAGACAATAAAACTAACACAGTACTCTACAGTGCCAACATCAGTCATTTTCTGAGACATGCTCCCTGGGTTCCTACAAAATGAATGACCCAAAATTGTTTAGGAGGGGTCAAGGTTTCAAAGGGATACCTGGAAAAGAGCTTAGTGATAGATGCTAGCCTGTACTTTGTTGACTGAAAATTAGAGATATGATTCTAAATTATGGGAAGTCCCTTAAATTGTGCTGGAAATGGCGCCAGTGCATACCTAAGAATTCCGTGCATAGCCCTCAGAGTTCAGGGGGGAAGCCTAGGGAGTCACCACCCACACAATGGCAAGAAATGAGAGATGCTGACTCATCATCACTTTAACACACTCTAGAACTGGTCACATGCTTTGCACCTGCTGTTTACACATTTCTTGAGAAAAAAATACCTTTCACTCCCTAAAGCCAATCACATTTGGGGTTTATTGTTAAGGTAGCAAGCATAATCTGAGATAGTGCACCATCACATATAAATAAATTATAAGTATTCTATGAATGCTGGAACACTGAAAAGAAATAAAATAAAATGAAAAAATATATAAGTATTCTACTATTGTGGAATACTAAGTGCTTTTCAAATTGCAGTATACAGAGAGCTGTAATTCTATGCAGAGATCAATCTTTGTGCATACAGGTATCTTTAAGACATGTTACCAGAAACTGCATTGATTCAATGAATGAACATTTTAAGTTCCTGGTACATATTACCAACTTGACTTCAAAAAGTCCTCAAACAATGTAAACTTCAACAAGTTGTGTATAAGAATGCCTCGTTTCCTGAACACTCAATCTTACCCAATCTTTGCCAAACTCATAAGTGAAAAACAATGTTTTCATTTCTTGGATCATACCGCAAGTTATATCATTTTCTGTTCTTCCTTTCCCATTATAACTGTGTTTCCCCACTGAAGCTGACATATAAGACCAGTATCTCTACCCTGTATACCCTGAACCAAACTGAAACAGGCTTCCAGGAGATCAATATATTCACATTCTTAAATTTGAGTTTTGGAGTTGATTTTGCTGTTTTAGATTTAGCACGCCAGTGTGAACCTTGGCATCTTTTTGCCATAGACTATTCTTACTATTCCTGAGGGATATCTGTCGTCTGAACTTGGGCCAAAGTTCGTAATCTCTACTCTAGATCATCTGCTGGGGTAGAACTCCTCTCCTGAACTCCAGGCTTCCAGGATGTTGTCCTAACAACCTACTTTTCCCTATAGCCCCTCTTTCTAGATTCTAGATTCTAGATTCTATTTGCACACACCCCTGGCTGCTTCAATGATACTGCCTCTTGCATCACCACAAGTCTTGTCACTACTTGGAAATAGCTGATGCTTTTATATTCATTCATTTATTCACTCATGTTTATGAAGTGTCTCCTACGGTCAGCCACTTGAGAAGCATTGGTGCTACTGAAGTAACCAAAAGGGCAGGGTCCCTTCCCTCCTAAAGCTTAGGGTCTAATGTATGTAAAAGGAGAGGAGAAAAGAAATGTCAGCAGGAACACAGTAAACAAGAAAACGCATCAGTAAATATATAATTCTCAAAGACAGAAACCAGTGAAGTAGGGGGATTGATTTTATTCAGGTTATTTTAATAGAGAAAGCATTTCAGATCCAAAGATTGGAGGGTCTCAGCAAGGAGGTTTTGCCTCAAGAAGGGAAAACAAGTTTCCCATGGGGTGGTGTCCAGTGGGGCTATTCAGTAGGCATGGAAAGTTGCCCTCAGCACGTGTTTTTTTCTGTGGAAAGTGAGTTTCTGGGTAATTAGTTCAGAATGAAGAGTTCTAATCTTAGTAATCAATCATGACAAACTGTTCTCATCTTAGCTCATCAATCAGGAGACAAAGAACAGGAAGTTGGGCTCTGCCTAGCCTTATCAGCAGATTCAGGCAAAAGGGGAAGAAAGGTTTTATTTAGCTTTGTCATGGTTTAGCATTGTGGAAAAAACCTATTAAAGTAAAGATGGGCTTTCAAGAGAAGAAGTGGCAGAGTTTAGTAACAGTCGGCAAAGGCTGTCTAGAAGTTGGACAGTTGAAGACAGGCCAACTGAAAAAGCATTCTCACACAGGAACGGCATGGTCAGATCCCTGGAGTAGAGACAGCATGGAAGAAACAAGAACATTTAAAAGGCCACTGTAGCTAGAGTGAGTAAAAAGGAAGAATAAAAGAAATGTCATCAGGGGCCAGATCAGCAAGACCATGCAGCACAGGGTATTAAGTCTTGATTAGATTCTGAGTGCACTGAGAAGTTACTGGACAATACCATGGAGGGAACTGTGCTGTAGGTGATGTTGGAAAGGATCACTCTAGTTGCCATATGGAAAATTAATCCGTCTACAGGGGATGTGTGGCAAAGGAAGAGAATCGGAGATGAAATTTCTGTAGTGATCCACATGAAAATTAACGAGAGCCTGGACCCTGCTGGAACCCATGGACTGCTGAAGCCCTCACAGTTTTATTCTCACTGATATTATCCTCATACTTCCACACCTCTCTGAAACACGGAGTTTTGAAGGCTGACCATCCCCTTAAGGGCCCGGCAAACCTGTGAGCCAATCCTTAAGGTGACGTCACCCAAGGTCTTTCCTTCTACATCAGCCTATTGTAGAAGTTGCAGTGGGGCTCAGAGTCACACCAGACTTTGTTATGACCACCATGTCCCGATTTCCAGTCACACATCATTTCAGACCTGGACTGTTGTGCTGGTCTTCATAAAATCCTTCTCACTGCCCCTGAAATAGTCATTATGTAAATTGCCATATTTTTTTGTTATCACTATTCTTGACTCAAATAGCCTCACCAACCCTTTATTAGACATGAAGTCAAAATCAAAGTCCTTAAAAACCCCTTCAGGAGAGCCAACTTTCTTATCATTTATCTTTTTTTTTTTTAAGATTTTATTTATTTATTTGACAGATAGAGATCACAAGTAGGCAGAGAGGCAGGCAGAGAGAGAGAGGGAAGCAGGCTCCCTGCTGAGCAGAGAGCCCGATTCGGGGCTCGATCCCAGGACCCTGGGGTCATGACCTGAGCCAAAGGCAGAGGCTTTAACCCGCTGAGCCACCCAGATGCCCCATCACTCATCTTCTTTACCAGCTTCTAGATCAACAGAGTAGTCTGCCCATTCACCCCTGAATATTTCCACTTCAGTGTTGCTAGGGATCAAATGTGTGCCCTCAAAATTCCCATGTTGAAAATCTAATATCCAGTGTGATGTTATTGGGAGGTGGGGCTTTGGGGAAATAAATAGGTTATGAAGGCAGAGCCCCTGTGAATGGGATTAGTGTGCTTATAAGAAGTGATAGGAGAACCTTACCCTCTAGTCTCTACCATGTGAGGATACAATGGGAGTATAGCCATCTACAAGCCAGGAAGTGGGTCCTCAGGTGACATCAGGCACCATGATCTTCTGTTTCCCAGATCCAGAGCTGTGAGAAATAAATGTCTGTTGTTAAAGCTCCCCAGTCTATGGTAACGTGTCAGAGCAGCCTAAACAGCCTAAAGCATGTGTTTTTTCAATATTACTAATATATATGTTCAAGTAACTTAAAAAATATTTTTCTACTGATAAATTTCTTCTCTTTCTCTTCATTTTAAGAAGAGACTTAGAGCATCTTTGTCTGTAGGAAAGAAATAGCATCTCGTTAGGGGGAAGTACAAAGTTATTTTTGTCACCATATGGAAGCTGAAATATATGTAGAAAGATCAGAAAGAATGTCAAGTAGTTGAAAGTGTGGAATGGGCTCGTGTCAGATGTTTTTCTCTCAGCTTTGAGCTCAGGCTTGTACAACTGGAGATGAAACTCTACAAAGCTCATTTCTGTGTTGTCACCGGGTCCCTGGTAGACTCAGTCAGGAGAGGCTCTTGGGGGTGACAGGAAGACTGGAGGATGTTGGAACTTTCTGCTTGCTCCCTCTCCTTGTCATTCGTCCTTCTTATGGTGGGCATTGGCTAGGGGTTCCTATTGGCAATTTTCTCCGCATCCCAAACCAGCCTCATCATGCCTGAGAGACAGCCAGCTGGCGTGCCCTCATCAGGCTCAGGATCCCAGGTGTGCAGGGCTACTGGGCTAATAGCCAAACCTTCCAGAGTCTCTGTTGGCACTTACTGTCTCTGTGAAAACTCGGTGTCCTCTTTGAATATTTTCACTTCTCTAAAAACTGGTTACCAAATCCTTGTATTCAATTAGCTCCGTTAACAATATCTGGTGCAATTTCATTCTTAACCATGCTGAGTGGATACCATAAGGAGGTTTCATGACAAGGCTTAGAATTTAATCCTGTCCATTGAAAGTGAGCAGCAGAATTAATTTATGAATATCATGGATGAGGCTAACTAGTTGTCCAATGTTATCATTTTAAGCAGCTTTACTGCTCTTTGTTATTGGGCAATTCATTTAAACTTTAGTGTGGGGTTTTTTGGGGGAGGGCAGGGGATATGGTGATTATATCTGTCCCGCTCACTAGTTGGTGAGTCTGAACCAGTGAACAGTCCAAGAAACACTTGGCCTCAAACCAGTAGGACCTCGATTCAAACCATACCTCCTCTACTTACCAAATCTGTGAACCTTGCTTAAATGACAGCCTTTCCACACCTGCCTCGTTGGTAAAATGGGGGTAATTATCATCTCGCAATCAGAAGGTTGTAGTGAGGATCAGATGATGTAATTTATTTTAAAAAAATTAGAAACACACCTGACCTATAATAATACATGTGCAGTACATTCTTCCTTTTCTATTGTCATTTACCATGTAAATGTGGGAATTCGGAGTATTTTATTGCTAACATATATCAGCTGGGTGTGTGTGCATTTCTAATCACAGTTTGAAAGGGTTCATCTGACCTCCAAGCTGTGTGATCTGACAAATCATCTTTCTTCATTGAACCAAACTTGTGTGTGCTTAGGATACGGGGAGTGCTGAGAATAAGGCTATGAGGCTTAGTTAGTAGTCACCTGTGGTCTGTGCGGAAAGCAGTGCTTTTATTCTGGGGACATGAACTCACTGTTTGGATTTCTTTTGCATAGAAAACCTTAGTAAGGCATCAGGGAAAGCATATGAAATACATGAAGTAATTTTATTTACTTCTTTTTGAGTACTACATATGGGTGTGTGATACAAAGTTCACAACACAACTCTGACCCATAGCTGCCAGGTTACTTGTTGAAAATTGAACTTGAATGGGCTGGCCAACCGGCAGTCGGAGGGCAAGGCCAAAAGCCTGGCCCAGGATTCAAGTCTGATGCTGCCCCAGGCTAGTCCTCTGGAACACTGTGGAAGGCAATACTCCCCTGGGTTGGCCAACCACCATGACTACACCCTGTTTCTGTACTCTTTGTAATCTACTCTCCTAATGGTGATTTTTCATCTCCCAAAGTTCAAGAAAGATTCTGTGTAACACTATGCTCTCTCCTGGGAAAACTATATTCTAAGCCAATTTCTTGCTAATTCCCCTGATTCATCAAGCACCTCTATATGACCTCTCTGTGAACAATCTCACCTCACATTTTAGGTTGTTGGAAATGCAAATTCAACTAAAAGCCAGATAACCATTTTCAACCAGGAAACCGGCAAAAACTAAAAATATTGATAACAGCAGATCTGACAAGCCTGTGGGAAAATGGACCCTCTCCTATATTGCTGGTGGGTCTATAGATCATAATGAATTTTTGGAAGTTACCTGACAGTGAATAAAAATATTAAAATGTTCAATCTTTGAACTCAGTATTTACACTTTAAAAAATATGCCATACTGAAAAAAAGCACCAGTACGTAAGCATGTAACTATAAGAACATTTGTTTGAATACATTTTTAGTGATAAAAAAGGTAAATCTGATTTTTCCATAAATAAGTAATAGTCAGGTAAATTACAGAACATCTAGATTTTGCAATATTTTTAAGCTGTTAAAGCAGAAGAGTCCCTGCAGGGGACATGAAATTGAAGTGAAGAAATTGAGTTGGAAAAGACTGTGTATAACATCCCCTCGATATCATGATACATGATACAATCTGGTTGGGAAAAATAAAAATAAAGAAAATACCTATATATACTCTTTTCTAATGTATATTTAAATATGGAAACACAACAAAGGATAACCACACAGAGACGACTTAGCCATATCCGTGTGTGTGTTTAGGGTGGTGGCCCAGATGGGAAGGGTTATGGTATGACTGTCATTTATTTTCCCAGCAAATATTTGCAGAGTTTTAAGACTTCTTACTGCAGCCATGCTTTTCACTTGTAATTTTTCAATAAAAATAAATGCAAAATTAATATTTTATTATATAAAATTATATACATATATTATATATATATAATTAACAAATACAAAATAAATACAAATTAATATTTTATCCTACCAGATAAGAGAAGTAAACCTAAGAGCTTCCTAAATGCCCACACCTAATCAGGAGATAATTAAAGTGCTATCTGAAGCCAAGTCTGTGTGATTCCAAAGCTGTCCTTGTTTTACCCCCATCTCCTCTGGCCTTGTGAAATGTACATTTCAAGGGAACAGGTAGCGTATTTTGTGGGGGAGGAGAGCATTTCTTGTTCCTTTCATCCCACCGGAAGCCATTTGTTTCACGTGGGATTCCCTGAGCCCACCCAGTAAGAAAACACACAGAACACATTTACCCGGTGTTGCTTTCTTTCTGCAACATTTAACTACAATAAGCCAGATCCAGTGGTGTGCTAAGAGTATTAGAATAATACAGTGGCACCATTTGGAGCAGGCATAGAAAATCCTTACCCAGCACAAGGACATAAGAGGAAGAAGCCCTGTTCCTTGTGACTTCGGTTCATTTTCTCAGGACAAGGGCTTCCTTTGGGGCAAGAGAAAAACCATGAGTTTGTGAAGCAGTTTAGCTGTTGGAGCCGTGAGCTCAGGTACACACGATATGTAAAAGACACCCAGACACACACCTGCTAACCTTCCATTGGAGGGGTGTTAAAAGGAATGATAACTGGTGAAGTCTTGTTTATCCAGTAGTTTGTTTTTTATGCAAATGCTTTCCTGCAGGGAAAGAGGAACCCGTGTGGAATTCATAAGCAGCCTTAGAAGCTGATGAGAAAAGCAATAAGCCTCTGTGAAAAGTCCTGCATCGTAACATATCCCCAGGGACCTCATCTTATGAGCATTACTATGCAATGTGAATTAAATCCACCACATAGAGCAGCTGCCTGGTGCTTTGGAGCTGATTACCATCATCCCTGGAGGCTGAGGCTTTCTGCATCGGCGACCTAGCGTCCTAGGATTGACCTACGGGAAGCCTAGGGCTTATTGAGCTCGGTGCCAGCGGAGGTAGGCATGCCCTTTGGGTGAATGGTAAATGTGAGCACGCCCAGGGATTCCCTGGTGATGAAAGTCATGGCCTAAATTCCAGGTACATTGATTTGGGCAGTCCAGAGAGAGCATAGTGTGGGAAGACATGAGGAATGGGAGCTGTCATAGAAATGATATTAAAATCATGGTGACTAAATATCAAAACACTAAATCAAGGGCGGTAGGCATCCCTAATGAAGTGTTCACAGGGCTAGAGTCAAAAACTGCTGGGAGGCCTGTGGAAATGGCTGCACTCCGCATTCAGAATAAGGAAAGGAAAGAAGCAGACGGAATCCATCAGCATAGAAGGCCCTCCAAATCTGAAATGGAAAGGGATAGAATTTCAGAGTCTGTTCCTTGAATCAAGCCAATTCACTTCCCCTTGAATGATCGTTTTATAATTCATGTAGATACAGGATCAAAAGGGGCTCATGAAAAAAACCAGGACCTGTCATGTAAAAATAAGCTCTTGCCATTTATTTTTTCCAAGCGTAATCTGGAAATGTTTATTGTTTTAGTCAGGAAAGGAAAGTGTTGCAGACATTGAAACGCAGAGAGAGATATCAAACTCCACTAACTATCCAGCACACAATTAGAATTTTTCAAAATGGGGGCCCCTGGGTGGTTCAGTCAGTTAAGCATCTGCCTTCAGCTCAGGTCACGATCCCAAGGTCCTGGGATTGAGTCCCACATCGGGCTCTCTGCTCAGTGGGGAGTCCATTTCTCCCTCTCCCTCTGCCCTTCTCCCCAGCTCATGCTCTCTCTCTCTTTCTTATGCTCTCTGTCTCACTTTCTCAAATTAAAAAAAAAAAAAAAAGAAAGAAGAATTTTTAAAAACATCTTTGCTCTCTTCTTTCGGATAAAGGTCTAAATGTCAATAAACAAGTGTTCATGTCCGAAACTGAATAATTAAGCAACTTTTCAGCCAATGTCAAATATTATTTGTATCCAGAGCCCTGGGTAATAAGAGACAATTTTCATAAAAATGTTTTTTCTTCCCTCAAGTAACTGAATAAGTGAATTCTCATTCCTCTCCCTCATTCCACCTGAAGCTCCCAACGGATTGTCCCCAGAGTGACCAGATTTGGGGTGTTAGAGGTTTAAATGCCGAAGGCAAACAAGCCCCAAAGACACAGGCCCCCAAGAGAGGAAAGAACAACCCCATGAAGACCCACTAGTGAACGGGAGTTCGGGCAATGCAAGGAAACCCATCCTAGAGCAGAGTTTTCTCTTAAACGTATTCATCCTGCAGCCCACAGACAGCATAGAGGGGAAGCTGCTTCTAAGAATGGCCAAGGGGCAAAACCAGGGAAAAACGCTCAAAGTGTTCCCAGGATAGCAAATCACAAAAAGCTCCTTGCCATACCCCAATGCTTATGTTGCAACATGGTCCATGGGATTATCTTTAGGTTCAAAGAACACCCTCTCCACCCTCTGGGGTTCAGGCTTGGCCACGGGCAAGTCTAAGAACACTGACGAGGCCTTCAAGCTGTCCGCCTTCAATGCAGAGATGCAAACAGAAAGGCTAATAGGCGCAACCCCAGGGCACAGAAGATAGTCGCAGACACCAGCCAGAAAGCTGACATTTGTTTCTAACATTCCCTTTATCTTGGGGTCAAAACCCCTAGGGTGGGAAAGAAAAAAAAAAAAAAAGAAAGAAAAAAACTTTTATCAAACAGTTGACTTTGTGTGCATAAGTGGATTCCAACCTTTTCTAGCCTAAGAATTTCCCTTTAAAATACAAAAGTTTTTAATCTCCCAGAACACTGATTATACCAACTAGTGATTGACTGAGAGCCTATATAGCGAGCAAATAACCACATAAATCCAATAATATTTTAAACAGTGGTCTAGGACATGAACCCCAAGAACTTCTGCACACAGATGACGAACTGAACAACGTTGGTGTCAACTCAAATTTTTCAGACAACAGAAAATGTTCAAGTCTGCTTTATTTTTAATTGAAAAGAATTTTAAAAGGTACATGTGGTGGGGTTCAATTTTATACTTTTTGTCATTTTCTTTGTTCTCCTGCACCCTTAAGCCCTTGTTCCCTGCAGCCACAAGTGCTGATCATCATGGTGAAAGGTGGTGTTGGCAGGAGAAAATCTAGAATTGAGACACAGCTTTCAAATTCTTGGATTCTAGATTTTATTGTGTTCATTCATATGTTTACAGAAGCAAAGCCTATAAGAATGATCCTCCTAGGGGTGCCTGGGTGGCTCAGTGGGTTAAGCCTCTGCCTTTGGCTCAGGTCATGATCTCGGGGTCCTAGGATCGAGCCCTGCATTGGGCTCTCTGCTGAGAAGAGAGCCTGCTTCCTCCTCTCTCTCTCTCTCTGCTAGATTCTCTGCCTACTTGTGATCTCTGTCTGTCAAATAAATAAATTAAAAAAAAAAAAAGAATGATTGTCCTATAGACATCACTCAGTTTCAACAACTAGATAAACATCCTAGGATGTTGGTTCACAGCCTTGGAAGATCCCTGGCTAGGAGCTGAAGCCAACCCCTATAAACAGAGAGTGAAGACAGACCAAAGAAAGAGTAGATCTTCCCCCCACCTGCTAAAATCTTTAAATAGAGGCCTTACCAAGGTTCAACCATGTATATAGTCCAGATAGTCTCAACAACACATCACTGTCTCAAAGCTGAGTCCTTGAAATGCCTCCCACTGTGGGAATGGTACGATGTGCTCTAATGGACATTTCAGGGACCCAGGAGGGGTAGGGAGCTTCTGATTGCCCAGGTCAGCCTCAAGGGTCAACCACCAGCCATGTCCTTTCGATGACTTCCTCCAACACAATCTTATGTTGTATCTTATGACACTTTATGGTCTCATTCTTTTAAAGCAAATTTCAGACATGTCTTTCTTCTGGAAATATTTTCAAAGAAAGTGTTTGTTGTTATTTTTTTTATTGGTGGTTTACAGAAATGCAATACTGTTCTCACATCGAACCAAATTACCAACAAATTCTTACTCTTCCTTAATACCCCATCTACATTCAAATTTGCCTGCCTGGTCTCAGAAGTGCTTTTTAAATTGGTTTATTTAATTCAGGATCCAAACAAGTTTCCCATGTTGCATTTAGTTGTCTCTTAGGTCTCTTTGAATCTCGAGCAGTCTTCCTTCCCCTTTTAAGTTATATGGTTGTTGAAAAAAAAAATGGGGTCATAGAGCATTCATCACATTCTGGGTGTGGCCAGTTGCTGCTTTGTGGTGTCTTGAACTTGGTCCATTCTCTCCAGTAAATTCTGTAGGTTGGTAGTTAGCTTGAGTAATCTGAGTTCAAGTTTCTTTGTACACATAGGCATATTTCCATTTATGTCACACCAGGAAACATGTATATGCCGTGGGTCCGTGGATCTGTGGGTCTGTGGGTCCAGGCTAAGACTGAATCTTAGCTTTCACAAAGTAGTAAGACAAGAGTTCCCAGAAAGAACAAGAAGAAAAAAAAAAAAAGATGGTGTGTTTTTTTTTGGGGGGGGTGGTTGGTTGGTTTTTTTGTTGTTTGTTTGTTTTCTGAACAGAGGAGAAGGAAGAGGCATTAACAGAGAAGGCTAGATTTTGGTAGACTATGGCTGCTGGCGGTCCCTTGCCCCTTCTACAGACTGAAGTTGTGAGGGAAACAGCATCAGAGCCCCATGTTGATTTGAGATTCTGATGGTAAAAGAGGTTTAGGTCCTGCCTTCTACCTTGAATTCTGAGAAGGCCAGTCATCTCAGAGACAACCTGCATCATGAAACAGGCAACATTCCATGAGCCAGCAGCAACTTTGGAAACCCAGCTGGGTGCAGAAGCCAGCAAAGAGGATCACACAACACAAAAAGGACTATTGAAAGAGGTTGGCTAAAGATGTTGGTCTAAACCACATGCTTAGAAGACAGAGGGATGGAAGTCTCAGCAGATGCTCGGGTGAAAAGTGACAACAGCCATGACCTACAACTCCAGGCTTCTCAGCAGGTAGTCCCTGCAGACCAGCAACTACAGAGAAGCATTACATGTGCCCAAACACAAAGTGATCCCAGGAAGGAGGCTCTTTCCCTACTTCTCTTGGTCAACATGAACGCATAAATATTGACTTCTAGAAATAGAGAAGAAATCACAAAATAGCCACTTGTAATAATATTGAGTTCATTAGTTACACATGCACATCTAAAATCACAGATAGTGATGTTCGATCTCATATGTCATGAAACAGATTATTCATGTTCTTGACACAAATGATGACCTCTGGCAGGACATCATCATCTTTTGAGGAACCAAATACATGTTCTGGGGCACATTGCCCTCACTTCTGTCTCCGTTGTTTGGTATACAGAATGTTTCAAGTCTTGTGCAACACTGTGTTGTTGGGAAAAAAAAAAAAAAAAAAGTTGCCCCAAGTCCCAAGCATTCTTTTGCAAGACTTTCAAAGATTTGTTTTTTATCTCCTCTGCAATTGAAATACATGGTTGGTCTCTTCCTTATAATCATTTATCCTTTTGCTTTTTAAAGGTATTTTAAAAGCCTCACTTATTCTAACACTTAACTTGCAATATGAGGTAATACACCCAGGAAACTAAGATAAATCTGTATTAAAGCTATTTGTCTATTTGTGGATACCAACACTGTCAGGTGATCTCCAGACTTTTGGTCATGTCTATCCGTTTCTTATCTCCATAAGCACCCAAAACTTTCCATTTCAAGCTATGTGTATCAGCACCCCTACTTAGTATTGTACTATTCAAAATAGAAGGGGGAGGAGAGGAAAGGTGAGAGAGAGAGAGAGAGAGAGTACATACAGTGAGAAAGAGAAAATGTGAACAATGCAAAGTAAGATAACTTTGTCTTTTCTGAGGTATAAGTTTGAAGAAATAAAAATCTGCCTAATATTTGGGCACATGTAAATGATGCCTTAACCTTATTAACCACATGAAAGCATAAGCCCAAGAAGGAGAAAAAGAAAATATATCTGAGTAATTTTCAAGTTTGAATTAACTGAGGAATAATCACTGAATTTGACCGATATTTTTGGAAGTAACTAAGTTAAATATTTTGCTATTAGACAAAATGGCAACTCGAGGCAGAAATTAAGATATTCCAGGAAAATAAAACAAATTCCATTTTTCACAAATGAGTATACAACTGCAAAATCTGTAACTACATATAAAGTACATATATATCTCTACAGATATATGTGTGTGTGTGTGTGTGTGTGTTTATGTATACACACATATATATTACAATAGAGGAAGTAATAATATGTGATTTGATGCAATGAAGATATACTGAGTTCCTCTTATGTTCTAGATACTAGGCTGAGTACTCAGCATAGAAAGGTGGTAAAGACAGACCCAGTCCTTCTAAAACTCCCTCATTGAGGTTTTCAGTATTCTAACCATATGCTGCCTTTCCTAATACTATCCTAACATCAAATCCCAACCCCAAATTCATGCATTTGCATGCTTTTATGAATATTTTCAGAAGTCTCAGTTCCCACCTGTTAGACTCCTTTCCCTATTATTCATGGCCACCTTCTGATGATTAGGCAGAGATCATAATTAATTAAGTGAAGACCTCGATTAATGCAATAAGTTAAATCATTAGCTCATTGGCCCAAGTTTATTGGAAATATTACCACTCTGGAAGCTAATGGAGTTGGAGGACATGCAAAGATGTTTTTTAAAAAGTTCAGTAAAGTATTAGCTTAATCTTGGTTTCTTTGTCTTTAGTTCAAGCTAATAGTACTCTCCAGATTGTATAACTGTGTTGACTTAAAAAATGCCTGCAAAGCAGTTAGCATGTTGCCTATCCCTCATAATCACTCAGCTGTGTGAAAGTTTTTGCAGATGTTGTTGTCTGGAGTGGTGGATCCTTGTTAGTGTTGTTACCGCTGTTGATAAGGTTATGGTAACTCTGTGGCTGACAAGAGGATTCCATGAACTTGGGATCACAGATTCATTGGCTCATATACATCAAGGATCAACTCTCTTTCCTCAGACATTTGGATCAGTTTGTCAAATGACTTACTTTCAAACTGAAAAGCCAACTTTTCTCATAGAACCAAATTCATTATTACTTAGAGCTGGTGTATGTTTAAAACTTAATTAGTGAAAACTTCTTATCTACAGTTAAAAAAAAAAAAAAAGGTGAAGATGACAATGTGTTTACTCCAGGGATGTGAACTCAATGTTTTGATTTTTAACCATATGTGGAATTGGTAATTAGTTGGAAAGATGTAAAAAGTATCTAATCTCAGCTGCCAGTAGTTTTACTTTTTAAAAGAGAAGGGCAATCAACTTAAAGATAAAAACAAATGTACATAAAGAAGGGTTTATAATAGAGAATTGTAATAATTTTAGTCAAGTTCAACACACGCCTATTGAGCAAGGACCTAGGAAGTGCCAAACACCGCTTGAGGCACTAAAAGTACGAATTTAAATAAGAAAAAAAGCCTACTGCTGAGTAATTCTGATGTACTATGCTTAACACATTTTACTATTAACAATATTTCTTTCCCATGAATGACTGATTTCCCTATCTCCAGCTTGAACTCACACCCACCAGCCCCTCCCTCTCCCAAGTCCACAGGCATAAAACATTCTATTGTCAGAAATGTTTTCAGAATTCTGATTATCCTGTTTTTCATGGCCCACCCCTTCTGTTTGAACATTCCTGATTCAGCGATTCAATAAAAGTCTGTTAGCATAAAAGTGAATTTTGAATACCTTAATGCTACATTAGGTCATCAAGACAAGTTGTATAGAAATATTACAGTTCGAGAAGACAAAGTCACAATTGTTACTTACATATGTTATAAAGATAATTTGTAGGATGTGTTTTCCAAATTGTGATAGCTTTATAAAGGCATTAATTTGGAAGGAAAATGCAAAGAAAAGAGGTGACAGAACAGCAAAGCAGACAGAGAGAGGGAATATTCTAAAATCGTTTTATTTGAAAGGAAGAGAAACAATGAAGCAAAGTCCCATTTTCTGAGAAACTGTCCTCACCTCTGCTAATTCATCGTTTGTTATTTAATCTCCAAAGCAATAGTATAGACTAGCTATAGTCTAGTTTTGGAGAAGATAAACCTGACCCCTAGGAAATGTGTCTTAGCCAAAGTCACATCATTAATAAAATACAGAGCCAGACTTTTGGCTATGTCTATCCATTTCTAACACACATTGTTTTACATTATAGAATGATTATAAAAATTCAGTTACTTTACTTTGTGGTATATTTCATTATGGTGGACTGTTTTTAAATCTCTAATTTATCTTCTGATTTTGAAGTATTCACTGTGACCACATAGTCATTTGTAATTATCAGGTAGTGGAACATTAGTCCGACCCAGGGTCTCATCAAGAAGACCATGAATCAATATGAAATTATCTGCCTCAGACACTGTGAATCCTAAAAGCGCACCATGTATCACTGCATTTGTACCTCCAAGAAGATACAAATATTCAAAGGAAGAGAAAAGCCCAAGGAAGAAGTGAGCTAGTCCATCAAGTGAAAAAACAGAAGCTTTCCACGTGCAAGCCTATCATGGGAAAGCACTAGGTGAGACTCGGGCTCTGTGTGTCAGAATCTTCCATCCAGAAGGAAACAAACACGGACAAGCTGTGGAGCTACTACTAGAAATTCTGAATTGCAACAGAGGGGGGGGAAAGTTTGATACTGTAAGTTGTTACATATAAAGTAAATATTATATTGGAAAGAACGAATTAAGTTCTTGTAATAATACTATGTAAGACTTAACACAACCTAAACACATGAAGAATTTTAAGTGTTTAGAAAAGTTTATGAGGGGTAGACACATACAATGATTAAGAGGGATTACCTTATGACCTGAACCTAGACCCTGAAGTTACTATTGTGGATAGTGAATTTTTATTTTCATTTCATTATCATATTTCATAGTTTTTGTTTCATTATGTAATGTTCCCTTCTGCTTCCAACTAGAAGTAGAAGCGAGGGCATGTTTGTAATGGCATTATCCATTCATTTATTCAACAATCTTTTATTGGATGTCTACCTTGTGCTTTTATTTATAAGCACAACAAATGTAGACTGTGGATCTGTTTTGTGGCTGTGGATCAAGCTAACTGCTAACTGGAGCATGGACAGTTCTGGAACTCATGTCCTATTTGGGGGTTGTGGACATTTAGCTACTAGTTACACTGTTAATTATTTACTTACAACTGTAAAATGTGTCACAAAGAGCACTGGGCTTCAAGACAGAATACAGCTGTGTGGCCTGGCCTGGTCCGGGAAGGCAGGACTTCCTGAGGAAGTGATGCTGAAGTCTGAATGAACCATCCGTGAGTAGTGAATTGGGAAGGACACGAGAGCGTTTCCAACCAGTAATGACATGTTGAAGTTGCCACATGAAGAACAGTGCCCTAGCACACACCCGGAGAGAAGCAAAGGAAAGGGGGATGTGGGGCTGAGGAAATCAATATGCCAGTCCCTCTTGGCCACAGGAGGAAGCTTAGCATTTGTACTGTGAGCAGAAGAAAGCCACTGTGCTGTTCCAAGGCAGGGAGAGAGGCATAGGGGTTTAGTGAATTCCTCAGGAATCAGGGTGAGAGGATTGAAAAGAGACTGGTACTGATTGAATGTTTACAATGAGTGAGGCACTCAACAAATTTTATTTCTCTAACACGCACACACACACACACACACACACTCACACACACACACCACGCTGTAATTCCCTTTATGCTGAAAACTGAGATTCAATAACTTAATGTAGATCCTACTTTCTACAAAGCAGGTAAGATGTGACCTGACTCTGTTCTGCTTGACTCCAAACTGTGCATTCTTTCCCTTTGGATCTTCCTGTACCCATTCCTTCTGATTAAGAATTTCTACCATCTGTCTTCCCTCACTCTCTCCTCTTACCAAATCATCTTCTTTGCCCCACTTTCACCCCAGCCACATTCCTCATAAAAAAGGGATTTGGTCCACTTTGTTCACTGCCGAATCCCGAACACTGAGATGGGTTTCTGGGACGTGTCTCATGTTCAGCAAATAGTTATTGGATGAATTCCAACATTCTGTCTCCACCATCTGTCCTCCCATCCCCTCTGGTATTGAGCACTTCCGTGCTAATGATGTGTAAGTACACACCGTTCCCTGAGCTCCTCACTGGAGTTCCAGATTGCTATTCCTGGACATCCTTTAATGTCTCGCCAGCACTTTGAGCTTCACAGATATCCTATCTTTCCCCATCATCTTTATCTAATTTTTCCTCCTTTGTTGAAAGAGGATCACCTTTTCCCCAGGAATTTAATTTTAAAACATGAGTTATCCTCACAGCCTTTTCGCTCCTTACTCTTCACATCTCAATAGCTCAAGAATCCAATGGGACCTTCCTATCTGTAGCAAACTGAAGTGAACATCACCTGAGCTCTTTTCCACCAGCTCATGTAGCCAAACATCTCCTAACTCTTTGTTCTATTTCTTCAGGCCTTCCCAACTCTGCTGCTTCTTCGGCATGTGTCATCTTCGTTTTATCTTGCACTGGCTCATTCTCTTTTGGGCTCCTTAGTCATGAGAGTGAGAGGAAGCCATAAAAAAGAAAGACTAATTTGGATGGAGTTTTTACAATGAGTGAGGTACTCGATATGCTTTGTTTATCCAATTCCAACCCCCCCACCCCAAAATGTTCAAGTCAACAATTTTGTGAATGTGGTAAGTTTCCTGAGGATTTGGGAGTGCCACATAGGAGAGACCATATCCAGCATCTGTCAGCTTCCATACCCTCTGGGCACTATTTCTTCCAACCAGGGTTAACCCACATGCTGAGAGTGGCAACCTCTCCCCCACATTCAGCTTCCACTCCCCACAGGCACCTGTCCTGTTTCTTCTTAGTGAGTAGCCCCATCAGGCCAGCATATCTTCCCCTGGATTTCTGGACTCCTAGGAAATGACATATTTTCCCATTTTGGTACAACTACTTGGCAACGGAGTCCTTCTTATTCCTTCTCCATAATGTTTTCATATTTACATTATCACCACATTTTCCTAATGATGTCCTTTAAAGAATCTCTTTCTAAACACTTCTACTCTTCCTCACTCTGTTCCCAGATTCTACCCCTTATAATGTGCACATCACTCTGTCTCTAAAACACAGAGCTGCTCACACCATCTGCAAATCAAGGGTCACTAACATGGTACTTCAGCCATTTCACAGACTTGACATTTCACAGACTGACTCTATTTCCAGCCCATATTTCTGCTGCATGTGCTCTTCCAAGATGCTGGCCACCTCAACCCATGGCCTTTTTCCCTAAAACCAACGTATTCACTGTTTGTTTTTTTTTTCATTCTCTCTTCCAAAAATATTTTCTGTTCTTCAGTTCATATCCAAACACCAATATTATTTATAGCCTTTTGAAAACGTTACTTTACCCTTTCATGAAACCTACCCTAAACCTCAGTTCCTAAGTATTTTTTCATCATTGGCACTTTGTAACTATTTCCATTATCATGTTCTTCACACCCACCTTAAAGTACATTATGCTTTAAAATTCACACCTGCATTTTTCTCACTATATTTGAAGATCTATGAAGTCACAAAATGTATCTTATTTTTTTAATCCCTATAGTCCTTAACACAAATGGAGTTCAATTGTTTACAGTACTTTATGATTAAAACATACGGGAAATAATTTGCTTGAATACTAATAACTGTTATAGAAATAATTCTATTCATTTACTTACCTTTAGGAGCAGAATTATTCTGTATGATATCAACTTCCAAGGTTGATTTCATGTGACTTTAGTTTTATTTCCATCTCTTTCCATGACTCTGAGAGGACCAGAGCCAATGGGGCAGGAGAAGGGAGGTTGTGGTACAAATTTTTACAAAGAAGCTTCAGTTGAACATGATATAAGCTTCTCGGTGTTTGGAAGCCCCAACTTGCAAGGCTTCTCTCTGTTGTTCAGCCAATAATCTCAAAACGTGAAGATAGATGCTGACACAATTACAGCTCATTCCACCAAAAATATAAACAGAAACACCCCAGGAGCATTTTTCTCCATGGTGGACAACCGTACTTCTACTTAACACGCGTGTGTTCATTTTACTCAATTTGCTCTTGGTTCCCTATAGACAAGCATACTGTGTGTATCATATGTTCGCTCTTGTTGAATCGCATTTACATTTTCAATTTCCTCTAAAAACCTCATTTTACAGCCAAAACTTTATAACCAACTGGATATATTTTGCTCAGTCCTCCCTAACTCCTATAGCTTTCTGATTTTACATTCACTCTGGGTTGAGTGGGTGATGAGTAAGTTTCAGATGCTTTGCTTTGAGCTTTTAAAATGTTCGTCCCTCTGCATCTCAGAGATCTCTACAAAGGAGGAGAGTTTTGGGTGGACTAAACATGTTACATTTATTTTCCATTTTATCTGTCTGTTAGTGTTTCCCTTGAAGCTGGAGGTTTTAACATAGTTTAGACCACATGGTCATTATCACTTTCTGAGTGTCCTGGGCTCCCTCATTTTTAGATGTGTTGTCAAGTGGTGGGAACACACATTAGTGGCCAGTGTGTTCGTTCAGATTCTTATTAACTTCTCTTTCTCCCTGTCTTTCCCATATTAAAATGGGAGACTGAATTTCATTAACTTCTATGAATATGACCATTCAGAACTTATGCATATCTTTGCATCAGTGCATTACTCAAGTAAGTTGTCTTGTTTTTACACCAAGGGGCATAACTGGGTGAGTGCAGGAGAATGCGTGAGTTCTGCTTTTGGTCTGTTCTATCTTTAGCCATCTGCATTAACAGATGTGATTCTTATTTTGATATATTAAAGGAAAGCGACACTCCAGAATAGCATATTAAACAGTGGCATAAATAAAGTTTATAATTTGTTTCACAAGTTGCTTGATGCTTAAAGCCAAAGACACCTCTAAGATAGATCATTTTATGAGTGATGACTACAAGATAAGAAAAAACAAAAAAGGATATCTACAAACTACCAAAAATTGTTGTCACATGTAGTATATTCTCCCTTTCAGCTTCCACACTTGAAATATATTTGAGATGGAGGTAAAAGAAGTCTGCAGCGGTTATGGTTTAAACTCATTGGGGATATCTTTCATAGGTTTTATATACATTATGGATCTGATTTTTTTTTGCCGCAATATCAAGAGTACATTAGCAGAACAAGATAGACCATCTGAATGGCTTATAGGATGAGGAATTGCTACTTCTCTCATCTTCCGCAATTGGCCCCATACCTAAATGGGGCATTAGGAAGATCAGCCTGGAAAATGATATGTTCTGGGATGGGAGGCAAACTTCCTGCATGTGTGTGTGTGTGTGTGTGTGTGTGTTGCTTATAATCTCTAAAAGAAAGAAACCTATCTTTAGCTTATTTAGCATCTGAATACAGGTACACCTCACATACATACACACACACAGAGATCATCAGAAGGTCAATTTATCAAGATGTGGCTCATGGTTACCTCTATCAGACTGACTTTGTAATTTTGTTAAAATGCAGATTCCAGAATTGTGCTATTCACACTGTATCTGAGTCTCTTCTTCTCTGCAATTGAGATCCTCTGGCTTCAAATTAATGCCAACCTTTTCCAGTCCGTGGGATTTACACATTTCTTGCACTTGATCAAAATATTGAAAGAATCCCACTTCCATATGTTGTAGCCTGTTCAAGAATTTAAATGCCACATCTGTTTCCTTTCATTTGTTCTTGCTCCGAATTGTTTTAATTCCATTACTTTTTCTGTCTTCAATATTACAGAACAGTTGGTTTCTACCTCCAGGATAATAAACCCCCTTTTCTGGACTAGAATATTCTGCATAAGTTATTTGTTGTTAGGAAAAGTAGGTGCATTTTGGGAAAAGTCGTGTGTGATCCCAGCACATGTGCTGAAATGTTCACTCATGTGTCAGGCAGAGAGACAATCTGGAGGTGAAGGTTAGAGTTCACATCATTGATCCCATGTTCAATTTATACATCTTTGAGCTTTCCTTTAAAGGTATCATATCCTCCAAGCCTTTAATAAAGTTGAAAGAAAACTAAAAAAAAAATTATATAAAATGAAATCGACAAGATCTTAGGTACTTATAGGTCATACTGCTCAATAGAACACAATTTTATAAGATCATAAACAGAGAAATATAAGTGGATCTATAGATCTATTTCTGCTCTACTGAAAACCCAAATAATTACTCTAGAAGTTGAGACACATTCATCTCCCTACATCTGGAGATCTTTCAGAAAAGAAAAATTAAAGTAGCTTCCAGCAAAGATAAAAAAATATAATAAAAATAAGAAGATGCCCATGGATTTTACTGACAGACTGTTTCAGTCTAGAAGGAGCAGGACAATGAGGGTGGAAATGGCAGGGATTTTAGACACGAGTTATTTAGGGCCCACTAGCATTCTACGTAAAGACTTTCCTTGAAGGAAAGGCATCGGATCCAGCCCCAGGTGGGAAAGGGAAGGATAACAAGTTATGGGAGCTTTGAAGACAGAAGGTACTATGGGGAAGCAGCCCTTCAAGTTTTGGTAAGAAAGGTATGGTCTAAGCACAAAATGCCTTCCCAGCCATTCTCCCAGTAAGTCATAAATCCTCTAAATGCCTCCAGCAAATGGGGAGTATGAGAGCTATTGAAAATCAAATCCTGAATATACCAAAGAACACAAGCAATCTGTCTCCTTTCTATCTTAAAATACAGAAAACTGACATTTCTGGAGAGATTCGATAATGACCCTATAACTGAGACAGCAGCCTCCAGGCAGCAGGAGTAGAAATGGCCATGAAGGAAGTTTCCAGGCTGAAAGGAGATTTGGGGCATCCATTATAACAATAACCACGGTGAATAAATTTGTTAAAACTCATTGGCACGTATACTTAAGATCTGTGGATTTTACTATATGTAATTATGCAGGATTTTTAAAAATTCTGTTGAGTGTTTTTGTGAAAATTCGATAGGCTGCTTTTAACAATTTTTATGGAAATACAAGAGATCATTAGAGCACAAAGAATCTTGGGGAAAAATTGAATTGGGGAACTTTATTAAATAGAAAGTTTTATTACAAATGTACAGCAATTAAAATGACATGGTTTGGTGCAAAGAAATGCAAACAGAAGTGGAATGGAATAAAGAGTTCAGGGGGAGACCCACACATGCATGTATACTTGGTGGATGAGAAAGTGGCACTGAACAAATGTAAAGACAGGCTTAAACATAAATAGGATTTTTGTTTAACTGCATATTTGTAGGAAAAAGAATGAATCTTAAATCCTAGTTCACATATCATAAACAAAAATACATTCCTGATGGATTGTAGAATTACATGTGAAAGGTAAAGCGACAAAACTTTCAAAAGATAACATAAAATGATATCTTCATAAACCCATGTTTAGCAAAGATTTCTCTGTTAGAAAAGAAGACACAATGAAAATAATAGCCAAAGAATTCAAATTACAAAGCAAGAACAAACTGAAGAATAAACCCAAAGATAACAAAAGGAAGAAAATACATAAGAGCCAAAATTAGTTATTAAAAAAATAAGCAACAGAGAAAAACAACTAGTATAAAAGTTGATTCTTTTAAAAACCAATACAATAAAATTCTGGCAAGAATTATGAAAACAAGTCAAACAAGTGATATAGAGAAAAAGAAAGAAAAGCATCCTCAAAAGATTAGAAATGGAAGAAAGCTAGGAGTACAGACACAGCAGAGGTTAAAAATATATATAAGAATTTATTATAAGCAATATTTTGCCTACATATGCAAAGGTTTAGATAAATGAATTAATTCTTGGAAAACTATGAATTACCAATTGTGACCATGAAAAATAGGCACAGAGAAGTTTCTTTGTAAGTTCTAGCACACATTCAAATATCTCTTGAATTCTGCCTTGTAATCAAAGAACAAATGATTCAGTAAGTGGATAAGCTCCATTGGAAAAACAGTAAGAGATGAAAAAATCCTCAGATAATTTTGTGAGTCTAATTCATCCTCAGTAACAAAATCAAACAAAGATGTTAATGAGAAAGGAATACTATTGGCAAAGCTCACTCCCAAATATAGACACAAAAATGCCAAACAAAGCATGTAACATTGGGTGTCAACTATACTTTCATGAACAAAAATAGCAAATGAAAAGGAGAGGTGCATTAAAAAAATTTTTTTAAATACAATAAATCTAAGCAGATTATTGCCTGGATATAAAATTGCTTTCCATATTAGAAAGTGCATTAGCGTAATTTTTCAAATTAGCATATTAAAAAAGAAAACCACATGATCACCTAAATAGATGCAAGAAGCAAACAAGGAATGGAAAATAAATTTCTCAAAATGCCACGACAGGTATTATCAGGACTTTTCAGCATCCTTGGTCTCCTCTTAGCCCTGCACAGAAGATTTACCTCTATAACCTCCCTTCTGACTGGATGTGATCATGTGATAGACTTCTGGCCATTAGATTGGGAGAGGAAGAGATGTGCACAATTTCCAGACTTGGCCCATAAACTCTCACTCGTAATTTGTGTACTTTCTTTATCTGCCTATTAAATTGACTGGACTCTGAGGGTTAAGACCCATATGATGGAAGTTACTGAATGTAGTAAAGTGCCCACCGCCACTGGGTAACAGAACTGACTGTGAGCAGAGCAACAAATACAGTTTAATGTTTAAACTGATTAACTTTTGAAGTTATTTGTTTAAACAGCCAAGGTTATCCTGACTGATACATTTGATAAAAAATAGTATCCTACTGTATGTAAATGTTAGAGGTCATAATCAGTGTAATAACATAAGAAAAAGAAACAAGGAGGTATAGAAATTAGAAAGGAAGGAACAGTATTGTTTTTAATCACAGATTGAATGATTCTCTATATTGTAAATTCAATCAATTTCATCAACAAATAACAAAAATAAATAAGAATAGTTTAGAAGATTTTCCAGATATAAGATGAATATAGAAAAGTTTATTGCAGGGGCACCTGGGTGGCTCAGTCAGCTAAGCATTCAACTCTTGATTTCAGCTCATGATCTCACGGTTGTGATATCGATCCCTGCCTTGGGTTCTGTGCTGGGCATGGAGCCTGCTTAAGATTCTCTCTCTTCCTCTCCCTCTGCCCCTCCTCCATGGGTACATGCTCTCTCTCTCTCTCTCTCTCTCTCAAATAAAAAGAAACATGTATTGCATTCATTGCATTTGTATAGACCAACAATAATTTCCTCAAAATTGAATTGAAAAAAGATTCCAGATATTGTTGCAACAAAATATAAACCTAAAAATAAATGTGAAAAAATAATACCCATATATAGAAGTTATAAAACCCAATTTAAAGGTATCTAAAGAATCTTAAATTATATATATATATTCTTATATATATATTATATATGTATATATATGTATATATATATGTATACATATGTATATATATTATATATGTATATATATGTATATATAATATATGTATACATATGTATATATATACATATATATATTATATACATATATATACATATATTCTTATTGTGTATATATATATATATATAAATATTCTGTTCCTAGTTGTGTAAAATCGGTATTGCAAAATGCTGATTTTTCCCCATTTATCTGGACTCAAAGAATTTCTCAATGAAATTTCAACCTGGTTTTAATGGAATTTGAAAAGCCAAAGTCCAAACTGTATATAGAAGATAAAAGGGTTTAAAATAGCTGATGTGTTTCTGGGATAAAAGAACCTGGCATGGGGAATTGCCTTGAATAGTATCACTTCACTTTAAAAGTATAGTAATGGTAAAATGTGGTGGTGGCATATAGATAGACTGATCAATGAAACTAAAAAAATTCTAGAAACAAAAAATCATGTTTGTGTAACTAGAGCCAAAATTGCAGATCACTGTGTATAGCATAGAAACAACTGACTACAAATATTAAAAATATGTTAATGATTGTTTTATATCACACATAACACTGCACCCACCCGTGCATGCACACACACACACACACACACACACACACACACACACACTCCAAATGTAATAAAGACTTGAAAGTAAAAAGAAAAACATGAAGTTTAAAAACCTTTAGGAAGAAATCTAAGATTTGGAGTTTGTGCTTAAAAAGCACAAATTATACGGGTCCTTGGGTGGCTCAGCCAGATAAGAGTCTGACTCTCGATTTCAGCTCAAATCATGATCTTAGGGTTGTGAGATTAGGCCCCAGATCAGCTCCTTGCTGGGCCTGGAGACTGCTTAAGAGTCTCTTTCTCCCTCTTCCTCTGACCCTCTCCCCACCTCTCTCTCTCTCTCAAAAAAAAATTTTTTTAAGTACAAATTATAAAGAAGAGTTTGATATCATCAACCATATGAAATATGAGAAATTCCGTTTATCAGAAGATACATATATAGGTAGATAGATGCCACAACTATAAGGAAACATTTGGAAAACATAACTGTTTTCTAGGCTTTTTAAAAACTCTATGCATCCATAAACAATCAACCTAAATAAAAGCGAACACAGGATGTGAACAAGGATTTTTAGAGAACACATAAATAAAGATGTAAATTATCAGGGAAATGCTGATTAAAAAACAATGATTTAACACTTTTCCAATTTGACAAAAAAATAAATAAAAAATCTGCCAAAAGACAGAGAACTCTCATCCACTTCTAGAAACAATGAAAAATTTGTAACAAATTATTTCAAAAATAATTTAATATTACCTAATGCAGCTAGACATACACATGATTTATAACTTAGCAGGACACATTAAGAGCATTGATTGTAATGAAACACACACATGAATGGAAACCACCTTCTGGACAAGTAAGCTGTGACTGTTCGTATAAGGGAAAATTGTACAGCAGTGGAAATGAATGGCCTAGAGCTATCTATGTCTACAGAGCCGATTCTCAGCAACATCATGTTAAGTAAAACTTGCAAGAGAGCTAGACACGTACACAGTGATGTTCCATTTATGCACATTTCAGAAAAGGGGCAGAACTAAAAAATAGATAGTTTATAAGTACCTAAATGGCAAGACTATATGAAATGAAGGAAATTATTAAAACAAAAGTAAGGCTAGTGGTCAGTTACCTCTGGGTGGATGGTGGGGCATGAGATTGGGGAACGGTAATCTGGATGCCTCAGAGACACTGGTAATGTTCTAATGTACGAAATAAGATTCATATTATTAAAAGCTTTTAAATTATGCCTGCTCTCCGTATATGCTTTTTTTGGTATGATGTATTTTATTACCAATAACATTAATGCAAATAAAGACTCAAAGTGTATGGAACAAAAACAATTATTCCACTGCTAGCACGAGGATTTCTCTCTTTATATAAATGGAGACTCCAACTTTATTAATAAGTAGAAATTAGTTACACAAATTAAAACCAAAAAAAATGTAAAGGATTTTCTAGACTGGATTTTATTTTATTGTACTTTAACTTCCATGTGTTGGACAATATAACTAGAAATGGCAAATAATAGTCACAGATGTATGCTTGAGGCTCCTGTTGGCATTCAATAAAGCATATTTCTTGAATTCCACCCAACAAACATTTTTAACCTTCTGTTTCTGACAGGTACCATACAGAATATTGCTGGATTTCTACATCATTTTCATGTAGGCTGTAATCATTGTGTGTCTAAATTTTTCCAGCCTGCTTAAAATATTCTTACAACCCTCACCTTTCAGAGACACAATTAAATAAGGCCCATCTCTGAATGTGGCCCAGGATGGAAGAATCACCCACAATTTTTGTCAATTGTGTGATTCCTTTTCAGATTGTTCAGATTGAAATGTTACAGTAACCACTCCAGGACTGAATGTTACAGTAACCACTCCAGGACTGAATGCGGGGTGGGGGGGGGTGTGTGGAAATCCTCCATGGTTTATTGATATGCCTTATTTCTCTTAAGTCTGGAAGCCCCTGCCTCATCTCCTGCTCGTTGCATTCTCCAGAAACACGGCCATACCCTAGGCGTTCTACTATGTCTCTGTGCCTGCTCTTCCCTTTCTTGAAATTTCTTCCTTTGGTGCTTCATTTATCCTTTTAGAATTGATCATGCATCACCTCCAGAAAACCTTCCTCGGGATCCCTAAGGCCAGTAGATTCTGTACCAGTAGCTGGACTCTTACTTGTTAGAAAAGCAAATTCTTGGATCCAAGCCCAGACCTACTGAATCCGGCATTCTGGAGGTGGCCCTACCAAGGGGCTAGTCAGTTCTCTAAGCGATTCTGATACGCATCAATATTTAAGAATCACTGGGTTAGATAAAATGCCTCTTTGATGTGTTTCTATGTGGGCTTCTACTCACTCTGTCACTATACCTTCAATTTATGTTGAAACTCCACGTTTGCCCGTCTGTCTTTCTTCATGAGATTCAGAGGTACAGACTCTGGCTTATTTCCCTCAGTATCCACAGAGACCGAATGAAAAGACCCTTGTCTTCCATGCTGGGAATTTGACACCGGTCCTGTAGGCTACCAGGAGCCATTGGAAGTCTAATAGAGAAGTGATTTGTCTAGTCTGGATTTGGGATCCATCCCTCAGACATTGGAGGTCTTGTGTGATGAAGTTTTAAAGTCAAGCCATTAGAATTCTGAAGTGGATTTAGGGCCAAGAAGGAGGTTATTGGAGCTTTCTTGGGATTCCCAAAGCCACAACATAAGGCTAAGTTTTCCTTTCTCATTTTTGACAAGAAAGGAGGGAGTAATGAAAAAGAAAGAACACAGGGAGGAAAGATACCCTCTCTTTAGAGACAGAGAAATGTTTGTTGATTCAGTTATTCTTTTCGTAGTAAATATAACTAGTGAATATTTGAAATGATTAATTAAGTTTTCTGAATTCCAAATCTAAATTTTAAGGACAAATGAGAAGTTACTATGATACCTTCAAATTTTTGAGTACAAAGTTAAGGGAAGAATGAAGGCTTTCCAAGGATTGGCACCAGGTAGTGCTGAAGACCAATAATTTTGAAAAAACGAACAAGCAAACAAATCGGAAAAGTAAATGAATGGGACAAATCTGGCCCTGAAACTTTGAATTTTTATAAACTAAGTCCAGTTCCCAAACATTGACATCAGCGAGGTGGCCCTGGCTACCTAGAGAAGCCAGCTTCCCTCTCTCGAACGTAACTTCACTAGGCCCCATGCGGCTCTGTTGTCCGTCCTTACCAATGCATTTCTCTTTTCAGTTATGTCTGCATGTCAAGTTCTTTTTGACGTTATTGCCTATATAAATATGTTCAGAAAGGGGAAGTTCCTTTTCCTTAGGTCCCCCAGTTCTCTAGGGTTAAAGGCATTCTTTTAATTGACCTTAATTATCAGGTAACAGAAATCAAAGAGGCCCACAATGGCACTTGGGTTAGGGGTTATCTGGATCACAACAGAATAAAAAGATATAATGGGCATTAAGGAGGGCACATGACGTGAGGAGCACTGGGTGTTATTTGCAATGAATGAACACTACATCTGAAACTAATCGTGTACTATATGTTGGCTAACTGAATTTAAATTTTTAAAAAAAGAAAAAAAAAAGATATGCACATGACATTAATATTCCTGATTGCAGGGGTGCCTGGGTAGTTCAGTCAATGAAGCACCTGCCTTTGACTCAGGTCATGATCTCAGGATCCTGAGATCAAGACCTGAGCTGCCCAGCAGGGAGTCTGCTTTTCTCTCTCCCTCTGCTCGTCCCCTGCTCATGTGCACACGCACACACACTCTCCCTCTCTCCCTAAAAAACAAACAAAATCAGGGCACCTGGATGGCTCAATCATTACGTGTCTGCCTTTGGCTCAGTTCATGATCCCAGGGTCCTGGGGTCAACCCACATTGGGCTTCCTGCTTGGCAGGAAGCCTGCTTCTCCTTCTCCCACTCCCACTGCTTGTGTTCCCTCTCTCGCTGTGTCTCTCTGTTAAAAAAAAAAAAAAGAAGAAGAAGAAAGAAAAGAAAGAAAAAGAAAAAGAAAAAAATGGTTTTAAAAAAGTTCCTGACTATACACTTTACTACTGATGAGATCCCTGGTTCTCTTTTGTATAGCTTGCTTTCCCAACCATGTGTGTAGGACAGAAAAGCAGTGGTTGGAGCCTTCTATCCTCTGATCCTCTACAGCACAGCAGCAGCTGCCGGCTTACCGGCCTAGATGAGACTCAAGTATATCTGGAATGACATGTATCACTTTGATTTTGTTTTTCACAAGCAATAAACACACAAAAAATATTTTTTCTATTTCATCTTAGTCCTTTTCTATTCAGTGAAACTAAGAAAACACGCTCTCTCTTCTATTCACATTTGCCACCATATATCCATATTCAGGGCCCTGAACCACCCATTATCAGTACTGCTTGGAAAAGAAGAAAGCAATGTTTTGGAGGAAGTACTCTGTAGGTTTATTTATTTATATAAGAAGACCAAGAACAATTTCATTGTAAGTTTAGTATAATTTAGTGATATGCAAAGTCATTTTCCAATGAATAGTGCTATAATTAAGTCAGGAATTAGTGGTTATTGACAGCAATTTACCAGGAAGAATAAATAATCCTTGGGACAAAGAAGATTCTATAGTCTTACCTGTGCAATACCACTTAACGTTTCTCGATTCTATAGATCAGTAAAGAACAAAGCAAATGAAATATTTCTGTTCACAACCGCAGAAGTGGTGCTGAAAATCATTTACTTTATCTGGTCTAGTCAGGCAAGACTAGATAATGTATGGTTGTAACAATATATTATCTAGCATTGTAATTTTTCAAGACAAATTATGTAATTACAGAGCCCATGATCTCTAATACATGGTAAAATGTCTAAGATACAATCTGTTCTAACAGTACATTGATGGTGAATCTAAAAATCAGAAAAGGTGAAATAATTGATTTAGACCCCCACATAACCCCTTCAAACTTCTGAAATATAAGTACATCTGTACCTTTTGTGAATAGGTAGTTTTATTAATTATCTTTCCTCTGAAGATAGAACTGGATCAAGTAAAATCCACTTCAAAGACAAAACTTATTTTTTTGATTTCAATTATCATTTCACTTATCATTATTTTGCCAGGTGTCTATAAGCCTCTATTTCTTCTTCTCAAGGCTCCTGGCTGAGTTGATTTTTTTTTTTTTTTTAACTATTGGGTAGCACTAGTGGGAAAGAGTATTGAATGTGAGATCTGAGAACATAAACCTCATAGTCCTCGTGTGACTTTTTATAGGTTTCAAATTATTATCAATTTCAATTGATAATAATACTTGCCTCCCAGAATTTTTATAAGATTTAAATAAAAGAATAGGTGAGCCAATGCTCAGTGGTGTGAAATATTATATACATTAGTATCATCATAATCAGCAATAGATACTAAAACGTTGATCATAATATATTAATAGTTCATTAGAGTGAGAGGGATTGGAGGAAAAAGGAAGATAATATTTTCCAAAAGATACTGAAAGCCCTAGGTCTGTGAACTGTCTGCAAAATGGACCTGGAATAATAAGTGTTATGCAACCTCATCTTTGTTGTTGGAACAGTCTAAATTAATGCATTTAAGTGTTTGCAGAAATCAGACTGTTCATTTGACACTGGGATCCTTAGAGTCCCAAAGACAAGATCTAAATGCTCCACTCAGTGGAATAAATGCATGTAACCAATGTCAGTCATCTCATGAGCTAGATCGCTGGAGACTGGGGTAGGCGGAGAGGAGAGAGGAAGTTCTCAACCAGAACCCAGAACCTCAGTCTGTACAGATACACCTAAACTGTAATTTGCTGAATTTTTCTTTCAGTGAGCACTGTTTTAGACCAAATGCCTCAAAAACAATAGAGAAAAGACAGAAAACCAAATGCCTTAAAAATGATAGAGAAAAGACAGAAAGTACGGTAAATATTGATATTTTTAAAGATGTTATTTACTTATTTGGGAGAGAAAGAGAGCACAAGTGGGGAGGCAGGCAGAGGGAGAGGGAGAAACAGACTCCCCCTTGAGCAGGAAACCCAATGCGGGGCTCAATCCTAGGACTATAGGATGACGACTTGAGCTGAAGGCAGACGCTTAATAAACTGAGCCACCCAGGTACCCCTGCCTCCCAGGGTTGATTTTTGTTAACCACAATTCCCCTACTTTTAGTCCATGAATACAGATGAGACTAAGTCAGCCCTCACCCCCTGGACTGGAGCAGGCTGCGTAGGCTGAAGACAGAGTAGTTTTCCAATCCATAACCATTAGTTCAGAGATGGACTTGTTTCCCAATAGAAACAACATTATGCAGTGAAACTTACACAGAAGCTTCTTGAGAAGAGTAACTTAAGGAAGATTATTTAGTATAGAGCTGCTGAGGCCCTTGGCTTCCAAAAGAGGGCACTGTCTCCGAATAATAAGAATGAGCCTAAAGCTGAGTCAGCAAGGTAGATGCCAGGAAGGGTAAGAGAGGGAACTGAGTTCTGCAATATGCTGTCCTTACCCCTGGAATCTTCAGGTCAGCTCCCCTTGCTTCAGCCAGTTGGCATTGCGTTTTCTTTGTCTTGCAACTGAAAGAGTTTTTAAATGATAAAGAATGAAAAATTACAAAAGCCAGCAAGTCATGGAGAATCAAAATTCACAGATTTAGTAGAGATCAAAAATTAATCACCAGCCATCCAAGGCCACTCGCATATACTCAGGCACAGCTGCAGTCAGAAAGGAAGCTAATCGTGGCAAGTTAAAGGAGACATCAGAGACCAGATCTGACTGTGCACAGAAACTAAACAAGCAAGCAAATGAAAACCAGATCAATTTTATCACTCATGGGCAAGGCCAACACAGAGTAGTAGTTCAATAAATACTTACTTAAAAATTTTTATTAAGGAAAAAACAAGTGATCAGAATCCATTGATTCCTATGAATCAAAGGGGCATGAAAGAGCTAATAATATATAAAAAAAAATAGAACTGCAGAATGAAAAACAACACTAAACCACTAAACACTGACCGTTCAGTATGCTAAAAATTGTTCCCTTTGTTTTTGAGACACCCATGTCATCGTCACTAAATTGCCATGAATAAATGTTCTCACCAACATTTTGGATAGATAAATCCATGCCACCAGAGTGTGGGCTGTGGACTCGCTCTCTGGACTGCAGAAACTGTTGGCACATTATTATTCCTTTTTCACTCTCTCCATCCAGTAGAATTAGACATCTATGACCTTGAGTGGCTTTGCAGTGTCCCCATGACAATGGAGAATATGGTCCCATGCCTTTGAAGATGATTTGCTTTGGCCAGAGTGACAGTGGGCTGATTCCAGACTGAAGATGTATAAGCATCGTGTGTCTCCGCTCCTCTCTTGCGTTTCTGAAATCCACCATGGAAGGAACATGGCCCGGGTAGTGAAGGCATAAACCGGAACTCACCCAGAAGTGAGGAGTCTAACTGAGCCCAACCAAGTCTTGCCTAAATCAGCCAAACCACATACACATCATGAGAATAAAATAGATGTTTATTGCAGCAACCCACTAAGATTTTGATATTATTTTTATCACGGGACTTTTTTAAAAAGGACACTGATTCTGAAGGACTCATCTATTCACCACAGAAATCATCTAGAGGAGGTAACACTAATCCAAAAGCAAAGCCAGATTTGACTGGCAGATGGGATCAAGAAGGTTCTGGCACCTGGCTAAGAGGAGCACTGATCCTGATTCACTGACCTTCTGCCTGCAGCCAATACATTTTAAATTCATCTATTATCAGACATGTATTACAAATGGTTCAAGTCACTGTTGGAGTGATTATAGCAAGAGCCCAGGCAAGTTCACTGTAAAATCCAGCCTCTGCCACTTGCTAGTTGTACTAACCCTACCACGCCTCTTGTGGTGAGTCTACAAAATACCACAAATAACATCCCACTCAATGGGCTGCTCTGAGGGTCTATTGATGGAACGTTTTATCAAAATCTGGAGCAAAGCCCAGCCCAAAGCTAGCACTTACTTAGCCAGGGGCGGCTCTGCCTGGGGTAGTTGTATCTATCAATATCGTTTGTTACAATCACTCCCAAATGATCCAAGTGACCTATTTTGACAAAGAAGTCCTCTGGTGTAGTAAAGTGTATTTGAGCTGGGAAATCCATTTGGCAGATGGGTATTTATTTCCTTTGGAAAGAAAAATGCAAACTAGAAGAGGCAGTTATGCATCTGGCCATGATAGTGAATATCCTCAATCCAGAAACGTAAGTTTCCCCTGGAAGACGTCAGCTTCAAGTGGATTTTAAAGATATATTTTCTTTCAATTTTGTTGATTTCCTGATTTGATTTCAACAGTAAAAAGCCAACAGGGGCAGCAGTTATATCTTTGTTGATTTTCCTCAATAGTTAGTAAAATAAGAGGTGCATCACAAAGATAAAATTCAGCAGTCTTTTTTTTTTTATTATGTTCATTGGATAGCCACTGGATGTACATAAGTAGTCCTTGATGCCGTGTTCAATGATTTGTTATAACACCCAGTGCTCATCACAGCATGTGCCCTCCTCAGTACCCATTGAACAGTCTTGTGATAACCCATACTACCTTGTGGGCCCAGAGGAGCAAATGGCTCCCCAATTTGACGTCCTGGGAGAAGGGAAGGAGGATCACTGGCAGTGGCCACTGAACTTTCTGCTCTGTTATTATCAAAGTAAAGATACAAATTCAAGGGGCAGCAAGAGAAGCAGCCATAGGGGAGCTCTATGTAAGCATTCATTACCTATAGGAACTTTGATAAACAGTTCACCCTACAAAGGACTTAGTCATACAACCCTCCTATGAAATCAATATTATTGTTCCTTTTCTGCAAAGGAGTTCTTTCCTGGGATGCCTGGGTGGCTCAGTCAGCTAAGCGTCTGCCTTTGGCTAAGGTCATGATCCTGGGGTCCTGGGATCAAGTCCCACAAGTCCCTCTGCCTGCTGCTCCCCATACTTATGTTCTCTCACACTCTCCTTGACAAACAAATAAGTAAAATCTTAAAAAAAAAAAGAGTTCTTTCCCATGATTATACAGTCACTTGATCCTACATATATTTTACATCAAAGACTATGTTCTTAAGTATTTTATTAATATCTTTCCATTTATTCATTTATTTATTCTTTCAACAACTATTCAACAGATAATATATAAGCAAATATATTCAGATAATAAATGCTATGGGTGGGCATAAAGAAAAGCAAGAAAGAACAAGGGGTGTAGCAGAGGGATGATGCTGTTTTAAGGAGGTGGTCACCTCAGTGAAGTCTTCAAGGTGACAATTGGGCAGTTCCTGAGGAAAATGTTCCCACCAGCCATGTGGAAATTTGGAAGAAGATTGTCCTAGGCAGAGAAAAATAACATGTAGAAAGGATTTAAAACAAGGCCACACTGGACATGTCCAAGAAAGAGCAGACAGTCCAAAGAGGGCAACAGTGGTGGGAGAGAAGATGAGAGAAACAGCGGGAAAGCAAATCATTAGGGACCCACAAGCCAACGCAAGGAGTTTGCCTCTGAGTGACATGGGAGGTCACAGGCAAGTGTAGAGAAAAACCTTGGCACCATCTGACTCCCATTCCTGGAGGTTCTCTCTGGCCACTGTCCTAACAATAAGAAGTAAGTGTAGAGAAACTAATGAGGAGACTACTGCAGTAGTCCAAGTGAGAAATAATGATGGTTTGTACAGAGCACTGTGATTACAGTGGAGGAAGCTGAAGGTGGAACCCACAGAATCTACTGATGGATTGGACAAGAGATGTGAGAAAAAAAGAGGATCCGAGGACTGTGCTAAGCAGTGTGGTGTGGTGTAAATAACTGAACTGAGTAAGTTAAATCTGGAACAGTATGTCTGTAGTGTTAAGAGATTGACTTAACAAGGAAGCACCTAGACAGCTCAAGGTGCAGAAGAAACAGATAAAGGGGTCAGGAGGGTGGGATGAGAGATAAAAGGACCGGACCGACTCTGAAAGCACTGATTCATGTTGACACTGAGTCTGAAGATAAGGTATTTTGTGAGGCAGCCCCCTTAAACATTCACAACAAATCCTGTTTATTTTGGGAATTCTGTGAATCCCTACAAAAAACAATCTTAGAGATAGAAATATATAAGATGACATTATTTCATCTAAAAGATTAATGGATAAAGAATACACGAAGACTGTCATCTCTGTCATTCTCAGAAGCCACTTAAGCTGATGGTGGGCATGGTGGGCATTTTCTTCCTGAAGACACAATTGCACAGATGTGTGCCATGGTGAAGGCGTGTGCGCAGGTTAATGTGTGTCTTTAGAGCTTATAAACAGTGATTTACAACAAATTGAATTATAGTGCATCACTGATCACAAACCTTAGCTTGCCACTGTAGGCATATATTTGATTTTTGTAAATATTCTGAGGTGTCCTAGAGGCCACCTCCATGACAAGGTCATTCAGATCAGATGGGGACTGAGAGTCAGAAAATGAGATGCCATCATAAAATAGTGGGACTACTCTCCTGCGTGGGTCAGAAATTACTTCCAAACATATCTCAAGCAACAAAATTTCATGACAATCAGCCAGTCTACAAATGATTTCTTTAAAAAATAGCTCTATTATGAGTATAGCAATTAATGTGGTATGTAATAAGTTTTACAACGCAGTCACACATTTAATAAGAGAGTGACAAGAAAAGGGGGTAAATTAATTAGCACAATTTCCTCTTAATTTCATTTCTTGATTTGTTTTGACTAATTTCTTGCATGGTAATTTTGAAATGGATAGGAACACAGTGAACTCCTGAGTAACTGGGAAATGTCTGAGAATTCATGTATAATCTGGGATGCAGGAGATTACTCTCTACTTATCCTGAAAGGAGTTCCAAAAATAAAGAAGGGGAAGAAAAACAAGACACAGCACTGGGTGAACTGAGATTGGCTTTTCACTCTTTTCAAAAAGGATGTTTTCTTCTGCTGTCTTGTATTTCTTCCTCTTTATTTCCCTGTGAGAAAAGACAGTGAGAAAAACACATTACTCAAAACGAGCCTGAGACTGAGAGAAAATAATAAAATCAAGTGATGGGTTACAAATGAGCAAAGCGTTCAGCAGATGAAATATCTCATGACAATGAAGATAAAGAGAAGGTGTAGCGGCTGACAAAAAGAAAAGGTAGTAGAAGGAAAGACCTATAGATCCAATCACAGACTGCCTGAAAATTAAATGCCACTACCAAAAATCGGCCTGCAGGCAGATAAAAAGAAAATGGGAATTACAGACGGAAGGGGCCAAGTAATGTAATCTATCCCTTCACTTGGGTTTAGTGAGAAGAAGCCATTAATATTGCTTATCCACTCAAATGTCATCAGGAAGAGTCATCCAACATACCCTTCAGTGAAAGTAGACACGTGGTACGAGCGTTACTGGCCACCGGCCTCACAAGAAAGCCCACTTGTGGGAGAGCTCTGGTTTGAGAATCAGGGGACCTAGAATCTAATTCTAGATATATCACAACTCATCAATGTCCTTTAGGGAGTCCTCAGGCCTCAGCTTCATCATTTTAAAATGGGACAGTGGAACTAACTAGTTTGGAAGACTGCTTCTGGCTCTAGTGTCTAATAACTTACACAATGTCTGCCATGAAATGTTAAGTATTTGACCTCAAAATGATAGTAGGATAATTAAATCAACTTTGGGTTTCTTGATCAACCTTTCTGATGGCTCTTCACTTTTATTCCTGCAAAGCAGTCTTTAAAAGCTTTTCAAACAAATGTTCATTACTTTATTAACTTGTCCATCTTTTAAGTCTCATGATTTATTAAATCCCATCAGTCTGAAAATACCCATAATGAAAATGTAATGATTCTCCCTGTGAGTCTCTAGAATCGGAGCACAGGATGCATAGAATGGTCACTTGGAGAGCGCTGTGAAATGCCAGCGTCCTCTATGTCTGGAACTTCTTTATTTCAGAGTATGTTGGTGCTGGAATAGATTTAAGGAAACATAATGAGTACTTCACAAAGGAATTATCAAATAACCTTTTTTTAAAGGTTCACTTTCTTTAAAATATGCTACATTTGGGGGACACCTAGGTGGCTCTGTTGGTTAAGCATCTACCTTAATCTCAGGTCATGATCCTGGGGTCCTAGGATCAAGCCCCAAGTTGGGCTCCCTGTTGAGCAGGGGGTCTGCCCCTCTTCCTTTTTCTCTGTCCCCCGCTTACATGTGCTCCCTCTCTCTCTTTCAAATAAATAAATAAATATTTTTAAAAATAAAACATGCTACATTTTACAGCATAAAACTGAGATTTTTAAAACTCAATTAAAAAATCTGTTTACAAAAAAAACTGCTTCCAAATAACTTCATCAGTAATTTTTGAAAAAAATGAACACTTTCCACACATGCATTTCACCAAAATTACTTATATTACCTGTCTCTTGAAGCCACTTAATTTTAAAGGATGATGATTTGTTTATGAGACTAAAACTCTAATGTTTTTAAGAAAATGCAGTATCAGAGTGGAGAAGGTCTAAAAATAGATTTGTCATTAATTAGCGATGTTATCATTTGATAACATCATTCTAGTGCAAAATATCATAGCAAACCTAAACATCTAAGAGGTATTAATGCCCCTCTTGCCACATACACTAACCATCATCCTACAGTTTATTAAAACATCGTGTGTGTGTGTGTGTGTGTGTGTGTGTGTGTGTGTACACAATGTACTATATACAAAATACTTGGAACAATTAGACTAAGTGAAAGAAACTGAATGTTTATACTGATGAGTCTAACTCAGTGAGTGTTTTTAGAAAATGTCAGAATTTAGCAAATGCAGTTTCTGTTATCCAGGAAATTCACATATAGCCATGCCCCATTCCAACCCCACACTTAGTGCCAACCCCACACAAGTTAACACAGGAAAAAAAGATATTTTTGCATTACTTTCTTTAAATTTCAAGGAAAGTTCCTTAATTTTCATCATTGTGGTTTGGTGACTACATGGCTTTTGAAGAAATTATTGACTTTAAACAATCATCAGAAGTTATTATCAACAGTTATATGCCAATAAGCTAAGCAACCTAGATGAAATGGATGCACTCCTGGAAAACTATAAACTCCCAAAATTGAACCAGGAAGAAATTGACAACCTGAATAGACCGATATCTAGTAATGAGATTGAAGCAGTGATCAAAAACCTCCCAAAAAACAAGATCCCAGGACCTGACGGATTCCCTGGGGAATTCTACCAAACTTTCAAAGAAGAAATAACACCCATTCTCCTGAAGCTGTTTCAAAAAATTGAAGCAGAAGGAAAACTTCCAGACTCTTTCTATGAAGCCAGCATTACCCTGTTACCCTGATCCCCAAACCAGGCAAAGACCTACCAAAAAGAATTTCAGACCAATATCGCTGATGAATATGTATGCTAAGATTCTCAACAAGATCCTAGCAAACAGGATCCAACAGCACATTAGAAAGATTATCCACCATGACCAGGTGGGATTCATCCCTGGGCTACAAGGATGGTTCAACATTCACAAATCAATCAATGTGATAGAACAAATCAGTAAGAGAAGAGAGAAGAACCACATGGTCCTCTCAATTGATGCAGAAAAAGCACTTGACAAAACCCAGCATCCGTTCCTGATTAAAACGCTTCAAAGTATAGGGATAGAGGGAACATTCCTGACTTCATAAAATCTATCTATGAAAGACCCACAGCAAATATCCTCAATGGGAAAAAGCTTGCAGCCTTCCCATTGAGATCAGGAACACGACAAGGATGCCCACTCTCACCACTCTTGTTCAACATAGTATTAGAAATCCTAGCAACAGCAATCAGACAACAAAGAGAAATAAAAGGTATCCAAATTGTCAATGAAGAAGTCAAACTCTCTCTCTTTGCAGATGACATGATTCTTTATAGGAAAAACCCAAAAGACTCCACCCCCAAAATACTAGAACTCATACAGCAATTCAGTAACATGGCAGGATACAAAGCCAATGTACAGAAATCAGTGGCTTTCTTTTACACTAACAATGAAAATACAGAAAGGGAAATGAGAGAATCAATTCCATTTACTATAGCACCAAGAACCATAAGATTCCTGGGAATAAACCTAACCAAAGAGATAAAGGAACTATACTAGAGGAACTACAGAACACTCATGAAAGACATTGAAGAAGACACAAAAAGATGGAAGACCATTCCATGCTCTTAGATCAGAAGAATAAACATTGTCAAAATGTCTATACTGCCTAGAGCAATCTATACTTTAAATGCCATTCTGATCAAAATTCCACCGGTATTTTTCAAAGAGCTGGAGCAAATAATCCAAAAATTTGTATGGAATCAGAAGAGACCCTGAGTTGCTAAGGAAATGTTGAAAAACAAAAATAAAACTGGGGGCATCACGTTACCTGATTTCAAGCTTTACTACAAAGCTGTGATCACCAAGACAGCATGATACTGGCATAAAAACAGACACATAGACCAGTGGAACAGAGTAGAGAGCCCAGATATGGACCCTCAACTCTATGGGCAAATAATCCTCTACAAAACAGGAAGAAATATCCAGTTGACTTTTAAGATCTAATCAGAAATTCAATCTGTAGAAAATTATTTTTTGTAGTAAATTCTTCTAAGGAAATAATCACAGATGTCTGCAAATACTAATATATAATGGTATATACCTCTTATTATGTATAATTTGAATTTTTTAGGTAGCCTACATATTAAACAGTAAGTATTAACAGACTGATGTAAAACGAGATTCAATGACATTCATACCATGTAATGCTGTGTAAAAAAAATTGTCTCAAATTTTTAGTAAGGATGGGCACCAATAAATGTGTCCAGAAAAGAATGTTTAAGGCAATAAGCAAATTGAAAAATATGAACAGTACTACTCCATTGTTTTTTTTTCAAACCGCTTGTAAAATAAACAAACAGCAAGATGTTAACATACCTTATTTGTGTTGTCCTATTGTGCCTTATCAGCTTGAATATTCCTCTCCCATAGATCTGATCATATTATTCAGTTGGTCTCTCTTTTCACCAAGACAGGTCAAGCAGCTCATACACATTATCTGGCTATGACAAAAGTGCAGGTTTCTGTTTTAGTTTCAGTATTTTTTATAGTCCTATAGGAAAACAAAGTCAACTTCAAAGAGATTGAAGAAATTGAGGTCACATACCTATCTCTTGATCAGTCCTCTTTTTCTCAAACTGCCCATTGATATTTAAAATCTCAAGTACTTTACTTCAGAAGATCAAACTAAAACAAGGGCATCCTTTTAGGCCCGGTGCCAACTAATTTGGAAGAGATTATAACTCAGGTCATAAAAGGTAGGACCAAAGAACACTTCTATGTATCAATAGTCACAGGGATTCGTGTTATTTAAAGCTAATTATACTGTTTCCCTTTCTTGTCCCTAGTATTTCTGAACAAAGGAAATTAAAACACAAGTAATGTCTAAAAAAGGGGAAAAAGCATTAAAGAGTGCCATCATATAACTTTTAGGTTTGACATTATATGGAAAGGGGAACGCTGCTTGCGGGGCTGCTCACAACACCGAAACAGCTGGTCGAGGAAGATTTGGACTTGTCTAAATCGTAGTTTTTTCAACTCTTCCATGGAAATAATACTGCCATTTGCATAGGATTATGGTAAACCATAAATGAGCAAATGAGTCTGTGGCACTTAGCAAAGTATAGAAGAGAGCAAACACAGAACTGGTAGGTAACACCAGCTGTAATTGGCATGATGTTGTTAAAGGAATGGTAGTCATTCTAGTATTGTTTACTGTGGTCATGGCACTGATAGTTCATGGACGTAGAAGTGGAGGTTAAAGGCACAGCACCAGGAAGAGACCTAATGGGAGTTTGTTATCAGTAATTATATACTGATTAGGTAGACATTCCTGAAAACCAAGAAGGGACCTAATCCCATTATGCTCTGTAACAAGGCTCAGCAAACTACAGCCTGCCTCTTAGTTTTCTATGTCCAGAGGGCCAGGAATTTTATATACATATTATATTATATACATATATAAAAATTACATATTTATATAAATATTATATATAATGATACATAAATTATGTAGATATGCCATTTATATATAAATTTTATAATTTATATGTATTTATGAATAAATATGTTTAATATATGATTTATAAAATATATAATTTATAAATTATATAAATATTATATATAACTAATATATATCGAATCTATATAATTTTATAGATATAAAATTATATGTTAAATATATATAATTTTTATAGATATAAAATTTATATATAAATATAAAAATCATATATAAATGGTAATATTTTGGTTCTATATAAATGTATATGATTTTTATATATATTTATATATTTATATTATGTATTAACTATATTTAACATTTATATTAAACATATTAAAGATATATTTATAATTTATAAATATGTAATTTATAGATTATATAAATATTATGTATGATTAATATATATTAAATATATACTTTATATAGATATAAAACATATAGATATAATTAATATGTTAAATATATAATTTATATAGATATAAAAATTATATATAAATGGTTATATTTCAAATGGTTATACATATGCCTACAGAAGATCCTTACCTTTGTCATTTGACCCACAAAGCCTAAAATATTTACTAGCTGGTTCTTTAGAGGAAAAGTTTGCTGACCTCTGTCTTATATTGTTGATTACTACAAGACTCCCAGGACTTCCCTTGTCCCTTGCCCAAATCCCTTGCACTCATAGTTCTGAATCTGACCCAATTTAACAACTCCTTAAATACTCATGCTCTAAGCAAAATCCCCTAAATTCTCAAAATCTTCTCTCCCCTTACCTTCTGAAGATACAGATTCCTCTTTTCTTGCCCACAGAGCTGGTAGCTTTAAACCTAGAATGGGAAATACTATCCTCCCAGCTTTTCATGACACTTCCAGGTTATTCTCTCTCTCTCTGAAAAAATCCAAGTTTCTTTGAAATCCATGGGATCAAATAAAGCATATTAATTATGATAGTCTTAATTGTGATTCACTAATAACCACTATTTTATTGGATTAAATCAAGAAAAGTGTATATCTCATTCACCTAATGCATCCATCTTGGGTCAATGAAAAACTTTACTCTATGTCACTGTCATCTAGCAGCCAGTTGGATAGAATCTGCATCTGGTCACTCATCGTGGCGGAGATAAGTGACATGGAGACTCATGTACTGGCTCTTGAAGATGGCCTTCCAGAAGTTGCATCTTATGTTCACATTAAAGGACCAAAGTGATTCATATAAATAGGCATAACTTCTTTTTTTTCCCCACATTTATTTTTTATTTTTTATAAACATATAATATATTTTTATCCCCAGGGGTACAGGTCTGTGAATCTCCAGGTTTACACACTACACAGCACTCACCTTAGCACATACCCTCTCCAATGTCCATAACCCCACACCCCTCTCCCAACCCCCCTCCCCCCAGCAACCCTCAATTTGTTTTGTGAGATTAAGAGTCACTTATGGTTTGTCTCCCTCCCAATCCCATCTTATTTCATTTATTCTTCTCCTACCCTCTTAACCCCCCATGTTGCATCTCCAATTCCTCATATCAGGGAGATCATATGATAGTTGTCTTTCTCCAACTGACTTCTTTCGCTAAGCATGATACCCTCTAGTTCCATCCACGTCATCGCAAATGGCAAGATTTCATTTCTTTTGTTGGCTGCATAGTATTCCATTGTGTATGTATACCACTTCTTCTTTATCCATTCATCTGTTGATGGACATCTAGGTTCTTTCCATTGTTTGGCTATTGTAGACATTGCTGCTATAAACATTCGGGTGCACATGCCCCTTCAGATCACTACGTTTGTATCTTTAGGGTAAATACCCAGCAGTGCAATTGCTGGGTCATAGGGTAGTTCTATTTTCAACATTTTGAAGAACCTCCATGCTGTTTTCCAGAGTGGCTGCACCAGCTTGCATTCCCACCAACAGTGTAGGAGGGTTCCCCTTTCTCCGCATCCTCGCCAGCATCTGTCATTTCCTGACTTGTTAATTTTAGCCATTCTGACTGGTGTGAGGTGATATCTCATTGTGGTTTTGATTTGTATTTCCCTGATGCCGAGTGATATGGAGCACTTTTTCATGTGTCTGTTGGCCATCTGGATGTCTTCGTTGCAGAAATGTCTGTTCATGTCTTCTGCCCATTTCTTGATTGGATTATTTGTTCTTTGGGTGTTGAGTTTGCTAAGTTCTTTATAGATTTTGGACACTAGCACTTTATCTGATATGTCGTTTGCAAATATCTTCTCCCATTCTGTCAGTTGTCTTTTGGTTTTGTTAACTGTTTCCTTTGCTGTGCAAAAGCTTTTGATCTTGATGAAGTCCCAATAGTTCATTTTTGCCCTTGCTTCCCTTGCCTTTGGCGATGTTCCTAGGAAGATGTTGCTGTGGCTGAGGTCAAAGAGGTTGCTGCCTGTGTTCTCCTCAAGGATTTTGATGGATTCCTTTCTCACATCGAGGTCCTTCATCCATTTTGAGTCTATTTTCGTGTGTGGTGTAAGGAAATGGTCCAATTTCATTTTTCTGCATGTGGCTGTCCAATTTTCCCAACACCATTTATTGAAGAGGCTGTCTTTTTTCCATTGGACATTCTTTCCTGCTTTGTCGAAGATTAGTTGGCCATAGAGTTGAGGGTCTATTTCTGGGCTCTCTATTCTGTTCCATTGATCTATGTGTCTGTTTCTGTGCCAGTACCATGCTGTCTTGATGATGACAGCTTTGTAATAGAGCTTGAAGTCCAGAATTGTGATGCCACCAACTTTGGCTTTCTTTTTCAATATTCCTTTGGCTATTCGAGGTCTTTTCTGGTTCCATATAAATGTTAGGATTATTTGTTCCATTTCTTTGAAAAAAAATGGATGGTATTTTGATAGGAATTGCATTAAATGTGTAGATTGCTTTAGGTAGCATAGACATTTTCACAATATTTATTCTTCCAATCCAGGAGCATGGAACATTTTTCCATCTCTTTGTGTCTTCCTCAATTTCTTTCATGAGTACTTTATAGTTTTCTGAGTATAGATTCTTAGTCCCTTTGGTTAGGTTTATTCCTAGGTATTTTATCATTTTGGGTGCAATTGTAAATGGGATTGACTCCTTAATTTCTCTTTCTTCTGTCTTGTTGTTGGTGTAGAGAAATGCAACTGATTTCTGTGCATTGATTTTATATCCTGACACTTTACTGAATTCCTGTACAAGTTCTAGCAGTTTTGGAGTGGAGTCTTTTGGGTTTTCCACATATAGTATCATATCATCTGCAAAGAGTGATAGTTTGACTTCTTTGCCGATTTGGATGCCTTTAATTTCTTTTTGTTGTCTGATTGCTGAGGCTAGGACTTCTAGTACTATGTTGAATAGCAGTGGTGATAATGGACATCCCTGCCGTGTTCCTGACCTTAGCAGAAAAGCTTTCAGTTTTTTTCCATTGAGAATGATATTTGCGGTGGGTTTTTGATAGATGGCTTTGATAATATTGAGGTATGTGCCCTCTATCCCTACACTTTGAAGAGTTTTGATCAGGAAGTGATGCTGTACTTTGTCAAATGCTTTTTCAACATCTATGGAGAGTATCATATGGTTCTTGTTCTTTCTTTTATTAATGTGTTGTATCACATTGATTGATTTGCAGATGTTGAACCAAACTTGCAGCCCTGGAATAAATCCCACTTGGTCATGGTGAATAATCCTTTTAATGTACTGTTGAATCCTATTGGCTTGTTTTGGTGAAATTTTCGCATCTGTGTTCATCAAGGATATTGGTCTGTAGTTCTCTTTTTTGATGGGATCCTTGTCTGGTTTTGGGATCAAGGTGATGCTGGCCAAATAGGCATAACTTCTTGAGGACATTTCTTTTCTTTCTTTTTTAAGATTACATTTATTTATTTATTTATTTATTTATTTATTTATTTGAGAGAGAGAGTGTGTGAGTGGGAAGGGGGAAGGGACAGAGGGAGAGAAACTCAAGCAGACTCCCATCTGAGTGCAGAACCCACCTTTGGAGTCAATCCCATGACCTGAGCCAAAACCAAGGGTTGTTAGCTCAACCAACTGAGCTACCCAGGGAGCTCAAGGGTATTTCTACCACACAACTTGAAAGAGGAGAACGAAAAATATATCTGAACAACATTTAACAATTCTCATTCCCCCACCACCCAGATGTCCCTCCTTATTACAGTCATCTGCAGATCTCAGGACCATTGTCCCTGAGTCCTTGGAATGTTAAAAGATGGTTCATGTCCCTCTCTTCCATAGTTTTATCCAATACTCAATGATGTTAATCTCCACATAAATTATCTTTCAAATATTTGCCTCTCAGTTAGTTGACTTTGTCATTCTATCACCGTTAGTTTCCTTATGGTCATAACCTACACCTTGAAATTAGTCTGATTGTAATCTCTCCATAATCTCAGGCATGCCATTCTCCTATTAACACCTCCAATCTTTCCATCACAACCCTTCCCATCTCCCAACCCTACCATTCACCCACCCCATTGGGATCTCCCATCCACTGCAAATTTTTACTGCCAATCACTCACCCTCTACATCTTCATGTCTTTCCCTGTTGTTCTTATACCTCATAATCCATCATTATTATACTTCTTTTCATACTATGTCCTCTCATTTGTCCTTCTCCCCCCTCCTTTCTACACATTTAGGAAAATGGCAGCCTAGGTTAAATCCTGATCTTCACCTACTCCACACCTAGACCCAAACAGAGAAGAGGACTTCAAAAACACACAGTCTTTGATAGCCTCACTTTAAATTCATGATCACAAATTTTAAGGGATCTCTAGAAATTCTCACACATATAAGGATATTCCCCTGTGTAATTTACTTTGTCATTCTGTCCCAGGTTCTGCTAGTGTGGCCCAACAGCCAGCAGAATAAGCATCACCTGGGAGCTTGTTGTTATTCTTGCAGAATCACAAACTGTCAAGTACCCATACTCACATCAGAATTTACGTTTTAACAAGAAACTCGGGTGATTCGTACATATACATTAAAATCCAGGAATCTCTACCCCAGATAATTGTTTCAAATGGGCTGCAGATGCTTAATGTCCTTTGACTATTCTTGTTTACCTGCCTAACTTCTAACTTTAGGAAGCTTTAAGTGTCAGCCTTCAGACACATTCTCAATCTGCACTCAACATCTTAGTTTAGCTCATCCCTTTGAACTCTTTGTAGAACTGCAATGACCAAATATATGTCTCCAGTCACATTCTGTCAATACATTTCAGATGTTTGCATTCAGTTGTCTTCTACTATATCCCCACTGAGATGTCTAACTGGTACCTAAAATTAAACATCTATAAAAGAGAATTCTTGACTCTCTGTCCATCCCTCCCCAGCCATCAGTCTGGTTCCTCCCGCCATATTCTCTATCTCCATAAAGTAACTACATTCTTCAAGTTGTTCAGACCAAAATCTTGTGATCCTGACTTCTTTTTTTGTGTATCTGTGCATACGTGCCTTCTATCTATTCCACCAAAAACTCCATTGACTGTGTTTTCAACAACATCCAAAATCTGACCATTTCTCACTTCCTCCATCACTCCTATCCTAGTTAAAATCATCACTATCCTTCACGTGAATTATATTGAAAGCCTCCCAATTGGTCTTCTCTCTTCTCCCTTGGTCCCCTCTATGGCATATTCATTCACACTGTCAGTAGAGTAATGCTTTTGAAACAGGTAAAATCATGTTACCTCTCTGCTCAGAATTTTTAGATTGGTTCTCATCCTCACTCAGAGGAGAATCCAATTTTTTCATGGCCTAAAACCTCCTATATACTCTGGCTTCAGCTTCATTTTCTGCTTTTTGCCCCTACAATTTCCCTTGCTCAATTCTTCCCAGTCACATATCACTGTTTACCTTGAACATGCCAAACACACTCTCAACCCAAGGACTTTGATACCTGCTCTTCTTTCTGCTTGGAATGTTCTTCCCTCACTAACTATATGACCAGCCTCCCCATTTCCTTCAAGTGTCCTAATAAAGGCCTTCCCTTACCACATACACATATCCCTATTCTTTTCTTTCTTAAGCTCCAAATTTGCTTCTCATAATACTTATCAGTACCTGAGATAATTTATGTGTGAATAAGTATGTTTCCATAGGTATCATTGTTCTTAACACACACTAAGCACTCAGTAAACATTCGTTTTGTAAAATAATGAATAAATAAATTATTGGACCTAATCATGGAATTCTTGGTGAAATGTCAATAACATTTTTAAATAAAATACTATAATTTTCTTTTTTATTTCAAACATAATAAATTATTATTTTATAAATTTTAGAAAATACAGATGTGACACATGTTTAGGAAATGAGCTGCAGATGCTCAATGTCTTATCATTCAGATAAAACAGTTATAAGCATTTTGACATGTTTTGTTCTCCTCCATTTTATTGGAAAAATATTTGTGTGTATATACACTAACCTGAGGTTTTTATATGTCAAATATTCTATCTTGCTTTCCTTGTCACATTATATCATAAGAATTTTATATAAAAATGATGTAATGGCCATATAATGATTCTGCCTCATAAGCACATAATTTATTTAGTCATTATCTTATCATTAGACATCAAGCTAGCTATTTCCAAGATTTTGCTATTTTAAAAATCTCCAAGAAAACTTGTTGGACATAAATATTTACCCATGTCTAGTTATTTATTTAAGATAAATTACAATAGGTTGAATTACTGGGTCAAAGGAATTATTTGAAAGACTTCTGCTGTATATAATCAAATTAACCTTCATAAAATTTGTGTTAATCAACATTCCTGTAAGAGGAATCAGAGAACTTAGACCTCATCACATCCCTGATAGTCCCAAATCCTTAGTCACTTAAAAAAATTGTCAATAATATAGATTGAAAATGCTATCTCATTTCAATAAGAATATTTTTATTAGTAATGAGGTTGGTTAGTTGTCTTCATCTTTTGTGACCAATTCTACAGCATATGCTCTGCCCAGCACTCCTGGTTCAGATAAAGCTTCTCTCCCAGAAGCGTGAATCCTGCCTCTGCAGTAAGAAAGAAATCACTTCAATTTTATTCATTAGAACTGGCCTCTTGCCAGGAAACCTGTCATCATTCTTTTTCAAACGTTGACCTGACCCAGTGCTGTCTTGCAATTGATCCAGTCAACACCTAATTAAGGGGGTGTCTATTGATGGTAAATAAGCCACACTGTAATTTATAATGATTTTATTTCAAGAATTGTTTACCTATTGGGAAATGAGACTTCTCTGCGAATTCAAACAGTGTCTCTATTAGAATCTCCAAATCAACCCAAATGGATTTACCACAAGAATTTTATGTCCTTGATTTCCCCAAGGCAACAGACCAAAAGCACAATTTATGCATAGACATAATAAACTGTTACTTGTTTCAATGTGATTTGCAGGCCACTGTTAAATCTTTCTTAGCCAAGATAATTTATTTAACTTACCTTCCACAGTGTCTTAAATTTTACCATTATAGAGACCCTCTGGCTAATGAATTTCAATGCTTCAGGTGTGAATTTATGATACTCAGAACTAGCATTAACACATGAGGCTCTTTTTAACTCACTATGAGCCTAGGCCTTTTTAATCCATCTCTGAAGGAAATGTGTAGCTGAAGAAATTGTGGGCTATAAGCAAAGTTATTTCAGAATATAAAGCATTGTTCTGGGAAAGAAAAAGAGTTTTAGTTGAGATTCCAAAGTTGGGGATAAGAAGTTGGAAGGATACTCTGAGATGATAATGCATTGAGAAATAAATTAGTAGTGCTTGCCTAAAGAATGAGAAATATGAGAAATATTCTATGTTTAAAGAGTGAGAAATAATATAGTCATAGGTGAAAACTTCCATCATGGGGAGAGGACTAGAAGATAGCACTGCAGGTACTCTGTGTTTGACTAGGCTGGTCCATGATTCCCAGACTCCAGCTTGCATTAGAATTTCCTGGAAGGTGTGTCAAAATGGATTACTGGGCCCCAACCCCAGAATTTCTGACTCAGCTGGTCTGAGTGTGGCTTGAGTATTTGTATTTCTAACAAATTCCCTGGTGATGCTGATGTTACTAGTTAGGGACCTTGAGAACTATTGGCTTGAATGTTGGGTACCATCCCCTTACTGTTGGACTGTAGGAACCTAAAGAAAACACTGGATTTGAGAAGTCTATTATCTTTAACTCTCTGCTGAAGAGTAAACACATTCAAAGTGTTTTTAGGCCCATACAGTATAAAGCCTCATATCATACAGTTCTGTTATATCATGAGGAGCTCTTAAAGAAACTCTACTGAAATTCTTAGAGTAGGATTGTCAGATTTACCAAAAGAAAAGAAAATTATATATAAATAAAGATACACATATATGCATGCATATGCATATATGTTTAGAAAAATGCATGTATGCCTCAATTAAATTTAAGTTTAACATAAACAATAATATTTTGGGGTTATAAGCATGTTCTGTGCAATATGGTTCTGAAATTCAAATTTACTAGAAATTCTGTATTTTATCTACCAATCCTATCTCTGAAAAACCAATATGGGAAAGCTTCTAGAAGAGTGAAGTCCAATAATTCCATCTCCTAAACCAGAGATATAGAGAGAATTTTAAAGATGACTTCAGAAACACCATAGGACTGGTGATGAGTGCTTTGAATTAGTGGTCCAGCTCCCAAGTGGATGGTGCTTGGTCCTGGTTAGCAGGTTGCAGAAGTAGTAAGCGGTGGCAGAAGGCCTAGAACCTACTAGAAAGCCACCAAAAACTGAAGTGGGAGGTACTGAATCTGTGCCCTCTCTCCCCCGCCAGCCCTCCATTCTATCATTTTGACCTTGTTCTGCAATAGTCTTAGTCAATTCAAACAGAGGATAAAGGAATGGTGGGCAATGGAAAACTCCATCTTGGTGAGACTATATTAGTCCACAACAATAACGAAAATTCTAGGTACTTTTAAAAATTGAGTTTAATGTAAGACTTTGGCTTAATGGAGATGAAAGAGTCAGAAGAGCAACAAAGGAAGGTAGATTTATCACCAAATTCATAACTGAACGTGGCTGCTACCTCCCTTAGGGCTGAAGAAACAAAGGTATGTCACCACGCAGAACACATGACCGCTGTCCCCTTGAAAAAACCGTGTTCAGATCTGAGCTGCCTCATCCTGAACCAAGGCACACACCTGCCAGTAACCAATGCTAGCATCTCCACTGTTTCTGCCAGTGGTACCACTGCCATGTTAGAAAGCACTGCCAGGAAGTAGGAAAAGATGGCTCTCCCGCTCTCCTGCCTTGTAATCTCGCTCCAGTACGTCCCATTGGCTGAACATGACAGGAAGCCAGCTGGCAAGGGGGTCTTCCAGCCCTGGTAGGCAAGGGAAAATTATAAAAGTGTTCATACAGAGCTGAGAGAATACAGATACCATTTGGCACAGTCCATTCCTGGCAATTCGTTTCCATACCCACCATGCCTCCCATAATTGCACTTCTTAACAACAACCTTAATGACATCAGTTTTCTGCACAGCAAAAAGCAGTTAACCCTCATAAGTATAATTGCTCCCCCCAAAAAGACCACACATGAGGTCAAATAAGTGGATACTATTAATTCTATTTCTAAGTTAGTTATAAGCCCACTAGATATACTGTTACCTAAAGAACAAATGGAAATGCTTCCCGCATAATATAGTAGCAAAGGGGGAGAGGAAAAAATGAAAAATATATAAAATATGCATATAGGAAAATATGAGTAGTCACTACAGACCTCATTTCTATAACTATCTATGAGAACATAGTTGACATTTATAATTTCCTTTAATCAATGACTTATGTCATATTCTCTTTGCCCCAGCCAATATTCCAACTTGTTGTTTGGTGTTCTTTGTCTGGTGTTTGACCTAAATATTTATTTTTGAAGATTCTGGTTATTTATAGGCTCTGCTTTTATTGGATTTCTGTAATCTTCCATTAATGCTTACTTACTGTGCATGGAAGTACTAAGAAGCACCCCAGAGAATTCCTTGGGTTTCTTAGTTTCCCCTGCTTCTAATAGCAACATTTTATTTCCATTGGATAACAGAATAAATAAACCCCAGCCTGTACAGTAATCCCATTATTTGCCTCTAGGCTCAACAGCATGAGGAGCTCAAAATAACCAGGTAGCAGTCTCAACTTGGATTTTATTGAAAATAGTATTGTGATCCTTAGAAATTTCCCTCCTGGGGACAAAAATCCCTAAATCAGTAAAGTCCAAAACTGTGGGGATGGGAAGCAAATATTTGTGAGTCTTATTAAGCGCATTAGTGAATGAGTCATTCTTGTTCCCACTCTTGATTTTCAGACCTCAGTATTCTTGCTGTGAGGAAAACAGCATGATATATTCATCATAGGTCCAAAGCAAAAATCAGAGTCACCTGGGTGACTCAGTGGGTTAAATGTTCAGCTCAGGTCATGATCTCAGGGTCCTGGGATCTAGCCTCATGTCCGGCTCCCTGCTCAGTGGGCAGTCTGCTTGTCTCCCTCTCTCTACAACCCCTGCCCTCATGCTCTCTCTCTCTCTCAAATGAATACATAGATCTTTAAAAAAAAAAAAAAAAAAAGGCATCTATCATACCCAGTAAGAAAACAGCCCAACCTCCCAAGGTGTTGTCTTCTAAGGGGTGTCAAAAGTAGCATATTATTCTTTATAACCAACTGCTTCAGAAAGACATGGTAGATGTTATAACCAGTGACTTCAATACAGCAGGATTTCCAGGGAATGTGTCTTACCTTCTCATGCAATTCATTTCAGTGTTGAAAATCTGATCAAGCCCTGCTTCATCTAGAGTGCTGATGTTTGATGTTAAAATGCCAATGCTGCCACTGTTCCTATTGCCGTCACTGACCAGAGGCACCTTCTTTTCTCCTTGTCCTACCAGCCAATCTCCTGTTGGTACTTCCTGCTGGCAGAAATATGACATAAATGTACTAAGCAGCCTTCTAGCTCCATTGCTAGAGAACAGTCTATAGCAAGACAAGTATGGAGCTGAGGAAAAATGAACACCATCCAACACAAGAGCAGTCCTCAAAAAACATTAAGATGACAAAGTCAGGGAGTCATGATATTATTCACTTCTCCTGATGTCAAAATTACTATTAACTATTTAATCCAATTCTTTCCTGATCTTGAGCCCTGGCCCTCACCAAAGAGAAGGAAATGTCTAATTTTTTTTTTTCAAGGGCAAAATAGAATCTTGGAAAATACAAAATGAGACTACTGTGATAAGTAATTTAAAAATTACTGAGCCCTTAATACAGACCACATGCTTTGCTAGGCAATTTACTTATGTTGTATCACTGAACTCAAGCAATCCCTTGGATAAACATTATGGTGGCCCTAATCACAACAACGAGGAACCTGAGGTATAAAGAGTTAAACAATTTGCCCAAGGTCACCCAGGTAGCATATGGCAGGGCATGGATAGAAACCCAGCCTATCAAGCTCCATAGCTCACATTCTCAAACACCAGGACTGCTCCGCCTCCAACCACATCTCCCTTTCCCTTCCAGTGCCTCTTATAACCAAGTAGATTTTGATTTTTTTTTTAAGCAGTTTGCCAGGACTAACTTCAGATCATTGTCCCATTGAGCTTTATTACCATTAATTCTCCCAAATGAATTCTTGAGTTAAATGAACATATATACTAGATACATAAAGTCCACACCCTCAGCCCAATTTTATTTTATGTGAACAGGAGCCTAACAAATGGATACAATCAGGGCATAATTCCTGGCATATACAAGAAAATAACAAATACGTATTAATGAATGGATTAATCACATTTCTCTGCAAAGGTACAAAAGGTACCCACCATGTTTCATATAAAATAAACCCACTTTTTCCAATATGGAGTTTAGGAAATTTCTTCAAATGGGAAATATTAGACATTTGTAAATTATTTTAACTTCCCCTTCTGCTCTGTACCAAATGAAGGAGAACTACCTGAGTCCCACATCTGTATTTTAGAAGAGAGAAAGGCAAAACTTACCAACTCTTTCAAGGACACTAGACCAGGTTATTAGGTTACAAAGCCCAAAATATATTATACTGATATTTTCTGAGGTCAGACACCATAGAAGGAATATATGAGGGATCCCTAAGTAAGGATTTGACTTTTGGTGCCCTCTCTGAAGTCTTGAACACACTTTAATTATCTTCGAGTTATGAATAATATTGAAGCCAATTAGAATAAGGTTATAGTTTCAAGGGTGGACCCATAAAAAGAAGGCTCTGGTTCTCACAGCAAACACCAAGAGAGTCCTTAGACATGAGATTTCCTGGTCCTGGACCTATATATAATCATGAGTCCTGATTCTCCTTGTCCTTAGCTAATAGAAATTGAAATTGTAATGTGGACATTATTATCCCTTCATGAAAAAAAATTAATAATGAATGTCCTGATTGTCCTTCATCCCAGTAATGTATCTGGACCAAAATAAAAGACAAAGGAGTGCTCAGATGAAATTGATGTGGTGGGAACAATGTCCCAAAGGGTTTTTTCTCCAAATTTGCTTTCTCCGCTTATCCTCTTCTTTTCCACAGCTCCTTTTTTCCTTTACGCTCTTACCCCCATGAACCTCAAGACCACTTCTCTCCCACCATCAGGAAGATGTTACTGAGGTTACTTCCTTTTTCTATTAGGCTCCATCGCATTTCCTCAGGAACTGCTTCATCTCTCCTCACCCCACACCCTGACCTACCTAGGCAGCTGCCTCCCTATGGTGTTGGAAAATGGCCCTTCATGGGCCACCAAATCCCTAATTCACTCTTGTCCTTCTAGTTTTTAAAATAGAAAAAGGTCAGACTGGGAGACTGTCTAATCATTCATTCATCTGCAGAAAACTTTGATTTGTTGACCAGTTACCCAGGTGTTGATCCTCTTCTAGTGTATCCCCAAAGGCATACCTGCTTTGGTTTGGTTTTGGGGTGTGTGTGTGTGTTTTAATGAAGCCTTAAGACTTACCCCTCATACCTAACTACCAGCTGCAGCCCCCACAGCAGGCATCACCTTAATGTGACAGGCAAGCACATTATGCTAAGTAGATAATCACAACAATTAACTGAAAAGGTTATAATTTCATCCTGTTTGGTACAGTTGGCCTGTCAAAAATAATTATGTTAAAATAGATCTCAAGCCTCCCTCTACAAAACTGAGGGGAAAAAAAGAAAGGAAAGAAAAGACAACAGCTAAGAACTTCTAACTTGGCCAAATTGAATGTTCTGAAATTTTACTGCTAGCTGAGACACTGGAGAGATATTTAGCAGAAGAGTCCTTTCAGCTCTGTTGGAGATATTCCATTTCTAGATCAGTGATGCTTAATATAAATACTGAATAAAATGGTATATGACAGACTTCCAAGTCACAAGACCTGACCAAAAAGGTAATCTCTCACCACTCACAAGGAAATAAGTAGAAAGACAGAAACAGTCCTATTAACAGTTCTAAATCCTACCTTCAGCTTTGCTTGTCCTCATGTCGGGCATCTTAGTTGATCTAGAGCTAGATATTTGCATTGTGGGATCTTGTCTCCACGCCCAATCCAATTAGCTAAGGGATATGGAGCATCTCACTTTGTTCCTTTAGTTACCATATTCATTATTAATAAAATTAAGAGCCCAAAACTAGAGCACTAGTTTTAATTCTATTAAAATGTGCTATACCGAAGATAGACAAGAGTTCAGTGACAAAAATCTGATTCATTAGCAGCATTATCACAGCCACTGGAAGAGATTTTTCTACTTGATTCCATTTCTGATTGCCTTCGGTTCCTGCCATATTTCCTGCTATTATAGGTGGAACACAGATAACCATTATCTTCCAGTGCTTGCCCTCAAAATCTTTCAGCCTAGCTGGTGAAGCAGAATCTAAACATATGATAGAAGTAGACAAACAAATTAGAATATAGTAGACAAAATGTGTGGCATTACACACCTGCATCACAATACCTGGCTAGTCTAGGAAATGAAAAATCACTGTGGCTTATTATGGCATGCTTGGGAATTTCATACATTTTTTGTATATTCTAAAACAAACTATGTGTATTATATTTACATAAAATTGGACCCTTATATAGTGTGAAAGATTACAAAAGTACAGGGTGGACAGCAAAGAGGCAAATGAGTCTTTTCAGTGTAAGAAGAGGCACTTCTTATAACTTTTCTTCTGCCATGTTTTTTAGGCCATTGTGATTTATACCCTAGAATCTGAGGATGCACTCACTGCCTTTTTAATTTATTTCTTTTCAAAAATGTCCCCATTAATTTTCATGTTACTTCACACGAATCACAACAACAAGAATACAATCATTGCCTATTTTCAAGTCCTAAGTCCATTTGTACTTCTGACTTGTTTTTATGCAACTGTTCCTTATGCTTGCTACCAAAGTAAGCTTTGTCTGGCACTCTTAGAGGCCACAGCTCACCGAATCACCTGGTACAATTCATTGCTTATTCATGTTCCTTCCCAGGATGCTGGGACCTCTGTGAGCACAAGGATTCTGCCATATTTACCTTTAAACCCTAGCATGGAGCACTGGGTGTGGTGCATAAACAATGAATTTTGGAACACTGAAAAAAAAATTAAATTAAATTAAATTAAATTTTTTAAAAAACAGCTCCTGTACAGTGTTTATCATATGGTAAATATTAATAACAGCCACTGTTGGATTCCTATTTAACAACCATCCTTCCCCTTTTGTAATTTTTAACAGAACCTGGATTCCATTCAAGCACTCCCCCTTTTCCATGTAGCTGTGTCCTGGAACAGAGGGGAACCCTCATGCCAGTCCTATCAGTAAGTCACATTCTCAAGAGAACAGTGGTCTCATTCCTTTTGCCAGTGATTGAGGTCCAGTAGTACTTGGGAAGGGAAGTTTATTTCACACAACAAAAAGTTCTGGGACATGATATTTCTTTTTTTTTTTCAAGATTTTATTTATTTATTTGACAGATAGAGATCACAAGTAGGCAGAGAGTCAGGCAGAGGGGGGGGGGAAGCAGGCTCTAAACTGAGCAGAGAGTCCAATGTGGTGCTCAATCCCAGGACCATGGGATCATGACCCGAGCTGAAGGCAGAGGTGGGGCATGATATTTCTAAGGTTAGGTAGCTCAGCAATGAAATGATGTCATCCAAGACCCAGATTTTTTTCCATCTTTTCCCTCTATCATCCTCAGCAGGTTGGCTTCATCCTCAGACCGGATCTCCTTCTGTGTGAAAGGTTGTGGGTCACTCACAAACAAGATAACACAGACCTTATTTTAGCTAATGAGTTCTTAGGAAATGTCTCTTGGCATTATCTTGAAAGATTTTTTTTCTTGCCAATAAAAATAGACACAGAAAGAAAAAAATCAGTTTCCTCTGCTATATATTTTCTTCTTCAAATGTGACATCCAGAACGATGGCTGCCATTTTATAATCCTGAAAAGATCCAGTGTGGACACATGGCCACCATGTTGAGGAGAGCAGAGAAGAGCAGAAAGAGAGAATAAACCCTGTGGATTCAACCAACTGTGACAATGATCCTCATCAAGGGAAATGAATTTCCCTGTTTTTGTTCCATTATCTAAGGGTTTTTCTTACTGCCAAAGTCACCACAAGGAACATAACGACAATTCTCTTGAGGAATGAATACTTCCAATCTTATAGAAATTACTGAGGTTAAGAAAGGAATCAAGAAATTTTGTCTAAACCAGGATTTCTCAACTTCTAACACCATTGGCTTTTTGAATGAACTAATCATTTGTAGTGTGGTGGTACTGTGTCATTTAGGGTGCTCCCCAGATTCCCTGGCCTCTACACTCTAGATGCCAGTAGCATCCCACCTCTCAATGGTAGCAATCACAAATTTTGTCAAAAATTGCTAAAAGTCCTCTGAGGGGGAAAATCGCCCCGGTTGAGAAGCACTCTACACTTCTCATGATTTAAGCATATAAATTTAGAATCCGAGGATGAAATGATTTCTCAAGATCACATGGCTAATAGACTTGTAGAAGGAATAGAAATCCATGCATACCGATCTTCAACTATGCTCCTTGTGTGTCCATGCCTTGTTCCACCTGTGAGCCACTGTGTTTAACAAATTAACGAATCACACAACACTATATGAATGAAATGATGAAGTGTATTAATGTTGGGCTTGCCGTTGGAGACCAAAACCCAAAACAGAAGAGTTTCAAGCTAGATTTTTCTTTTCTCATAGAAATCCAAGCATGGGAAGCAGAATTGATTTATTATAAGATCCCGCCTTCTTCCACCTCCTTGTTTTACTAACCTAAAAGTGCAGCTTCTGCTTCCAAGTCCTTAGTTGTTTCAACTCTGGCCATCATCCTCACATCGGTCCCTAGGAAGAAGAAAAGGAATCAGGAAGTGTTCATGGCATCCCACCTTTAAAAGATGTATCCCAGTTCCCACCCGTTTCTACGTCCTACCATGGGCCAGAACCTAGCAGTCTTCATTTGGGGCAGCTCTCTGTCCAGCTAACATAACTGTTCTATTACTGAAGTAAAAAGGGGGAGAAGATATGAGGAACCAATGGGCAGCCCCAACTACAGGAAGAATGAGAAGGTTTGGAAAGGAAAGAGTGGAGTGAAGGAAGGCAGAAGGGCAAAAGAAAAATGAAAAATATTAACATAAACTGCCTGGCTCCTAGTAGATCTTCAATAAAAATGAGTTCTCTTTCCTCTTCCAATTCTCCTTCGGAATTGATTTAAGTGCTATCACTAGCTCCCTGTCTAGAGGAGGAAGAGGACAATTATTTAATAGCACAACCTAAATGCAACTAAACTGCAGGCATTAAAATTAAATGTAACTTTCCTGGTATTTTTATTCAAACAGGGAACTAGGGGTTTCATCTCTTTGTCTTATTTCTGACAGCACTTCCGTGTGTAATGTGATTATTAGTATTTTTTTTTTTATTCTGGAGTTGTATCCTGCTGCTTTCTGACATTAATTCATCATGTCTGCTGTGCTTACAGACTTTCTTTCTAAGCTGGTTATCCAGGAAAACTGTAGGAACGTTCTGTGTATATATCATGCTCATTTCAGAGCAGATGGAATAGGAAATACGTTACATGACAGATGGTTGTTAAAGAAGTTTGCTGGTCAGTCACAACCTATGTGGGCTTTTTGTTTACAAGTCAGATCAGGCACTGAAAGGTTACATTCAAGGAATTGCCAGAACAGTTTATATTATTCCTAATAAGAGGTTAAACTAAGTTTTAGTTTCAGATTTATAATGAATAATTTCATTTAAGTTTCTGATGTTTAGGAAACTATGTATCTAGGAGGAAAAACCCCCTCATTTATTTATACATTCATACAGGAAGTTTTCAGGGAGTGTCAGACATTGTTCTAAATGCTCAAGGAGGGGAACCTGGGTAGCTCAGTCAGTTAAGCTACCAACTCTTGATTTTGGCTCTGGTCATGATCTCAGGGTCATGAGATCAAGCCTCAGTTGGGGACTTCACACTGAGCGTGGAGTCCACTTGAGATTCTCTCTCTCCCTCTGTCTGTCCCCTCCCCACATGCACATTCTCTGTCTCTCTCTTTCTCTTAAAACACACACACACACACACACACACACACACACAAACAAGGATATTGTATCAAATTTGGGGGCCAAAATTTGGGACCAAATGAGAGGTAGAAGTAAATCTCTGAGAAGTAAGGCTCTAAGATCTCCATGTAGAACATACTTCTTAACAGCCCAGTCTGAGGTTGGCATCCTTCCTCCTCACTTACATAGGAGTGTGCCCATGACACTCTCATGGTACATTCCACTCAGAATCACAGTGCTGGTTCCCTTTCCTACCCTCTTCTTCCTTTGAAGCTATCGAATAGAAGGATTGTCTTAGACTCCTCTCAGTACTGTGTATTCAGCACTCAACCGAAGTTAGTTAGGTAAATAAAGATTTTAAAAATCACAATTAAATTTTGTTTTTATTTTCTTTAATTAAACATAATGTAAATAGTGGGCACATACACTGAAAATTATTGCAAGAGACAATAATGTAAATCAGAGAAACCATGAAGGCTTCAAGATAAAAGTAATGGGGGGCGCCTGGGTGGCTCAGTGGGTTAAAGTCTCTGCCTTTGGCTCAGGTCATGATCCCAGGGTCCTGGGATCGAGTCCCACATCAGGCTCTCTGCTCTGCGGGGAGCCTGCTTCTTCCTCTCTCTCTCTCTGCCTGCCTCTCTGCCTACTTGTGATCTCTGTCAAATAAATAAAAAATCTTAAAAAAAAAAAAAAAAGACTGTAAAGCCAAAGGAAGTTGGGAATAAATCCTTTAAAAAAAAAAAAAAGTAATGGGAATCTTTAACCAAACAAGGCATTGGCCCTTTCTCACAAGGAACCATTACTACTACTCTAGAACGTATCAATGAAACTAGAAGCTGGTTTTTTGAAAGAATCAATAAGATCGATAAACCATTGGCCACACTAATCCAAAAGAAAAGAGAGAAAGCCCAAATTAATAATATTATGAATGAAAAGGGAGAGATCACAACTAA